>NW_027150990.1:287960-626689 GCF_018691715.1 Phytophthora cinnamomi
CATTACCACGTCGAATTTATCGTCCAGGTCCAGGACGAAGGGTTCGACAAACACTCGTGTTTGTAATGAGAAGCCACGTTCACGACGCTCTTCTCGGTCTTCACGATGGACCTGTTGCCAGTCGTTCCAGAAGACTTCGAGGTGTATCTACCTCCTCGAAGTCAAGTCTGAAGGCTTCGTAGTCGAACAAAGTTGCTCGACGCGCCTGAGTCACCAAAGCTGAAGAGAGTCACTCGCCTTCTTCGAGTAAACCTTCAAGATGACTAGGTTTGGCCTGTCATCTTGTTTCGCAGTGAGAGCTGGTCTCACTGGGGCTGCAGTCCCTGTCGTCGCGTGCCGATGTCGGCTCGCGCGACTGCATACGCAGGGCGCCCCGCGCCCGCTGGACGCGTTATCTCGCGGCGATGCCTAGCATCGCAGACGGCCACCTCCAGGGGCATGGAGCTGTGCACTCCGTGCAAAGTGACCGTTCCTTCCGCAACGGAAGCATCGCACGTTGTCCCTGCTGCTGGTAACCAGCAGTTGTTGCGTCTGAGGTCCATTGGTTCCGGACCTCCCGTCCTCGCTACCGGGCGTGGTTGCGGCCTCGGCATCGTTCACATGCAGTTAGCCTGCCCCAGGCTAAACTCTTCTGCATGGCAAGGGGTGATTGCTTCGAGAGCTTCGGGTACCTCGGAAAGATAGGTCTTCACGGCCCATCTCTAAGTCCTTTCATGAACGTGACGACCTTGGTCGCCCTGTCAATCGGGTTAGTCACGATATTTGAGACCAAGTATCGTGCGCGCTGCGCGTAAGCATGGACGTCATGCTTACCTGCTGAAGGTCGAGGAACCTGCCCTCGACCGGAACTGTTTTTGGGGCCAAACGCTTGTTTGAGCTCCTCTTTGAACACTTCGTACGTGCTGAGCAGTAGGATCGGAGAGTCGGCGTCCATACGCAATCTTTGCGCGTCCGCCAAGGCAGGACATGGCGAACGCGACTTCGACAGCGGGTCGACGATACGTCGAGCCGCTATGGCGTGCGAGTCTGACAAGCTACCGGAGGAGAGGCTCGCCTCTCTTCCCACGTAATTGCTTACGCTCAATTTTAATGATTGAGCACGCGGTGTCGTCCTGACGACGCCTACTGAGGAAGCAGCATCACGATGCTCCTTCATGATGAACCGAGCAACACCATGTTGCTCCGTCGGCGATAGCGTAAGCAGCATTGTAGCTATCGCCGCTTCTCCAATGACTGTGACAGTCGTTGAGGGCCTCCCACCTGGGTCAGACAGGTGGGGCAGTCAGCGCGTGCAACATGCGTTGCAGGCGTGTTGGAGTCTCCATGGGCACCTCCGTGCTCATGGGGTTCGGTCTGCGTTCGTACACCCGTACGACGTACGGCAGTCGGTCGTTGGACGGACTACAGTTACCAGGTGTAGTGGGTCTAACTTGACTCACTACTTTAGCTTCTTACACTCGCGCTACGTATGAGGGAAGTACTTAGTAATTACTTTGGTTAGTTATATTTGAATACACAAATATAATTTAACTTAGATTAGACTCCAAGTAGCTAGTTTAAGGTAAAATGAGAACTGTATTGTTTGTAAATTGATCTTCCACGTAAATCTGCTAAAACTGTTTATCATCTATGAAAGGGTTGGCAGCGGCTGGCCGTCAGAGCCCCGCTAATATGCATAAATTCTGATTGGTAGAAAGATGCCGCTTTCACCAATAGGATCTTTAGGTATGTGTGGACCACTCACTGTGGTGGTCCACTTCAATGTATCCATCGGTGTGTCTTACACCAATGTGAGGAAGTATCCAAAACGTTTAACAGATAACCCATTCAGAATTCACAAGTGGCTTGCAGCGACTTGTATGTAACCCCGTTACAACAGCTTTAAATGAGCGACGACAACGCGGATTGCGTTGTCGTGCGAATGACCATGACCTGCGACTCAGGATCCGTACGAGTATCATGATGCCCCGACCGCGGGACATCTCGGACGTGAGAAGACATACGTCCTTCTCAGTCGCGACTTCTACTGGCACCACCAGTACAAGTGGGTGCGCAAGTACGTCCGTGTTTGCGAGGTATGCCAACGCGTAAAGACTGCGCCATTCGCGCAGGCTCCTTTACTACCACTACCGACTCCGTCGGAGTGTTGGAAGTCCATGTCTTAGATCTCATCTTTGGTCTTCCCCGGGTAGCGGTGAGCCAAGCTCATCTACGCGTACGGCCTGGCGGAGGGCGCCCCCACCGCGAGCCTCCTGACGTTCTACCCGAACTACATCGACGACCGCAAGACGGTGCAGCAGGGCCGCCGCGTGCCGCAGCTGCAGGCGTGCGAGGCGCCGCTGGCCGACGAGATGTCGGAGGTCTGCACGTTCCTCCAGCTGCCGCACGTGCTGGAGCCGGCTAAGAAGTACCCGCGCGACTGGCTCTGTGTCGGGCTGCGTGCGTGTGCGCCTTTCGTGCGCGACGACGGCTCGCCGAGAACGCCGACGCCGACGCGCAAGGCGCTCATGCTCAAGATGGCCGAGCTCATCCCCAGCTGCAGAGCCGCAAGCTGCGGCTGGAGCGGGAGGCCGACGAGGCCAAGAAGAAGGCGGCGGCGGCGGCCGGCGCGGCCACGGCCAGCTCGGGCGGCGGCAAGAAGAAGGGCAAGAAGAAAGGTAGGAGATAAACACGCTGACGGCACGGCCATGGGTTGGCTGGGACGTGCTGGAGATGCTCGAGAGCAGGAGTAGGGACGACTCAGGCGACAGGCTAGAGCCTGTGGGGTCTATCGGTTGAATACGGTGCCGTTCGATCACTTCACGCTTTATCCATTTGTGCTGCTTCGAGTTGGCTTGCTGTCGGCACTGGTCACGTCTAGCGGAGAGTCTTCGTAGGTTACTGCGCGCCAGGAGGCCCGCGACCTCTTCCTCGACCGCGGCCGCGACCGCCAGGAGCAGCAGGACGAGCGAACTCGCGCGGCTTGAGCCTCCTCGGTCTTGGGCGGCGCCAACCCGAGCGAATGTCGTCGACCGCGCTGCTCGGGTTGTTGATCTCGATCTGAACGGGGAGATGGCAAGACATGTCAACGCAGGAGGCTTTCGGCACGAAGACGCGTCGAGTAGTATCTGCTTACCGTGTGGTCAAACGTGATGTTGAGCTGCTCGTTAGCCACAGACAGCACGGTGGCCTTGCACGTCGAGTAGACCATTTTCAGGCGCACAGGCGAGTCTTCCGGGCACACGTACATGAAAACTGCCGCATTCGTCAAGAACCACAGTTAGTAGAGCGAAGTCTCAAGACACGATGATCCGTGGCCATCGAACCAAACTCACTCAATGCCGACGCAGCGCCAGAGGCCACCGGTCCGCGGTAGCGGTAGGCCACGAAGCTCGGCGCGCGGCGGTCGAGCGTCGTAGGCACGTCGATCAGCTCGACGCTCTCCAGACTCTTGACCACCTCGACGCTCTCGTTGTCCTCGCTCAGTTTCTACAAGTTGAAGACGCACCAAACACAGTCGGCATCCGCTTCCCCCCAGCACCCTACACCACACTACACTGCTCCTTGCTCTGCTCTGCTCACCATGGCGATCCAGTCGAACTTGTTGTCCTGCAGCAGGCGCAGCTTGTCGCGCACGTTCTGCGTGATCTCGAAGGGCACGACGCCCATGGCGCTGGACTTGACGTTGGTGTCGCGCTCCAGCATGGCCGCCTCCTTGAGCAGCCGCTCCGACTCGGACAGCGGCGCGTCCGCCGCCTGCTTCTTGCGGGCCTCCAGGAAGCTCTCCCACGTCACCTCGCTCTACCTCAGCCAGCAACAAAAGCACAGCCGTCACCCCTCCGCTCTACTGTTCTCTCTCTCTCTAGCTCTCACGCACCAGCTCCGTGGCGTGGAACTCGCCCGAGAAGTAGTTCAAGCCCAGCTGCTTCTTGAGCGAGTCGCGCGACGACGAGTAGAGCATGCGGTCGCGCACGCTCACGCCCTCGGGCACGAAGGCCAGCAGCACCCAGCGCAGCGCCGCCACGCTCGTGTCGGGGCACAGCAGCACGAACGCCGCCTGCTCGGCGCTCAGCGCGGTCGCCGCCAGCTGCGCCACGTCGGCGCGCGGGTCGGGAGTCGCGGGCCCCGCCGCGCCCAGCACAAACGACTCGTCGTCGATGCTCACCTTGACGTAGCGCAGCTTGCCGCTCTGCGCGTCGGCGAACGCGCGCTCCAGCTCTTCGCTCAGCAGCAGGTTCGCTCTCGCCATGATCGAGGATTACACTCGTAGTCAGATCGGGAGGCGATTGCGGCGCATCAAACCCTCCTGGAGCATACCAACACGAGGGAAGGCAACAGCAGAGGTGGACAAGTTCGAACTCTGATCTCATGACATTTTTTTGCCTGCTCTCCGAACGCTGGGGTGTCGGCTGATAACGCCAGAAGACGAACAATGAGTAAGTTCCTACAGCTCTCTGTTTACACTTGCGGCGACGTCCTATCACTCCGCCTTGAAGAACTGCAAAAAGGCACGAGCCAGACCATTGTGAACGTCAGTTAGGTTCTCCGCGATCGGTGTTGTCAGTAAGTGCACGTACCGCATCGTCGGCGTATGCGAACTCGAGGCAGTGCAAGGCACCAGAGTAGAGTCGCTCCCGCATGGGCTCGTTCTCCTTCAGGCCAAAGATTATGATCCGCGCTTGCGTCAAGTAATCGTCGTTGCTCTCCTTGAAGCGCTCGAACAAAGCGGCCTGCCAACATATTCACAACAACGCTTAGTTAGATATTGGCAGTGTAGCAACAGCAGATGAGTGAGCGCACCTCGATCTCCTGCGCCAGGTCACGACGCGTTGATCCTTCGTGGTCTAGGATTTTGCTCAGCATCTCCGCAAAATCTTTCGATTCTTGTCCACATGCTCTGGTGCTTCGAAAATGTCCTCCTTGTCTTTCGCCGCACCATCGGCAGAGTTCTCCGCCTCCCTTCACAGGCGAAGCTGGTTGATTGTCCTCCGTAGTTGTTTCGGGCTTCTCAGCAGTATCCTCACCCTGTGCTGGCGGATCCTTCGAAGGAGCATCCTTCACGACCACATCTTCCCCGGATTTGCTAACTATCTTCTCCTCCTTGGTCGTCACTTTCTCCACCTTGGTCACCACAACCTTATCATTAGTTGCTACCGTCTCTGTGGCCGCCACCTTCTCTTCTTTGGTCGTTACTGCGTCGATCTTTGTTGTCGCGTTGTCTGATTTCTTTGAAGGTGAAGGAGACTTGGTAGGTGGTGACATGACTGTGGGCTGTCTTTGGCATCACCATTGGCTGCGGGTGCAGGCGGTGGCTCGCTCGTAGATTTCTTCTGGTGTTCTTCCGACTTCACAAAGCTCCGTTCTCAGCCTTCCGTTTCTTCGTACCGTGTGCGACAGCATCGTTGTGGTTTTTTCTTGCCCAAATGGGAAATCTCTGTGTCGTTGTTCAAGATCTTGATCATGTGCTTTCGAGTGCGCTTGCTGCTTGACCGACCGTGGGCTTAAGCTTTGCGCAAAGTCGCAATAATTGCAGCCAAGCCTGACCGCTCGACATCCGAACGGTACATGAGCGTTTCTCTAAACAACTCCTGCATCATGGCAACTAGCTCGTCGTTATTCCGCGTCGACTCCTTCGCATGCAATCGTGCCATTTTGCTCGCGAATAAAGCAAGATCGCCCACTTTGTACTCTCCCTTGTCTTTCTTCGTCTTCGGCTTGAGCCACTCAATTTCTTCTTGGCTGCCTCCTCGGTCATCTCGCGAATATCGGCCGACTTCACGGTCTTGTGCGGAACCACCAGTTCAATCTCCTTCTTGCGTTTGCTGTCAATCTCAGCAGAGCCATTCGACTTCGAGTGCTTGACAGTAGCTTTAGGTGCCTTCTTGGCGGACCCTCCCGCGGCGTTCGCACCGTCATCTGCTCCTTCTTCTTGGGCGTTTTGCGACTCGCTACCTTTGCCTTAATCTCCTCCTTGCTCAGCGTCGGGCCCGCCGCATCCTCCTCCTCTTCCTGTGTCGTAGTTGCAACCGCCGTCTCCTTTCCACCCTTGTCATCTGCCGCTTCCTCTGCATTTTCTCCCTTCGCTTGCCGCTTCTTCGGCGTCTTTTTCGGCGCCGGCTTGGCGGCTGCTGCTTTGTTCTTCGGGGGTCTGCCGGGCTTTCGCTTCACAGGTGGAGGGGGCTCGACCGCAGCCCTCCTCTTCTTCCACCTTCTCTTCCGGCTTCAGCAGGCCGTCCGCCCTCTCTTCGATGGGCAGCTTGATCTCTTTCTGCACACACACAACACAAACACAAAACCCCACACGCAAACTCCCCAGTCAGAGGCCATTGCGGCAAATGCACCTCCCTTCACCTCTGCCTGCACTCACGTCCGCCACTTCGATCGCCGCCATGAGCTTCACCCGCCGCTTGGGCGCCTTCGAGTCCTTCTCCGGGTGGCCCTCCCTGTAGTTGAACTTGGCGTCGTCCCACGGCTCGATCATCTTGAACGACACCGGCGCGCTGCCAGCAAGCAGCACCAGCAGTTCAAAACACACAGCAACAACATGTCCACGTCAGCTCAAGCACCAGCGGCCCTCCCCGCTCCGCGGCCCGCACGTACAAGTTGTTGGACACGAAGAAGAAGACGAGGAACTTGGTCTCCAGCGCCTTGACGGCCGTGTCCTGCAGCTTCTTGGGCAGCAGGCGCGGGTCCGTGATGATGCAGGGCCAGTACGGGTAGCCGCCCATCTTGGCCCAGACCACCTGGCCGAAGCGGCCCTTGATGTCGTCGCCCAGCGCCGCCACCTTGCGCTCCACCTCGCGCTGCTCGTCGTCCGAGTCGGGCGCGGGCTCCGCTCTTCTTCTTGCGGCCCGGGCCGCGCTTGGCGCCCTTGGCCGCCGTCTTGGCCCGCTTTCTTAGTTGCTTCGGGCTCCGACTCCGTCTCGTCGCCCTCGGCCGGCGGTTTGTCGCTCCTGGCCGCGCGCGGGCTGGCGTGGCGCTTGCGCGGCGTGTCCTCGCCGCCCTTGCGCTTGGCCGCGGCCTGCTGCGCCTCGGCCTCGGCGGCCACGGCGTCCACCGTCATCGTGTGCTCCGCCTGGGCCTGGGCCGGCGGCTCCGGCGCGGCCTGCTGGGGCTGCTCGCTCATGGGCTTCTCGCCTGCCTTTGGCTCGGATTTCTTCCTTGTGCGATGCGGCGAGGGCAGCCACTGGGCGGTGGGCCGATTTTTCACTTGCGCTTTGTATGGCGGATCTTCCACGTTCTCGAAAAGATGGTGTGACACACACGAGGTAGAGCTACCGTTGAAGGGCAGGATATAGAGCGGATTGTATGCGGCAGATTGAAGGAGGAGAAAAGGGTTTCGGAGGTTATCGAGGAGTGTATTAGTCGAGCCCTCCGCTGCGGCGGAGCTTGAGGTCGCATTAACCAGGTGCCATCGCATAACACCGTCGTCTATTCCATGCGGCCGCCCACGCGCCACAGCAGAGCGCAGCGTCACCCCGCGAAGACGCTCCGAGCACTTCATCGTCGAAAGAACGAGGTCCTTGGTGGAGTGAGTTGCAGCACATCAAGAGCAACGAACCGTCCAGAGCTGGCGGCAGGACGCTTAGTCCCAGCCGCTGCTGGCAGCGGGGCGGCGGCGTCCCAGTTGGACGTGGCGGCGGGCAGCGCCGGCCTCGCCCGACCACTCCGTGTTGCCGGCCGAGGTCCACTCGGCGTTGGCAGCGGGGCGGCGGCAGGCTCAGCGGCGTACAGAGCGGGCTCGGCAGGGTCTGCGAGGCCTCGCCCCAGCCGGCGCGGGCCTACTCTCGGCGGCGGTGGCCTGGGCCTCCTCCGCCTTCTTGAGCTCCTCCGGGTCGCGGTACAGGAACAGGTCCACGGCCACGTCCCAGGGCAGCGCACGCGAGATGGTGCCGCGCAGACGCAGCACCTCGCGGGCGAGCAGCCAGTAGAGCAGGCCGATGGACAGCTTGCCCTTGTTGTTGGCCGGGATGGCCACGTCCACGAACTGCAGCGGCGAGTCCGAGTCGCAGAAGGCGATCACGGGCACGTTGACGAACGAGGACTCGCGTACGGCCTGCGAGTCGGTGCGCGGGTCCGTGATGATGAGCAGGCGCGGCTCGCGGAACTGCTTGGTGATCTGGTTGGTGAACGTGCCGGGCGTGAAGCGGCTGGCGATGGCCTGGCAGCCCGTGTGCTGCGCGAACTTGAGCACGGCGCGCTGGCCGTACGGGCGGGCCGAGATGGCGATCACGTCCTCCGGGTTCTCCACGGCCACGATCACGCGCGCGGCCAGCATGAGCTTCTCCCACGTCTTGCCCACGTTGATGATGTGGATGCCGTCGTTGCGGCGGCGCCAGATGTAGTCCGACATCTTGGAGTCGGCATTGCGCGTGCCGATGTGGACCTGGGCGGCCAGCATCATCTTGATGTCCTCCTCACGTTGGGTAGCCATGGCTGCGATCGATTCCTGTTCCTTCCAAAGAGCGATGAATTGTGAGCGGCTGGCCACAGGGGCAGGCACTTGCGGCCACCGCCAGCCAATGGCTGGGGTGTTCATTGGCGTGGCCCACATGAGCACGCAGAAGGAAAACCTCGGGCGATTGTGGAGATAAAACCTTGACGTTAGTTGGTGTGGTGCACATGAACGGTACAGGGTACCGCTGCAAGTACGTCAGCACTTCAAGGTGGCGATGCCACCAGATCGATTCGCGGTGCGCCAGCAATCCAGAGGACGAAAGCCATGGCCGAGCACCAGCAATCCAACGGCCACGACGTGGACGTCGCTGCGTCCGCACAGACCGCAGCAAGCGACGCGTTGGCGCAGCTCCGGCCGCTGTGGGAGGACTTCGGGCTGTCCGCGGACGAGGTGCTGCAGCAGAAGAGCGCTCTGGCCGCCGTGGTCAAGCGGAGCTGCCAGCAGAGAGTGAACGCCTGGCGCAGAGAAATCGAGCGAGCCACCGCCCGTGTGGTGGAGCTGGAGAGGGACGTGCAGGCCATCAAGGCGCAGTTCCGGGGCGACGAGGTGCTTGGGATAAAAGACGGACTGCACCGTTGCGCTGATTGACACTGGCTGCTTCCTGTTGCAGTCGGCGGGGCGGATGATCCGGCCGCTGGACCAGCTCTGTTGTGGGCCGCTGCGGGACAGACTTGCCGCGCTGGAGATGGAGTTCAAGTTTCTGGACAGTGTACGAGGGTGGCTCAGCTCTGCGAGGTTCTGCTCTGTGCTGGCATTCACTGGGGGTGGCGGCATGCAGGTTCGCGCCAGCCGAGTGGACGACGTCAGCAAGCTCCGAGAGCACTTGGCCCAAATGGATGCCAAGCTGGGCACCACGTCCGCACTGGTACGTTGTGGCTGTTGTGTTCCAATGGCGACGCGCACGTACTCTAACTGGCGGTCTTAGCCTACGGACGCGTCGGACCTGAGCGAGGAGTACAGAGATACGCTGCAGAAGCTGGTGGCTACCAAGTCGCGCGAAGTTGTACGCTGCGGCTGGATGGATTGGCTCGATGTGGGCGTGCGCTTGCTCAAAATGTGTTCGACTGTAAACATGGTGTGTAGCACATGCGGAGGGCTGCGCTCTTGGAGGCTGTCGGCGAGTGCGTGAGCCTGGCTCGCGAGCTGCAAATTCCTGCGGATTGTACTTTCGAGGCTGACGTAAATGCCCGTTTGAAGGTCACGCTGCGAGAGTTGAAGATGCGTAATCTGCTGTGCTAACCTTTGCGTGTGCTGTTTCCTAGAAGCGAGATTTAACCCCCGAGATGCTGCAGAAGATATCGCAGCGAACTGTCGAGCTCCGTGAGCTCAAGGTCAAGCGAGAAGCGCGCTTGGCAGAGATGCTCGGGGAGATCCAAGATCTGTGGCAGAAATTGCAGGTGCGTGTGGCAAGGCTTCTCCTCAAACTTTGTGGTGTTCGGGAACCGACCGCTTTGGTCTGTGCGTAGATCTCCGAAGACGAGCGGAGTCGCTTTCGAAAGACCGTGAAAGGAGTTAGTAGAGCTGCTCTCGCATCGGTAAGCCGTGCGCCTCACGACTTGTCGATCTAGGTGTCCTGATACACTGCTTTATATTCGTAGTGCGAGGCGGAGTTGACAAGGCTCCAACGTCACCATAAGCGGTTTGCTGCGACTGCTGTCCAGGTGACGAATTTGCGCAACACCATCGCAGAGTACTGGGACCTGCTCGGCTACAGCTCCGACCAGCGCTCGCACTTCGCAGCTATGATGACGACACCGAATTCAGACCTGTCCTACAAGGTCTTCCGCGCGCACGAGAAAGAGGCCGAGCGGCTGAAGCGACAACTTTTTGGCATGAGGGTTCTGACCAATGTACGTTTGGGGGGGGGGGCTCCCGCCATTTACACGGAGACGGATCACTTTGAGCTTGAATTTGTGTTAGTACGTTGTCAAGCGCGAAGAGGTTCTTCAAGTTCGCGCCGAGTACGAATCACCGTGGCGATTGTTTTGGAGCAGTCGTTCTCATTGTCCTGTGCGCATCTAGGCACGGCGTCCCCGACGAGAGAACGCGACTGCGCATTGAGCGCGAGCTGCCAAAGTACACCGCGATACTACACAATCGCATTGCTAAGTGGCAGAAGGAAACGGGCGTAGTCTTCTGCTGGAACGGTACTTTGCTCCTATCATTCCCTTTGATGCAAACAGAATTTTTGACGTTGAAGCAAGTACTCACTTAGTATCTACTCAGGTCAGCCGTACCTGGAGCAGATGCGCGCAGATGGCCACGAGTACGGTAAGGAGGAGAACTCAGTGCAGGACAATCAAACCTCGTTTGGCGCTCAGGTTGGTAGAGGATCCAGCCGAGTTGGTGTGTTGTACTGCAGTCGTGTGATGTCACGTGGTACAATTGTTAAACAGACTCGCCATTCCATTGAGGAACGCAGATCCCCGCGTATTGAGGTTGCAGAGACACAGCTTCGTCGTCGCCGGTCGGACCCGCAGGCCGCTGAGCGCCCCCGCTGGCGAAACTTCATCCGAGCCACGTTCGCGAGACGAGCCAAGTCGTAGGCAACAGCAGCCCGGCTATATTGTTGGTGACTTGTATACGTGTATGCGCAACATTTGACCAATTTCGCGTAACTGTTCGTGATCGTGAAATCCTGAGCAGAGAACTTTGATTGATGAAATCTATACTCTTGTTTGAATCAACAAAACTGACTATTATTCAATGAGAATTGACACAACGCTGATCTTATCAATCGACTGACCGGTGAACGGGGCCAATGGCCCCGTTCAGACAAAACTGAGATCTGGAACCTGAGAAAAAGGCCCCAGGTTCCAGGATTTGCCGCGTGTTCAGCTACACGAGCGAGTCTAGCGCACAATCATTTCGAACATTGATTCTGACAGGGAGGGAGGGTAGGCTTTCTATTTGATTGTAGAAGTCCCAGATTCCAGGAACTTTTGAGAAAGGGCACTGAAGCGGGTTATTCCTGGTGTTTTTAGTGGCCTTTTCTCAGGTTACAGGGCAAAATGTCACTAATTTTTGTCAGGTTCCAGGTTCCAAGCGTTGTCTGAACAGCGCCATTACCAGGTAAGCAAAACACAAACATAGGGGCAATTCGTTATACTAGTACTTAGGGGAAAACAACAGCTTTATGCATTGATTTTGGGAATCCCTTTCACAGTCTACTACTGTAGAGAAGGAACGGAGCGTAGGTACATCAAATTATTATGAAATATTACGGGTGGATATGTTATTTGATAGGGTATTTCGTACCCCTACCCTACTCAAACATCAATGTCGGAATCAACAAGTTCTATACGGTATTGGCAGTGATATTTACTAACTTAATGGATAACGCCGAATTGTGTACCGCATACTATTGGATTGAAAGCTTATACATTCAAGAAAGGTACATAATAGGAGAGGGTATACTATAAAAACTTAAATGGAAACTTCAGTCCTAAAAGATCATTTCGTTCAGATTTTCGAGTAATTCGTCCGCGGAGTCTTCACCTTCGGAGTCTAGTCGCGAGCGAGCATAGACGTCGTGGCGACGCCTCAAACCACGAAGAAAGCCCTGGTGCTGTTGCAGAGCGACTCGCAATGTCATCAGGTACGGCTTTATAAGCAGTTTAATGGAGATTGTTGCCCCTAATAAGCAACAATTCAGGACAAACTCATGCTTTTTTCGAATTTTAGGACAAAATACCAAAAATATACAAAATATCCTGAAATCAAGTCAGAATCGTTTTTGTCCTGCGATTTGTCCTTTACAAATTGGTGTAGGTACAATAGCTTTGTATATTCAACAATTTCTATCAGATTTGAGAGGATGTATTCAATTTGGGAAGGATGCGCTATTTGATGCTACCCGTTACTTAAGTATACTGATATAGGCACCTGAGTGAGGCAGTAAAAGCCGTACAGGTTCCTTTGTTCAATCGTGTGAGGCTCACGCCCATACTAGTATGTACCAGTTCAGCGCTGATTTCTCCCGTCATCACAATGGACGTTATACCGTGTACAGCTACATTAGATGTATAGCGGCCCCGCGCCTCCATAACCACACCGGCTACAGGCCCACAGGAGCAGTACCAGTAGAGGGATATATACCTATTATATATATGGTTTCGAGGCCACATTTCTAACAAAACAACAGTTCAGCACATCCTTCCACCCAATCTTTTCCCTTTGTTTTCGTTTCGAAACGAGGTACACACTTGATGCCACTTGGATTTGGCATCTTTCAAGTTAGGATCCGACTGTGTGTCCATTTCCAACATACACAACCTCTTATGACACCACCTGCAGCTCCATTTTTAGGATTTCTACAGACAATGATAGATTTGGCTTTTCCGAAGTTGAGATTTCCTACAGCTGACATATCTCCTAAAGCACATCCCTCACTAGCCAATCATGTTCAGCGGTGCGCCCAGCTCACCACTCGATGACAGCATGTAATGCAGCAGAGCCGAGCCAAAACAACCAGTTTTTTTTGCAAAGAGCTTGCAGAATGCCAGGGTCTTCCGAAAAAGGGGCAGATTTACTCGTGATTCATGCAGCGTGACTTCATAGCAGAGCAATGTGAGTCGGGGGCAGCCGTACACTTTAATTCTCGTGCAATTGGGGCGGGAGCTACATTGCTGCCGGAGGTGAGGAAAAGCTCGTTCGCTGGACCAACGCTACGTAGCGAAGGGGGTGACAATGCTTGCAAACGTATCGGTTGATCGCGATATCGATACACGAACTGCCGACGAGGAAGAAGCCTAACTACATGAGTACACGCGCATCGTTGCATTTGCATTTATCAGAGGAGTGTTCTTGTGCATTTCACCTGTACATCTCGTGTTCAAGTGCAACGCGACAACTTCAACGTTCCTGGGTTATCATGTAGGAATTCTCAAATTCGGTAATACTATAATAATATACTCCCCATACGTGTACAAGTGCAACGCGACAACTTCAATGTTCCTGGGGTATCATGTAGGAATTCTCAAATTCGGTAATACTACCTCCCCATGTAAGGAACGATATGCTTAATCTATGTTGAGGTTAGGGCTCGTCACACAGCCCTAGCCGAAGTACCGTGTGGACCCTTTATTCTAATACTGAAAGGACTCGCGCAGTACAGTGACTCTAAACTTTGATATTCAACGTCAAATGGTTGGTAGGCACGATATTTATCTGTGTTTTAGGCAACCACATACTTCTCTCGAGTGAGCAGCAAGACTAGCTCCCTGCTCCATAACTTACTTAATCTCACTCCTCCTTTTACCGTCTTTTCTACAAGTCCTTCTCTCAAGCGCTAAAGCCTGCTACATTAACAGGTCATGAGTCCCAGCCAAGTCTCGAGTGACGACTTCCCCCGACTTACCGGGTCAAGAAATTTCGACGTGTGGAAGACCCGAGTGACGGCATCGCTTGATGGCAAGCACCTCCTCGGCTTCGTCACCAAGAAGGACTACGACGGAGTGAGCGATGACGACGACGAAGATGAAGATGGTTCGTCAGACAACGCCGACATGTCCGACGTCGAAGACCCTCCCAAGACTTCTACTCCTGTCGACTACGACTCTCAAGCCGTCGACTATGAGTCAAGCTCCGAGGAGGACGATGCGGCCAGCGACGAGGACGGCAAGACAAAGTCGACACCCAGCCCACCCTCACCGATACGCTCGTTTTCGCAGCGGAAATCGCAGCGCCGAGCCAAGAAAGAGATACCAGCACCGTTGTCATCCCGGCGCTTGCGCCGCATGGAAGCACAAACCAAGGCCTTCCTGATGAAGACTATGGACGACACGCACATCCGTCTTGTCAAGAACCTTCACTCGGCTTACGCCATTTTTCAAGCCATCTGCAAGAAGTACGAGGGAGCCGCGTTCCATGGTGACCCATACTTCATCCAGCACTTCCTCATGGAAACCAAGTACGAGGAAGGGAGTGATGTGAACGAGTTTTTCCTCGTTCTCGAAGACGCGATGAGAGCCGCGTCCAAGGCGACCGAATCGGTCCTCACGGATGGACAGAAGTCACTGTACCTGTTCCACTCCATGCCAGCGTCGTGGAAGGACGATCTGCGCATCTGGAAAGGAAATCGGAAGTACATCCCGTACGATGAACTCAAGATGAGCATCGAGAATAAAGTCCGCAAGATGGAGGCGCAAACCCGATACTCTCTGGCGAAGGGTACTCCTGAAAGTCGAAGGACCAAGGATGAACGTGCACTTATTGCACCAGAGCAACCCACATCACGTGGTACGTCCTACGGCGAAGTATGCAGCTGCTGCCAAAAGCCATATCATCACATTCGACTATGCCGTGGGTTGCAGAAGGATCTCCGCGATGGCACTGTCAAGGCGGGCACCGTTCTACCAGCGAATTTCGAGTTTCGCGGCGGAAATCTTCGCAGGTCCCACCCTTACGAACGACGTGACAACAATTCGGGTCGTGGCCGTGGACAATGGCAGAAAGGCGGCCGAGGTCGGAACAACGGCGGTCGTGGCAGCTACAACCGTGGCGCCAACGACAAGAGACAACTGTCTCGCCGTGAAGAAGGAGGCAACAGCCAAACTCGCCGTGATGAGGCTCGTATTGCGGTTGCCACTGTAATCAAGCCGGCACCACCTGCCATCAGCCTCACCGCTCAAGCCAGCGCTAGCTTCGACTCCAACTGGACCATCGATTCAGGGTGCACGAGTCATGTCACTCAGCATGCTGAATGGTTCATCTCGAAGAATCCTGCCTCCGGTGTCATCACCGTCGGCGGAAAATCCGAGATTCCAATTGAAGGAACCGGCGATGTCGTGCTCCAAGTCACCGACTCAAAGGGGCAACACCGCCAACTCACGCTGCGCGACGTGCTCTACGCACTTCAACTGAAGTTCAACCTTTTATCGGTTCCTGCAGCAGTGGAGCATGACTTCCGCTTCACATTCCAGCGCGCCGTATGCACGGTGCAGTCGGACCAAAGGTTCAATGTCAAGGCAAAGAAGTCCACCAGTGCCAAGCTGTACCAGGTCACGGCCTCGCCGATCAAAAAGCAAGAAGTCCACGTGGCCATGTCAGGTAAGCCCACTGCTATTATGCTCTTGCACAAACGCCTAGGTCATCCTAACTTTCGTGTCTTACAGGCGCTGACTAAGGACCAGGCGCTAAAGGGACTCGAAGACACAGCCGTAGTTCCCCGAGACAATTTCTTTTGTCCTGCTTGCACTTATGCGAAGTCACACCGCAATGCATTTCATTCCAATATACATGTTGAGCGTGCTACCATGCCTCTACATAAAGTTCATTCTGACATTTGTGGACCGCTACCTGTTCCTAGTATTAGCGGGTGCCGGTACTTCGTTGTCTTTATTGATGACTTCACTCGCTACATGTTCCTATACCCTATCAAAGCACGGAGTCAGCTATACTCCTGCTACGAGAACTTCCGGATGAAAGCGTTGAATATCTTCCGCTCAGACATTCATCTTCTTGAGTATACAGGCCCCTCAGAAGATAAGGATATTCGGGTACTTCAAGCCGATAATGCCAAGGAATATGAAAAACTTGGTCGAATTATCTTTACACGGTATGGAACACATGCACAATTCACCAATGCATACACACCGCAACAGAACGGTGTAGCCGAACGACGAAATCGCACGATCCTAGAACGCATCCGTGCTCTCCTACTCGATGCCAAACTACCTAAGATGCTTTGGGCGGAATGTGCTACTCACGTCACTACACTACTAAATATGACACCTAGCGAGAACACATATCGACGCACTCCTTACGAACTCTAGTACAACCGTAAACCCAGCGTGGAGTATCTGAAAGTATTCGGCTGTGCAGCATACGCTCACGTGAATGACATCTACAGGGACAAGCTCGATGCACGAGCTAAGCTATGTATTTATCTGGGTATTCCCGAACATAAGAAAGGCTATCGTCTTATGGACGTAAAATCCCATGCGATCGTCTACAGTCGCGACGTGGTCCTTAATGAAACCAGTTTTCCAACGATTGGAACCGTTGAGGATACCTCCGAACCACTACCACTGCCGCTACAACTTGCCGCATTGACAGATCCAGCCCCATCGACAACTACAGACGATACACCTGTAGAGGCGGAACATACACCGCAGGTCGGACCAAGTGACGAGACTATCCCACTTTCATCTGATATCGCAGCGACGCCGAAACCGCTTCCATCACTGAGAAATGCCCTTGAACGTGGCACAATAAACTATTCCTTTATATCGGAGACGCCTTCTACTCCTCCACATCGCTCAACTAAACGCCCTCGGTACGAGGATGAAATAAATCTGACTGAGCTAAATTCTAAGGAAGATTCCGAGGAAGCAGCAGAACGTATTCACTCAGTTCTCAGCCTACTTGCTATCCGCTACGTGCCGGAACCCAAAACATATAAAGCAGCAATGGCATCTTCATACGCGAGAGAATGGCGAACAGCAGCCGAATCCGAATACCAGTCCCTTACGAAAAATAAGACGTGGGTCCTTGTCCCTCCACGGAAAGGCCGGCGAGTTCTCCAAAACCGCTGGGTCTTTGTTGTCAAGTATACTGGCACTGGCGAGATAGATAGATTCAAGGCCCGTCTTGTTATCAAAGGATTTTTACAACAGTATGGTATTGACTACGACGAGATATTTTCTCCTGTCATACGGATGGAAGTGCTTCGCCTTCTCCTCATCATAGCTGCGCTTCTTGATTATGAGATCCATCAGATGGATGTTAAAACTGCCTTTCTCAATGGCTTCCTATCTGAGGAAATATACATGGCTCAACCGGAGGGATTCACGACCCCTGGTCAAGAACACTTGGTGTGCAAACTATTAAAAAGCCTCTATGGTCTTAAACAAGCACCTCGTATTTGGTATCAGACATTGTCTACCTTCCTAGAGAGTCTCGGTTTTCGAAAGCTGATTAAGGATCGCTGTGTCTTTATGGCGACATTTGACGGACGGGTCTGCTACATTGCAGTCTACGTGGATGACTTGCTTATTATCGCTCCCACGGTTAACCTCGTATGTCGTATTAAATCGGCCCTGAATCAGAGATTTTCAATGACAGATTTAGGGGAGGTGAAATACATCCTCGGCTGGTCAATCGAACGAAACCGCAAAGACAAAACCATTCTCATTCATCAACGCAAGTATGCAACAAATGTCCTCGACAGGTTCAAACACCTCGTCACATACCCAACTGCGACGCCATCAGACCGCAGCATTAAGCTCACAAAAGCCATGGAGCCCTCCACTCAAGAAGAGAGGGAGGCTGTAGTGGGCCTACTTTGGCTCACTACTTTAGCTTACACGTTGCGCTACGTGTATGAGGAAGCGTAGGAGTTTATTAATAATTTGAATTAATTATACTTGAGTCCACAAGTATAATATAAATCAAATAAAACACCGAGTAGGTAGTTTAAGGTAAAAATGAGAACTGTATTGTTTGTAAATTGATCTTCCTCTAAAAGCTGCTAAAACTGTTTATCATCTATGAAAGGGTTGGCAGCGGCTGGCTGTCAGAGCCCCGCTAATATGCATGTCTCTGATTGGTAGAAAGATGCTGCTTTCTACCAATAGGATCTTTTGGGTATGTGTGGACCACTCACTGTGGTGGTCCACTTCAATGTATCCATCGGTGTGTCTTACACCAATGTGAGGAAGTATCCAAAACGTTTAACAGATAACCTATCTGTTAAATTCACAAGTGGCTTGCAGCCACTTGTACGTGTAACCCCGTTACACCATCCCCCCCTTAAGGTTAGACGCGCGGGGTCCCCGCACGTCAATCTTTGGAATTGACCATTCGTCAAATCTCCGCGTTTGGAGAAGAAACCCGCGCTCATTCAACGATGAGCGCGCCTCAGAAGAAGTCCGCAAAGTCGATGGGGAGTCATCTCTCCATCGACGACTACTTCGAACGCCAGAAGGCGAAGTACGGTGACGTCGTCGACTTCGACGACGACGATGAAGATATGGAGGGCGAGGAAGACTCGCCCTCACAGCGCAAAGACTCAGTGTCGAGCGAATCGCTCGACCCTCACGCCAAGATCGTTCGCCCACGTGAAGGGGACGAATCGGACGCTTCGAGTTCGAAGCGTTCGCGTACTGAGAGCGATACCCCACTCGCTTTTGCTGGGGCTCTCAGTACTCCGCGCACTGCTGCTGCAGCGCGTGATATCAAAGCTCAAGGCTCTCCGCGCGCTGCAGGCGCAGCGCGCGATCCGTGGATGCCGTCCACGTCCGAGATCGCGGACCGGTTTGGGAACTCGGTACCTCCGAATGAGGTGCCGCTGTATGTATGCAGCGCCATCAAAGATGACGCTGTGGCTGCCGAGCTGCACTTTGATGCGGAAACGCATCAAAGGCGCGATTACTACATCGGACTCTTTCATGAGCTCCGATGGTTCCAAAGCAAGAAGACATCTTCTCGCAGCAAAGTGCCCGAATGGCAGGCACTTTGTCAAAGTTGGAATGTTTTTGTTGAGAGCTTCAACAAGAAGCCGAGTGCTTACCGTGATCGGATTAAGCAAGCGCGTGATCGCTTCGAGACGTACTCGAAGCGTGGAAAGTTGGAGCAGCTCCACGTTGCCGCGGAGGAGGCTAACGTGCCGTGCGCGGTGCCCGAGGGCTTTCAGTGCACGAAGTGCTTTCCAGGCGCGGTCCGCTTGAGCGACCGCGACCTGAACGGGTACACGTCGTTCCGTGTGCCCGAGAGTCTCAAAGAGCTCCGTGCTAAGTTCTTAGCACGTGAGGGTTCGGGCGCTAGCGATGATCGCAGCGCTCGTGTTACTTCCGCTGCGCCAGCGCGTACTGCTCTTCGTACGCCCTCACCATTTCCGGAACGTCCTCCAGCAAGACGTTCCGCGGCTCCATGTATCTCGATGGGGAGGAAATCCTCTCCAACGAATACGAAAACGAGCCCCTTGAGGGTTCGTTTTCGGGATACTATGGTCAACAATCCGCTCAACAATCCAGCGGGTTGAGCCGCGGGCGTCACGGATCGGCGGTGGCGGGGGTGGGAACACGCCCCGGGTATGATCAGCCCCGGGCTGATCAGTATGCGCCTCTCCACGACCGGGTGGCCGTCGTGGAGCGTCTGCAGGGCGCTGAGTTCGCCGCCCTGAAGCAGGAGCTGGCGAACCAGAAGGCCCAAGTCGCGGCGGTCTGCGAGACCGCCTCGAATATCCAGGTCGAAATGGGGGACCCAGATGAAGGGGTTGCTCCAGCGCGTCCGCGCGCTGGAGGAGAGGTTGCTCGTCGCCGAGGCCAAGTCCTCCGCTTCTGCCTCGGCTCCTGCCGAGGCTTCGGGTCAGCCGAGCTAGATGGCTCGTGCTGCCGGTATGGCTTCAGCCGTCCGACGTAAAAGGTCGGATGGAGGCGCATGCTAGACGGTATGTCTAGCGTGTATGCGTTGCCGTGCCGTGCCAACACAGTGAACAGCCCGATGAAGCGCGGAGCAAGCTTGCTTGCTCCGAAATCCGAAACTGCATGTCTAGGCAGGTTTTGTGTAGCTAACAAAACTAATGAACCAACTTTAAATTCATTTGTGTTGCCTCTGCCCGCATTGTCTGCGTTCAGCTTCTGTTGATCAACAGAAGCTGCTATTATGTCTTGGACAAACCGAATCACGGCTTGTCTTTTGGTGATGAAACTGATTGCATCCGAGCTGAAGTCATTCAGCTCGCTCTCCGCTAGAGGCCCGGCCTCTGCGTGGTTCTTTGCGGTGTCTGCGCCCTGCGCAGACCCGTGGTCGTTGGCCATGTTGTTGGGGAGTCTGCGCCCTGCGCAGACTCATGTGGTTTGTCCATTGTTGCAGCTGACACTGTGCAAGTGTCAGCGGTTTTCTGCGGCTGCTGTATTGCAGTCGTAGATCCTCCCCCACTTAAAGTGGGAGCCATCACTCCGAGTAAACTCGGTAGACGTGGATGCCGCATGGCATTCACGTAGAACGGTGTATGCCCTGTCGAGGCATGCACTGAGTTATTGATGGCAAACTCTGCCATCGGTAAGCACTCGCTCCAGTAGTGGAACGAGTGAGCGTAGCTCTTCAACATATCGACGAGCACGCGATTCACGCGCTCGGTTTGACCGTCCGTCTGCGGATGATCCGCAGTCGACATGGAAAGCTGGCTCCCAAGAAGTGTAAACACTTCTTGCCACAGGTGCGCTGTGAAGCGCGGGTCTCTGTCCGACACGATGTCGGACGGCATGCCATGGTGTTTGAACACCATGTCGACGAGCAGACGGGCCGTCTGCTTCGCGGTCACCTCTGCTGGCACCGCAGCAAGATGTACCATCTTGCTGAAACGGTCTACAAAGACCACAACACCGGTGTTCCCTCCGCTGTCCGGGGAAGACCAAAGATGAAGTCCAAAGACATGGACTTCCAACACTCCGACGGAGTTGGTAGTGATTGCAGTGGAGCCTGCGCAAACGGCGCAGGCTTTACGCGTTGGCACACCTCGCAAGCACGGATGTACTTACGCACCCACTATACTGGTGGTGCCAGTAGAAGTCGCGCGTGAGAAGGACGTAAGTCTTCTCACGTCCGAGATGTCCCGCAGTCGGGGCATCGTGATACTCGTACATGATCCTGAGTCGCAGGTCATGGTCATTTGGCACGACAACGCGATCCGCGTTGTCGTCGACTACGTTGTAAAGTAGCAGTCCTTCGTGCACACGAAAGCGGTGTGCACGCGCTTGAAGGTGCTTGGGCAGCTTCTGACGGGACTTGTCAGAAGGCGCTGTGCCATAGGCCAGCAAGAGCTTCGCGTCCGCGTCGTGCGCGTACGCGGCCTTCACATCATCCAACAGAGATGATGTGGGTTTGCTCGATCGTATGGCGTCAATGGCATTGACGTCAACAGCTTCTGCATAGTCCGGCCGACGTGATAACGCGTCGGCCACCACGTTCAATCTTCCGGGTTTGTATTCGACCCGGAAGTTATACTCCGCAAAGAATGAGAGCCATCTCGCCATTCTTTGTGAAATGTGTGGCGACTTCACTGCGGTGCGCAGTGAAGCATGGTCGGTGTAGACCACAAATGGTCTACTCCCAAGCAAATACACTCGGAACTTTGCGAGTGCATACTTCATGGCAAGGAGTTCCTTGTCATGCACCGGATAGTTGCGCTCAGCTGGCTTCAGCTGACGCGATTGGTAGTAGACAACACGATCACGGCCCTCGTGATCGTGCTGCATCAACACGCATCCGATCGCGAAATCGGATGCGTCACACACTACGTGAAATGGGCGATCTTGGTCAGCCACTGCCAAGATCGGCGCCTCAGTCAAGCCCCGCTTGACTGCATCGAATGCCTTTTGGCAATCGTGTTTCCAATTCCACATAGCTTCCTTCTTAAGAAGCTGTGACAGCGGGCGGATCTTGCCCGCATAGTCCTCCACGTACTTGCACAAAAAACGTGGCCAAGCCAAGGAACTGCCTCAGTTCCTTGACACTTGAAGGCGTTGGCCATTCATTGATCACTCTGACCTTTTCCGGGTCAGGGCGAACACCATTCTTCCCTACGAGACACCCGAGGACGGGTATCTCGCTCGCCCCGAAGATACACTTCTTCAGGTTCGCGTAGAGCTTATGCTTTCGCATAAGCTCAAGTAGCTGCCGGAGATGCACCCTGTGCATCTCTACGTCGGTCTTCCCGTCCACAGCCCGGCTGTGGATGAATACATCATCGAAGTAGCTCGGTGCGAAGTCGCGCACCGAGCGCAACAAGTGCGTCACGCACCTGTTGAAAGTCGCAGGGGCATTCTTAAGCCCCTGTGGCATTACTAGCCATTCCCAGAGCATGCCGCTTGGCGTGCTCACTGCCGTGAGAGGGATATCGCTCTCACGCATTAGGATTTGATAAAATCCATCTCGCAAGTCGAGAGCACTGTAAACGGTGCTCCCGGCCATCGAATCGATGATAACATCTTTTCGTGGTATCGGCGTCTGCGCCGGTACCGTCGCATCGTTCAGCTTGTTGTAGGCATGAACGATGCGCCATCCGCCCTGTGGCTTCTTGACACAGAACGTCGGAGCACTGTGCGGGGACTTTGATTCCCGCACTTGTCCTACTTTACGACGACTTTCAAAGAAGTCGTCGATCGCTTTCACTTGCTCTCGCGGCAGTGGCCACTGCCGCGTGACACAGTACTTCGTGCCCGGCACGAGATCAATCTCGTGCTGAATGCCCTTATCCTGCGGAAGCTCCGCAGGAATGTCTTCCGGGAGTACGTCTTTGTACTCCCTCAACAATTGTAATAGGGACTCGACTTCAGCGAGTCCCAACCTTATTCCTCGAAGCGCTCTCGCTTCGTCTTCGCACTGAGAGTGTCTTCACTCTCAGTGGTACTTCCATGAAGAGCTGCCTCAGCTCTTCGCTCTCGCTCGCCGTTCTTTCGCTGTCCGAAAGAACGCAGACTTGTTCGATGCGTCCATCGTGCAAGTCGCGCGTGAAGCGCTTCCAGCTCATGGCTGGAAGCGAAGTCAACTCCGACGCCGTCGTCGGAGGACTAGCGAGTTCCATGTCACAATACTGAAATCCAGTATCGGTGCGCGTCAAGACGCTTAGCGTCTTGACATTCGGCGTCACCGCCGCAGTCTGCCCAGCAGACTGCTCTTGTTGCGTCTCGGTCCCGGACCGAGACTTGCGCAGCGTTTTCCGCTTGCGCCGTCTTCTTGTTGTGCGGAGCCCGGCTCCGCACAGTTGTTCTTCTTGTCCAGGCCCGGCCGTGGACAGTCGTTCGCCGGCGGACCCTGTCCGCGGGCGCGCGGTATCAAGCCCGGCTTGACCGCATTTTCCTTCGTGCAGCCCGGCTGCACGGTAATGTGTCCCTTCGCCGGCAGACCCTGTCTGCGGGCGCGCGATATCAAGCCCGGCTTGATCGCATGGCGCCTCGTCGTGCAGCCCGGCTGTACGACAGCATGCAAATTGCGTCAGTGCGGTACGTTTGCAACCGTCCGCACTGTTTGCAGCGTCAACTCCCGGAGTTGACACGCCTTCGTCACCTCGATGCCATTCATTGGCGGAGCCCCTCATGACTGAGGGTGCGTCGGCTCCCGGAGCCGACGCGTCGTTGTCGACCTGACCGCTTCGGGTCAGGGACTGTCCCTTACACGCTTGAACGTGGGTGTTGGTTCCCGGAACCAACACATCTTTTTCTTCCGACGTCGGCAGCATTGCCGACGTGGGTCTCACTTGTGCGCGCCCTCGCGCACTTCTTGGGCACTCCGGGACAGCAGCATAAAGCGCTGTCTCGACTTGTGAGCCGCGCGCACCAGCAGGTGCGCGCGCTGCGGTAACAGGGCCATCGCTCTCTGTTCCGCTGTCGCGTCCGAAGCGCACGAGCGTGCGCTTCTTCCAGTCTATCACCGGATCATGCCGTGCAAGCCACGGCATGCCCATTACTACGTCGAACTTATCGTCCAGGTCCAGGACGATAAAGTGTTCGACAAACACTCGTTGTTTGTACGAGAAGCGCACGTTCACGACGCGCTTCTCGGTCTTCACGATGGCACCTGTTGCCAGTCGTACCTCCAGAAGACTTCGAGGTGTATCTACCTCCTCGAAGTCAAGTCTCGGCAGGCTTCGTAGTCGAACAAAGTTGTTCGACGCGCCTGAATCCACCAAAGCTCGAAGAGAGTCACTCGCTCTGTTCGAGTAAACCTTCAAGATGACTAGGTTTGGCCTGTCATCTTGTTTCTTGCAGTGAGAGCTGGTCTCACTGGGGCTGCAGTCTCAGTGTCGCGTGCCCGATGTCGGCACGCGCGACTGCATTACCAGTAGGGCGCCCCGCGCCTACTGGATGTTCGCGTTTTTTGTTGGTCCGCGGCGATGCCTAGCATCGCCACGACGGCCACCTCCAGGGGGCATGGGAGCTGTACACTCCCGTGCAAAGTGACCGATCCTTCCGCAGCGGAGCATCGCACGTTACCTCCCTGCTGCTGGTAACCAGCAGTTGTTGCGCTCGAGAGGTCCATTGGCTCCGGACCTCCCGTCCTCGCTACCGGGCGCGGTTGCGGCCTCGGTACGTTTACATGGAGTTTAGCCTGCCGCAGGCTAAACTCTTCTTGCATGGCAAGAGTGATTGCAGCTTCGAGAGTACTCGGGTACTCTCGGAAGAGATAGGTCTTCACAGGCCCATCGCTAAGCCCCTTCATGAACGTGACGACCTGGGTCGCCTCGTCAATCGGGTTAGTCACGATATTTGATACCAAATATCGTGCGCGCTGCGCGTAAGCATGGACGTCATGCTTACCCTGCTGCTGGTCGAGGAGCTCCGCCCTCGACCGGAACTCGTTTTGCGGGGGCTCAAACGCTTGTCCAAGCTCTTCTTTGAATGCTTCGTACGTGCTGAAGCACGTAGGATCGGAGAGTCGGCATCCATACGCCCAACTCCTCGCTCGTCCGCCAAGGCAGGACATGGCGAATGCGACCTTCGACAGTGGGTCGACGATGCGTCGAGCCACTATGGCTGTGTCGAGTTCGACAAGCCATCGGAGGAGAGGCTCGCCCTCACTTCCTACATAATTGCTCATGCTCAATTTTAATGATTGAGCACGCGGTGTCGTCCCCGACGACGCCGTCACTGAGGAAGCAGCATCACGCTGCTCCTTCATGATGAACCCCAGAGCAACACCATGTTGCTCCGTCGGCGATAGCGTACGCAGCATTGTAGCTATCGCCGCTTCTCCAATGACTGTTGACAGTCGTTGGAGGGCCTCCCACTCTGGGTCTGACAGGTGGGGGCAGTCAGCGCGTGCAACATGCGTTGCAGGCGTGTTGGAGCTCTCCATGGGCACCTCCGTGCTCATGTGGTTCTCGGCTCCGCGTTCGTACACCGCGTACGAACGTCAAGCAGTCGGTCGTTGGACGGACTACAAAGTGCTACCAGGTGTAGTGGGCCTACTTTGGCTCACTACTTTAGCTTACACGTTGCGCTACGTGTATGAGGAAGCGTAGGAGTTTATTAATAATTTGAATTAATTATACTTGAGTCCACAAGTATAATATAAATCAAATAAAACACCGAGTAGGTAGTTTAAGGTAAAAATGAGAACTGTATTGTTTGTAAATTGATCTTCCTCTAAAAGCTGCTAAAACTGTTTATCATCTATGAAAGGGTTGGCAGCGGCTGGCTGTCAGAGCCCCGCTAATATGCATGTCTCTGATTGGTAGAAAGATGCTGCTTTCTACCAATAGGATCTTTTGGGTATGTGTGGACCACTCACTGTGGTGGTCCACTTCAATGTATCCATCGGTGTGTCTTACACCAATGTGAGGAAGTATCCAAAACGTTTAACCGATAACCTATCTGTTAAATTCACAAGTGGCTTGCAGCCACTTGTACGTGTAACCCCGTTACAGAGGCAATGAAAGATATTCCATACCGAGAGGTCGTTGGAAGTATCATGTACCTCATGGTTGGCACTCGCCCAGATCTAGCATTCTATATGCGCGAAGTCAGCCAATTCTTATCAAATCCTGGAATGGAACACTGGAAAGCAGTGATAAGAGGTCTAAAATACCTATCAGGCACAACAAACCAAGGTATACTGCTAGGTGGATCAACATCTATTGACGCCAGCAATCTAGCTGATCATCTGACAGCTTACACGGACTCAGACTATGCCAATTGCCCTGACACTAGAAGATCAGTTGGCGGATATGTCACAATGATCGGAAAAAGTCCGATATCATGGCTATCGAGAAAGCACCACACGGTAGTGCTCTCGACTACGGAAGCAGAGTATATCGCATTATGTCATTGCATGCAAGAAGTCATATTTCTTAAACTACTACTCAAAGAGCTTGGGTTTTCTACTACTAAATCGACAGTTATTATGGAGGACAATCAAAGCTGCATTAAGATCGCTACCAACCCGGAACCACACGGACGATCAAAGCATATTGACATCCGTTATCATTTTGTTCAAGAAAAGGTAGAACGACACGAATTCAACGTCGTTTATTGCAATACCAAGTCGATGGTAGCCGATATCTTCACGAAAGCACTAGACAAGCATCAGTTTCGAAATTTGCGTCGCAATTTAGGTATGCATTCACTTAAGACAACTACAGACACTAACTCAGTTAATCGTAGCACTTCAATGCATATTGAGTCACGGGTCATACGTGAGGTTTCTCCTACAAGGTTTACTCACGATGTCCTATAGGTTTTCCCCTCTCACGAGGTTTTCCTGGCACACAGCCGCCAAATATATACAGCATACATGAAGCAACAATAAAGCTACTAATAATAATGTGATGCACTATGAAGCATAACCCCTTGATATCAGTGCAAGCCATGATACCGGTCACAGCGTCGCCAGAACACAAGTGTACTCACCAAACAGCGCAAGCAGCAGTTGCAGAGGGCTACCAAAGCCCTTAGTCAACCGCAATTGCACTGCTCAGTGAAAACTGTGTTCTTTGCGGGAATCGAACCCGCGGTGTCCGGACTGCGATCCAGACACGCAAACCACTACGCTACGATTTGCCAAGCATAAAAGTGCTGGCTCAAATCGTCCGGATAGTTCCCTGATGACGAGCCAGGGAGGCTGTTGAGGTTAGGGCTCGTCACACAGCCCTAGCCGAAGTACCGTGTGGACCCTTTATTCTAATACTGAAAGGACTCGCGCAGTACAGTGACTCTAAACTTTGATATTCAACGTCAAATGGTTGGTAGGCACGATATTTATCTGTGTTTTAGGCAACCACATACTTCTCTCGAGTGAGCAGCAAGACTAGCTCCCTGCTCCATAACTTACTTAATCTCACTCCTCCTTTTACCGTCTTTTCTACAAGTCCTTCTCTCAAGCGCTAAAGCCTGCTACATTAACAATCTACAACTCACTAGTTCACCAAGGAAACCCAATCATCCAATTCTTGCCACCGACAACTACACCTTTGCCCGTCCAAACTAAGAATAGTTTCAAGCAAAGCGACACTGTAATATTTGACCTTTTCGCAAAATTGACACTACTGCTACTAATCACCAACGAATCAGAGAATAGTTGCACACAAACCGAGACTGCGCCTCAGGTGTTTGCGCGCTCCCGCGCTCGCAGAACGAGTGGTGAGCGCGCCCTAGCACGAAAATGCGCGCGAATGCGCGGTGAGAAGCCCTGAGCTCCGACCCAGGCAGGCGTCTCTCACAACTCGGTCCCCCTCCTCGCGCACAGATGTCCCGCCAAGCCTCACTCCCCAAGCACTCGCCAGCCGAGAGAGAAGCTCCGCGTCGTCGCTGCCACCGCACCGACCGCGCTGACTGGATCCAAGTCACATGGCATTCACGGTCAAACAGACGCGGATTGAGCCTATGACATGCAACAACATGGTCAACAGGACTAAACGCCAGGTCTTTGCGAAGGCGCTGAAGAAGCACCAGCAAGATGACGACTTCGTCGTCTACAGTACTTCGATGAAACCAACTATAAGTACAACGTCTCCTGCAAACGAGGCTGCGGTCGTGCCAAGAAGGGCAAGCGAGCTACGTTGGTGCTGCCATCGTCAAAGGGCGCCAACCTGCAAGTACAGTGCGCGGTCAACTCAAACACCGGAGGCGCAGTCTCGGTTTGTGTGCAAGTATTCTCTGATTCGTTGGTAATTAGTAGCAGTAGTGTCGATTTTGCGAAAAGGTCAAATATTACAGTATCGCTTTGCTTGAAACAATTCTTAGTTTGGATGGCAAAGGTATAGTACTTCAAGGGACGAATAACCCGATCCACCCATCCTATCTTTTATCGGTAAGGGCCAGTCTGGCGTATACATAAACCGAGGAACCACCTCCGGGTCCTCGAAGCCTGCTGGAGATCTGCTCGCTCGTGGTCTTGGTGACACGCGAATAGTGCTGCCGTCGCGGTTTCAACTGGTCGCGCTATCCAGCTCATTATCGAATCCCCCCCCCCCCCAAGACAAGATCAAGCAAGCAACAACGATGATGTTTCTCTTGCAGGCTCGTACGATGGTGGCGCTTATCCCAACGGGCGCTGCCGAGCTCCAGAGCGGTGTTATGCTGAGCGAGATCTACGGCGGTCCCCACGGAAACAAGTACTCGGACCTGGACGTTGTGAAGCCGGCACAAGCGGTCAAATCTATCACGATCCGCACTGGCAAGCGCGTCAATGGCGTCGGTCTTGAGATTGTGGGACTGAAGAACCCCTTGTACCACGGCGGCTACGGCGGTGACTCGAACACAATGACCTTGGGTAAGGGTGAGTGGGTCACCGACATGGAGGCCCACTGGGATGAGCAGGACAGTCACACGCGCATCTTCTACATCAACTTCACCACGAATGCAGGCAATTGGATCGCAGGAAGTACCCCTATGGTTGATCCGGCCCTCATCGGAAAGGATACTGCGAATTCTGGCTACCAGCTTGGTGGCTTCATCGGTAACACTGGCAGGGAGCTCGACTCGGCGGGAGCCATTTGGACCAGCATTAATCCCGTGGAGTAAGTGGACTCGGTGGCACGTTCGCTCGATCCTGTTTGTTGGAGGAAGTGTCATAAGCGGTAGTGAAAACACACAGTTGGTTTATGGAAGGCTAGGAAGTCGACTGAGGAGCACGGCGAGTGTAGGAGACTGGTTGTTATTGAGTTGGTAGAATTGAGAATGAGAAAGAAGTTGGAGCGTGAGCTCTACATGCACTAGGGCTATCCCCTTGGAGTCTCCTCTTGTGTGATATGCAGTAATGGGTGGTAAGTTCGCTGTACTTGTAGTCTGTCCTTCATTCGGATGAAGTAAGCGTGCGCAACCAACCATCTCACTCTGCGAGCAGAAGTATCCAGCTGCCAGTGGCTGTAAATCATCGTAGAGCTGTGCTTGTCTTGCAGGTTGCAACACTCCCCCTCAAGCATGGCTTGCGAGGCGGAGTTTGCAGCAGAGTCGCTCGAAAATGTCCCGATCGGTGGCCTTTGTGAAAAGGTCAGCGAGCTGCTGTTGCGTGGGGTAATATTCGACGTGGACGTCCTTTTTCATGATGGCGTCGCAAACGAAATGGTACTTGATGTTAAGGTGCCGGGTCCGTTGAAACGAAACTGCGTTTTGCATGGACTTGATGGCCGATTGGTCATCAACGCGGAGCAAAATGGACGCGCCTTCAGGTAGCAGGCGTAGTTCATCAAGAAGTTGGCGGATGCCGATGCAATCTTGAATCGCTGTGCAGGCAGCAACACATTCGGCTACCATAGTCGAAAGTGCGACCGTGGTCTGCTTGCGTGAGGCCCAGGAGACGGTCATCAAATTTATCTGCAACACTGCACCGCTCGTTGATTTTGCAGAGTTGGAGTCTCCAGCCAGTTTGCGTCAGAGTAAACGACTGCTTGCAGCTGTGCTCCCGGACCGTTGCCGAACTTGTACAGGAGTCCTTTACTCATGGTGCCCTAGAGGTATCGCAGTACGCGTTTGATTCCACGCCAGTGCATCACTGTCGGGTGTGCCACGAAACGTGACAAGCAGTTTACAGCGGTGGTTGTAAGGCTTTTGGTTGTGCTTGTTGCTTTGAAGGTAAATTGGAAACTGAATTGATGTGGTTATCTCTGTGTTCTGTGCTATCCATTTACCCAAGGGCGCCCTCGTGGCGCGCAGTCTGAAACATGCATTGGTTGGCTGTGGCTTGCTGGAGCCAACGGTTGCGCAACCTGGTAAGTGTGCAGGCGGCGACCCAGGCTCTCTGTGCGCGGACTCAACTGATGATGTGGTGTTACTTCTGCTCTTGCACGTGCAGATCATTACACTCCCCCCGACTTGAGCGAATCCCGGCACCTTGAACGTTGAAGTCGCCGAAGTTGAAGTTGGTATTACCGTAGTACCTCGATATAAGGAACAGTACAGTGTAACCTCTAATCCAGAGAATTCCACTAGGCCCGTGCCACTCGAGTGCGCTGGCGAAGATCCTTGAGTAGCGCTTGCCAATGGCTGACGTGCTTGATGTCGCGCTCGCGTTCCCACGTGTTCTCATGGTGAGGGAGTCCGTGCCACTTGACCAAGTACTCAGGTTGGCGGTTGAAGATGCGCTTCTTGATCAGAGCTTCGACAACATGTAGCGGTTCGCCGTCGTCATCGAAAATCACGGGAGTCGACTTCGGGATCACGCGGCCGACGAAGCGATCAGGGTTGCTGTTGTATACCTTGAGCTTGTCGATGTTCACGCGTGGGCTGATGTGCTTCAAGTTGGCCGGTAGATTCAGTAGCGCGACGTTGCCCTGAAGCTCCAGGATCGGATATGGACCGATGAAGCGCGGGATGAACTTCCGTGAACGAAGGGTAGTTTCCGCAGTGGCGTGCGAGATGTTCAGGTCTTGCGTCGACAGTAGGGCTAGATCGCCGACCTTGAATGGATTTGCTGCACGGCGCCGGTCGTAGAACCTCTTTTGAGCCTCTTGTGCGCCCAACAGGTTCTTTCGAGCGCGTTCGATCACCTCTTGACGATGTCGAGCAAACCGAGACGCGTACTCCACGCGAGACCTTGCCACCGGTTGATCGCCGTCAGCACTACCCAATGGATTCTTAGGGTGACGACCTGTGTCGACGAAGAATGGCGACATCTTCGAAGAGCTTGACACCAGTGTTGCATGCGCATACTCGATCATGGGTAGGTGCTCATTCCAGTCGTTTCCATGGTACGAGATGGAGCATCGTAATGAGTCTTCGAGAGTCCTATTCTGACGCTCGGTCTGACCATCGGCCTGAGCTCGGTGGGCAGTCGTCATCGCTGTCTTGATCTTCATCAGGTTCACCAGTGCTTTCCAGAACTTCGACGTGAACTTTGGGTCCCTGTCGGAGATGATGGTCGATGGGATTCCATAGTACCGGATAACGTTGTTGAAGAACAGCTTGGCAATATCTTCCGTGGTCGCCGTGGTGTGTGTCGGGATGTAGACTGGACGCTTCGACAACTTGTCTACCACAACCATGATCGCATCAAAGCCGTCAGACACGGGCAAATGTGTGATGAAGTCGGTCGAGACAACATCCCAACAAGCTGCCGGCAACGGAATCGGCTGAAGCTTACCGGTCTTCCGGCCGGTGCTCGACTTGTACCTCATACAAGACTCACAGCTCTGAACGTAGGCTTTGATGTCCAGGTCCATGCTCGGCCAGAAGTACCACTGTGCTGCAGCAAGCTGTGTACGACGGATTCCTGGGTGTGCCATGATGGCAGCATCATGCGCGTTGTGGATGACATCGAGCCGAAGTTTCCGGTTGTTTGGCACGCAAAGGCGACGTAGGCTGTCGTCACTCTTTAAATATATCAGCCCGCGGATGATTTCGTACTCTTTCGACGAGCGGCCTGACTTCCACAAATGTTTGAGGACGGAATCTTTGCCGTATGCCTTCTGAAATGCCCGCTTCGTTTGGCTATCCAGCTGAAGAGAGCTTATCACCGTGTTGTCCTCCATCGATGCTGCGTTCAATCTCATCCGCCACTGAGCCGTGCCAACACTAAGCGCCTTTGAGGCTGGCTGTTTGACGGCAAGCATCACGGTTTGATCGCGGGTCGATATGCTTTGGAGCTTCTCAGTAGCCTTGGCCCGTCGCGAGACCGCGTGACGAATGCTGGTGCATGAAGGAGATGTCAAACACGCCGTACACACTGAAACCGGCACTATCTTGGGCTCACCATCTTCTGACTCCTCCCCCGGACTTGAGGGAGCCGCAGGGGGTCGCGATAACGCGTCAGCAACGACGTTCAAAGCTCCTGGACGATGATGTAGCGTGAACTGGAAGGACGCAAAAAAGTCTAGCCAGCGAGCCAAGCGACCGGACAGACGCGGATGCTGCAAAAACCACTTGCACGCCGAGTTGTCCGTGTAGACTTCAAACGATACTCCATGGAGATAATGACGCCAACGAGTGAGCGCCTGTTTGATCGCAAAGAGTTCCTTCTCGTGAACAGGCCAGTTCAGTTCATGAGGGCCAAGCTTCTTGCTGAAGAAAGCCACGGGGAGATCGTTGCCATCTTGAAGCTGAGAGAGCACTCCACCAATGCACGCATGGCTAGCATCCGTTGTCACGATGAACGGCTTGTCGAAGTCAGGCAGCCGTAGTACTGGTGCGTGCTGGAGCGCAAGCTTGATGGCATTGAAAGCCTGGCGCTGGCGTTCATCCCATATCCAAGCCACATCCTTCTTGACCAGAGCGCTTAGCGGCAGTACAAGCGTCGCAAACTGATGAATGAAGCGACGATAATACCCGGCGAGGCCCAAGAAGCGCTGGAGGTCCTTGATGTTACCAGGCTCTGTCCATTCTGCTATGGCTCGAGTCTTACGAGCGTCCACGTGCAAACCATCAGCCGAGATCGTGTGGCCGAGGAAGTCGACCGAGGATTGGCCGAAGTCGCACTTGTCAGGACGTGCGTAAAGCTTATTAGCGCGAAGAACTTCGCAGACTTGCCGTAAGTGCTCGACGTGGTCGGCCATTGATCGCGAGAATATGCAGATGTCGTCAAGATAAACGACTACGAATAGTAGATGACTCAGCAGCTTGCGCATCAGGCGCGTCCACGTGCCCGGCATGCCGGCCAGACCCATTGGCGCCACGTTCCAATGATATATCTCATGGTTCGTCCTGAATGCCGTGTATTGCTTTGACGTAGGAGACATGCGCATCTGGTGGTATCCACTGGCGAGGTCGAGAATCGAGAATACTACTGCTCCCACCATGCGATCAAAGAGTTGTTCGATGTGCGGTAGCGGTATCTTGGCAACGTCCGAGGCAGCATTCACCAAGCGGTAGTCGATGACCCATCGAATCGGCATGTGCGGGTTGTTCGAATGCAGCCACTCTAAGCGGGATGGGAACTTGCCAGTAGTGGGATCCTTTTTGGGCACGCCGAAGATATTTGATACCCATGGTGAATCCGACACCTCGATCCAGTTCTTCTTCAACAGCTCTGCCACAAATATGTCCAATGCTTCCTGCTCGACCTTCGAGAGGCGGAAGGGAGCTCGGTTGCTAGGGGTCGCACCTGGTTTCAACACCACTTCGTGCTCGATTGAGCGGTTCGGTGGTAATCCAGGTGGCAGCTCTGCTGGGAAGACATCTGCGAACTCTTCGAGTACCGCTTGAAGCTGCAACGGAACGGTCTTCACCTTGGGCGAAGTCTTCACCGTGACCTGATACAATTCGGCATACGCTTCGGCTTTCACCTTCGTTTCAAATTCCGCTGCCGAAAGGACACACAACGACGCGTCCGTGTCATCGTCGCTACCGTTGTCAAAGATTCGCGACAACGGCTGACATCCAAGTGTTGTTATCGAGCGCGGTCCCAAAGGCATACTGAAGTATCCCGCCTTGACACTATCATCGAGCTGCTGTCGCAGGTGCTGGGGAAGAGGGTACTGAAGACACTCCGGTTTCACTTCCACTGAAGTCACTGCCGGTCCCGACACCTGGAGACTGTCGTTCAACGAGCTGAAGTCGTGCACTACACGCTGGTTGGGGAATCGCATCACTCCAATTTGCCAGTCGATGATCGGGTTGAACTGCACCAGCCATGGAAGGCCGAGAATTATGTCTTGATTTGTCGACACCTCCCACTCAATGAGAGAAACACCGTTGAAGTCCCTGCCCGCAAAGTTGATAGTCTCCAAACATTGCTGTGCCGTACGAGCCGGTGTTGTTGTACCGTCAAATCGCTCGGCCGTGACCTTGGTGGGCTCGATGTAATGTTGAGCGAGGCCAGGACGCACAATGTTGCGCTCCGCACCGCTGTCGATCAAAACTCGCACGGCCTGTCCGTTCATCGTCCCCTCAAACCGCAATAGCTCACGGTTGGACGACGACTCGGCGCCGACCGACACCATGTTCAGCTGCAAACTGTCGATGACCTCGACGTGGTCGTCGCGGTTGTCAGCGTAGTCATCGCCATCCTCTTCTGATACGTCGTCATCATCGACAATGCGACGAAATAAGCCCTGGTTAGCGCGGAATGACCCGCGTCCTGGCGGAGGACGAGATGGGCCTCGGGGGTTGTTGCGCGCTGGCCGCTTAGTACACGTCGCCAGGCGATGTCCGGGTTCTTTGCAGTAGAAGCAGAGATTACTTCTCAGGCACTCATCGCGAGAAACAAAGCGCGAGCTCCCGATCTCCATTGGTGTCGGCTCCTCGACGTGTTGTACCGATTGCTGAAGGCGTTGGGGACCTTGGCCTCCTCGATTCGTGTGGTTTCGACGCGACCCTATCGCGTGCGTGCGGTCGTACATGAGTGCAAAAGAAATCGCGTCCGTCGTGTTTCGGAACTGACGCAGTTTCACCTCTTGTCTGATCTCTACGACCAAGCCCTTCTGGAAGTGCATGACTTTGTCAATGTCCGACATGTCTTCCACCTTGCAGATGATGTGCCGGAAGGCCGACACGTAATCCTCAAGACAGGTGAAGTTGTTCTGGCGCAGGCGTAGGAGCTGGTCACGCAAGTGCTCTTGCCGATCGGGTGTCGTGAACTCGCTAGTCAGCAGCTCCTCGAACTGCGTAACCGAGTGCAAGAAGTTCCCGTCGTGGGAGACATACTCGCGGTACCAAGCCGCTGCTGGTCCCTTCAAGTTTGCCACCAAGAGCGACAAGGGGCGCTGCTGCGGTGAGTCGACGCCATACTTGATGTTCTTCGACTCGAAGTACAACTTGGCGCTGAACAGGTAGTCCGCGACGTCGTCGTCCTTGGTACCGGAGAACTTCGGCATGGTGATGCCCTCAGCCCGGTACTCACGCGTGTCTTGTGGTGAAGGTTCAGGCGACGGCGGTTGCTGCTGCTGCGATACGGATTGCTGCTGCTGTTGCTGTTGCAGTGTCGCCGCCATCTGTCGCTGCAGCTCTGCTGTCTGCGCCATGAACTGCTGCTGCTCGTGCATCATCGCCGCGAGAGAGGCGAACATCTGCTGCACACTGTCCGCGTGTTGCATCGTGGCTTCGTCCATGTTTGCGCCTACGCTAGACACGTCGTCAATAGATGGCTGGGGCGCGCAAGCTCCTCAGCCAAATCAATCAAAGATTTGAAGTCGCAGGCACTCCCTGGAGCGCTGCTTCCGACAATGTCTTTAAGCCCCAACGAAGTCACAGAGGCTCGACCCGGAGCTCTGTTTCCGTCAATTACTGCCAACCACTTGCAGTAGCCAGTGTCCCGAAGGAAGCAACTGGTGCAATTCCGTTCGGCGCTAGTTCGAGCCCGCCTCGGAGCACTAGAGACTCCTACTACTAGACCCGTAACGGCCACCGACGCAGATGTTACACTCGGTTGCACACTGCTACTTTGCAAGTGACAGCCGAGGCGACAAGCGGTGGGTTGAGGTGGGTGCCGTGAATGGACACGCGGAAGTGATTGGGCCAAATGCACCAATGGGATATTGACACGAAGTGACGTGTGACAATGTGCGTCTCCACTCCTCCCCCAGAAAAGAAAAGGAGAGGGCGCGACGAAATTGGCGGTCTTGTCAGCGTCGAGTCGAACGGTACGGCAGAAGAGGTCACGCACGCGGCGTACCCGGAGGAGCTGAAGGGCGAGATGTACGCACGCGGCGCACCGGAGGGACTGAGGCGGGAAGGTCTGCGCGTGCAACGACAACGCGCAACGGACGAGGCGGGACGAGCGTGCACAACGGCGACGCGTGACGGAACTGGAACTGGAACGGGTCTGGAACTGGACTGGGACTGAAGCGCGCGTCGGCTTCGCAAGTGCTACCAAGTGTAAGGCTTTTGGTTGTGCTTGTTGCTTTGAAGGTAAATTGGAAACTGAATTGATGTGGTTATCTCTGTGTTCTGTGCTATCCATTTACCCAAGGGCGCCCTCGTGGCGCGCAGTCTGAAACATGCATTGGTTGGCTGTGGCTTGCTGGAGCCAACGGTTGCGCAACCTGGTAAGTGTGCAGGCGGCGACCCAGGCTCTCTGTGCGCGGACTCAACTGATGATGTGGTGTTGCTTCTGCTCTTGCACGTGCAGATCATTGCAGTGGTGATGTCCGGTCGTGTACAATTTGAAAGCCACAAAAGGCTACCAATAGCCTCACGGACGAGGTTTGTGTCGGTGAACGGCTCCGAAGTTTCATCGTAGAATTGGTGGTTCACTTCCATTGGTGTTGCCACGGGGCGGCACTGCTCCATGCCAAATTTTTGCAGCAATTCTTCGATCGTCTGCTGCTGGTGAAGAATAATGCCTTCCGAGGTGCGCTTGAGCCATACACCGAGACATTTTTGAGCTTCCCCTAGATTTTTGATGTTGAAGCGCTCAGCAAGACGTGACATCACGTGTTCGGAGAGATTATCATCTTGACTCACCACAAGGACGTCGTCAACGTAGAGTCCAAGTACACAGAGGTTACCATCACGGTGCATGAAGTAGATGTACGGGTCCACCTTGCTGCGCGTGAAGCCCTCTGCTTTCAAGAACGCGTCGATCATGTCGTTCCAGAGTTTTCCGCTCTGTTTGAGGCCGTAAAGTCCCTTGAGAAGCAGCCATGATTGCCCAGCGAACACTCCAGTGGTCCCGTTTGGCGGCGTCAGGTAGATCGGCTTATCCAGCGGTGACTTCAGATATGCATTCGGCACATCGCCTTGCAGCAGCTTCGCCTTCTAAAGAGCTGCCAGCAGAGCAATGAGGCGAAGACTGGACAGCTTGAGCACCGGAGAGAAAGTAGCATCAAAACCAACTCCAAACTTCTGCGTGAAGCCGCGGGCGACGAGCCTGGCTTTAAAGCGCTCTAGTTCACCGTTGCTCGAGAACTTGATCTTATACACCCATTTTGCCGTCACTAGGTTCACGTTTTCGGGTGTGTCAACAAGTTTCCAAGTACCGTTGGCTTGGAGATCGGCGAGTTCCTTATCCATCGCTTCTTTCCATTGCCGCCAGTATTTGCTGCGCATGGCCGCACCGAGTGTTTTCGGTTCTTTGATGTGGTCGAATGCACGAATTGTGAGAAGCACGTAGGCAGGCCCTGCAAATGCGTCAATGAATGACTTCGGGAGCTGGAACTCTTCGGTTCTAGCGGTGTGTCACCGTCCAAACACTCGACGCAGTACACCAGCGGGTATTGGCCGTCCGAAATCTTCTGGGACGTCTACTTCATCGCTGGATTCATCTGTTCCACGTTGATCCGAGTGATTTTCGCCTACGTCGGGTTGGTTGGTGGCCTCGTTGCTGGGCGTTTCAGGGTGGATTTCTTCATGATGCAGTCTCTGGAGAACTTCCGCGCTCTCAGGCTCGTTGATGTCCAGCTTGTGATATTTTGTACGTCCGAGCTGGTGATAAACCGCTTGGTTCGGGGCAGCAACAACTTGTATCCCTTCTGCGTGTCAGAGATCCCCACAACGATTGCTTTTTCGGCGCGTTTCATGAGACTGCGTTTGCTCTTGCGCGGGACGTGCACTGTGCACTTGGAGCCAAAACGAAGTATATGCGCGAGATTCGGTTGCTTACCGGTGAGCACGTGAAAGGGGGACTTGTAGTCCGCATTTGCACGGGTGGGGACTCGATTGCGAATGTAGGAGGCGTAGACAACTGCGTCACCCCAGTAGCGTTTCGGTAGTGAGGATGCCCATAGCATGGCTCGGGCTGAATTCATCAGTGTCCGATGGAATCTTTCTGCTTTGCCGTTCGAAGCGGACGTATCAGGTTGCGTGTGCTGTAGCCGGATGCCGTGTCGTCCAGCGTACTCCTCGAATTCTCGATTGACGAATTCTCCCCCACCATCGGTACGGATGACTTTGATGACTATGTCGAACTGGCGCTGAAATTGAGTTGTGAATCGCTCGAAATTGTCGAAAGCCTCATCCTTTGTACGCAGTAAGCACACTTGATTGTAATTAGTGGCGTGGTCGACAATGGTGAGGATGTGGCGATGGCCATTGCGATCTGCGGGAAGATCAGCCTTCAAGTCCATGCAGATAACTGCACCGTGTTCATCCGTCGGTGCTGACTCAGATGTATCATCTGTTGGCTGCTTGTTGCGTGTTTGCTTTCCTTCAGCACATGCCATACAGAAGTTTATCTTCTTGGTGCTGATTTCCATCCCAGTAGCAAGGTTCTTGTTGACGATTTTCAGTAGGTCTTGGTAGTTCACGTGGCCTAAGCGTTCGTGCCACTGCTGCAAGGAGCTTTCGGGAATATTTGCGAAATAAGCGTGAGGGTCATCGCTATTCACATCAGCGGCGGAGGCATTTACGACCCAGAGGCCGCGACGCTCGATTGCTTCTCCCACAATACTGCCATCACTTCCGTGAAATGTGCACTTCTCGTCGAAAATGAAGCGGAGACTACGTCGTCTCAGCTGCGATAACGACAGAAGGTTGCGATCGAGGTTTTCGCAGTAGTAAACTTCCGTCAGCAGGACGGTTCGGTCAACTCCGTTGACATTAGTCCACAGCAGGCAGTTACCCTCGAGGTTTGCCGTAATTGTGTCTGAGTTCGCAACTTGATTTCAGGCTGGCTGGCTCGACTCCGAACAGCAGATTCTTGTTGGTGCAGAGATGGTGTGTTGCACCCGAGTCGAGTATCCATTCTTCAGCGACGGTCGTCCTATCCGAGGCGGCCAACCAGAGACCTCCATCATCATCTTGGCTAGTCGCATCGATAGGTGGGTCGGGGTTGGTCACTGCAGCATTGTGGGCTTGTCCGCGCTCTTTCACGAGGCGCTTTACCTTCTTGAGCTCCGGGCAGACAGGCCCGCGGCGGCCCTCCTCGTCGCAGACATAGCATACTAGTTTAGGAGAACGCGTGAAGCACGACCAACAGTACGACCACTGCACAACAAATCCGTGGTAGCACATCAAATGTGCGAAAATGCCACACGCTCTGGTGGCAACACAAAACGATTGCATGGTTTTGGAATCTGTCCGCGTTTTGTCGAGATGCACGGCCAGGGCGAGATTAGGTTAGTCCGAGCCAACCAGCGCTCGAGAAGGCAGCATGTCTCAATTTGGAGATGCACGGACGCAAATCAAAATCCTCCCCCTTCGGCAAGAACACGAACGTACATGCCGAAGCAGATTGCTTGGTAGCTATGGCTCTCGGCGTCGACGGAGTCCGCGCGGACGTGGTGCTCGACGGAATGAAGTCGTTTGAGATAACCAAGAGCAACAAGATGGCCTGTACGACCTGCACAGACATCGAGCCGCACCAAATGCGTTACCGACTGATGGAGTGCAGCTCGCATTCCTGTGCGTCTGCTAGTGAGTTCGCTTGCTCCTGGCGGGGGAAGATGGTAGCATGCCTTAAGAACGACGCAATCTCTATCTACACGGTAGGGGAGCACACGACGGAGGCCACCTCCCCCAAAAAGAAGAAACTGACGGCAACGCAAAAGGCATTCTGTCGCGACTTAGCGGAACACCATCTCCGCCCAATGCGGATTCGTCATGCGATGTCGCGTAGATTTGATACGCCGCTAGAAGACATTCCAGCACTCAATACCGTCCAGAACTTTGTGAACTATCACACGCGCACGCACCTGGGGAACAACGACCGTGTGGACGATGTGAGAGAATGGATTCATGCGCATGCATACACTGGAGGTGAAGCAATGACGCAGCCCTTCACGTTTGCATGGGATTTAGACCGTGAGGGCAAGCCGGTTGTGGGTAACGGCTCGGATGAACGTCCTTTCATCGTCGGGCTGACGTCGAAGGCGCTCGTCATGAGGCTGATGCTTCCTCCGGAGCGTTTTATCCTACATGTGGACGCAACCTACAAACTAAACTATCGCGAGTACCCCGTACTGGTAGTAGGGGTGTCGGATCGATCGCGTGGATTTCATGTTGTGGCTCTATTCACCATATCTCAAGAGACGCAGCCGGTTATCCAGCGTGCGTTGATGTCACTGAAGCGCCTGTACTTTTGGATCACCGGTAGGGAACCTGAGGTTCTCTTCACGATGGGAGACGCCGATAAGGCCCAGCACAACGCTCTCCGCGCCGTATTCGGAGGGAACAATGGGTTCACGGCACTTATGTGTTTCTTCCATGTCATGAAGAACGTGTACGAAGCAATTAGAGGCTTTCCCTCGGGTGTGGCGGCTTCTATCGTGCATGACATGTACGACTTACACTTTGTGCGCAGTGAAAGCTCGTATCTCTGGATGCGAGACCGTGTTGTCGCCAAGTGGTTGGACTACCCTAGTCTTAACTCTTTTGCGCAGTATATGTGGTCGCAGTGGCTTACTGGTCCATTCAGCGCATGGCAACTCTACTTAACCCCGGTAGGGTTTGCGTCCACTAATAATCCAGCGGAGACATTCAACGCGCTACTCAAGCGTGACTACACTTTGAGACGCCGGCTCAAAATGGGCACTTTGCTGAAAGAGCTACTACACTGCTGCGAAGACCAGTCCTCCAACCCGCGACCGTTCCGCTTCGACGTCGTTCCAGCGGCGACCCTCGTGCGACGTGTATCCGATCTAGTGCGAGAGAATCTTTTAAGGGCGAACGAAGTCACCCCGATCGATAATCTGGGTACTGGACGCATGCAAGTTTACTCACTTCTCGCCAAGCGAATCGTAGTCGCACCAAACAAGCGATCTGAACTGGGCATCGCCGTGTCGGCTCAAATGGGCATCAACTACGCTCGCATGGAAGTGGAGGGGCAACCATGCGGCGGGTGGGTAGTGGATATGTACCAGAGGTGGTGTAGATGCAATTACTACTACGCATTTGGAGCTTGTATCCACGTTCTATTCGTAATCCAGTCGTGTGAGCACTTGGACAGTCAAGGGCGAGAGGTTTTGGTGAGCAGGAAGAAGCGCAAACGTGGGAGTGGTGGTTCGGACGAGAGGGTGACCAACCTTGGGGGTAGACCCGTGATAGGGGGCCGGCCCTTACTTTCTGAGGTTCCAGCACTATCGTACGACCGGAACCTGCTTTCATATGCGTGTTACCATGTTGACTAGGCTTGGCGTGCACTTTTGCACTAGAGGGATTGTTATGAATGTGTATCCTCGCGTGGAAACGTAGGGAGACGTGTTGGCAAACAAGTTAATGATTTATTTTTCTTTAACTTGTCTTTATTCTTTGTGCTGATCGGTAAACTAGATCTCGACTGCTGGCTGCTACTACAATCAAGTCCAACATCATATGCAGGTAGATGCTGGTCAACTCAGGTTACTCTCCATCACTGGTCTCCTCCACCCAACAATCGTCGCACGGGCACTTGAACCAGATTTGGTTGCCGTAGTTCACTGTTAGCTGTGCTCCAGCGTTCACACTTTTGATCACTACTGCCATCACTTTCACTGTCGACCGATTTTGCATCGACGAAGGCTACGTTGGGGTCGCACGCGTGGCTAATGAAGCGGGTGATAGATCCACACTCCAGGGCTTCGATGTAAACAAACTTTCCGTCCACTGAACGCTCGTTCAGCAGCATAGTGTAGCCGCTGTTCTGCTTCTTCGCCTCTGCGGGTTGCCCTTTCACGAGCGCTGGGTATGCACACAGACGCCCGGAATACTCGCCAATGACGTCGCCGACATCTAAAAATGTAGTGGTGAAGACACCGAGACCGACACGACCTGTGTCGTAGAGTTTCAGTGTTTTACGCGTGCGAGGTGCATTGCTGCAAGCAGCCTTTAGTGAACAGCAATGGGGAGTACAGAAAATAGCGAGAGTTGCGTTGCGGCATGTATCCATAAAGCAGTCACCTACACAATTGCACGGATGTCCATCTCCAATATCTTCAAATGCAATTTCCTCAGGCACTTCGCACGTCTCCGTGTAGGCCACTGTGTGTGGCCAGGGTACTTCAGCATCAACGGGCTCCGCAGGAGCGCTGGGCTCGATAAACTCCGGTCGACGGATATGTAGTGCGCGAAGGCGTGCTTTAATCCCGGGCAAGCGCAGCATCGCCTTGTTTTTTTTCGCCACCAGTGATTTCGCATGGTATATCTGCATGCCGCTCCGCGTAATTCCGCACTTGCTCTGGTTGCATCGCTTGCGAGACCGTGCAACATACCAAGACCCCGCTCGCTTCATGGGTTGATGGCGTATCTTGGCACGCTCCCAGCGAGTAGGAATAGACTTTAGATATGCGTCCATTGCTGCCAAGTCAGAGTCCGTAGGAGGCTTGACTGGCATTTCCTCTGTCGCACCACCTTTCTGCCCTACGTCACTATCGTCACGGACATAGTTTCCCTGCGATCTAGCAACACTCGTAGTGCTGGATGCCTCTTCGTCTTCATCGGTCTCAACATTAATCACTTCAACGTTCATTGCTGCATTTCCAAAACGCTCACATGCTACGGCTGCGCCCGGCGTTGCCACGGCCTCCTCGCGATTCGACACCTTCGGCAGCAAAGCCTCAGCAGCACTAGATGCCGAAACTTCCTCTTCCTTCTCCTCAGCCTGGGACGGCGAACCTGCCGCTGGGACCTCGACCGGATGCTCGCATTCTCCATCACTCTGTCGCATTACACTAGCAAAGGCGCCATCAACTGCACGTCGCATGGCACGGTTGAAGAAGCTAGAGCGCCTCGGCGCGTTGCAAGTACTAATAACTAGCCGAAATGAACGCAAATTCCGCCACTTAGCCTCGTCTTCCGTACAGCGGTGACCATTACGATCAACGAGCCTCTTAATCTTCATCGTAAGAGGAATAACCTCGTCCGTGTCGACTTGGATCGGCTTGACCTCGTCGTTTCTTGGATCTACGCTCAGCACGACGGACTCGCGGTAGCCACGGGGGTCCCCACAAACAAACGCCCACGAAAAATACGCTATTGTATCCCCTGCATGAAGCTCCTCCGGAGGTAGCTCAGCCAGGCTGATACCCACCATGACTGCGCTGCAGCTTCTGGGCGATCCAGTGGAGTCGAAGGCCTAGAAGAGGAAGGAGGAATGAGCACAACACGGCACGCCACAAACGACGTTAACATTCAGGACACCTTCGGAGGACCTCAGCGCGCTGGCAGAGATGTGCTGCGAATCCTGCACTGTCAATGCAGAAAGTGCTGCACCATCCATGTTTTTTTGTGTGATGCTTTACTGTGTTATTCAGATCTGAACGTGTGATACTAACGTTTTCTCCTAGTTTAGGCACAGGTTTCGCAGGTGCTGCTAGCGCTTGTCCTTGTCCAGTTCGGTGACTTTGCTTCTGTTGTTTTTGTCCGGCGTGATGCTGGGGCTTTTGCAGTTGGTAGGCTCCATTTTTCTTTTCATGCTGTTGGCTGGGCACTGGCGTTCTGGCGACCTGTGGACGTTGCGGCCATCGCCTCGCAAATCTACGAGTAGTGCGAGGATGCGGTCTGCTTCGGAGAGGTAGTTCCGTTTGAGCGATCAATGCGAGCAACGAGAACACTTGCGAGGTCCGGGCAGGCATTCGCACAGAAGGTCTCCAGCAGCAGTAGACTATGGTCACCAGTCATGAGACGGGACACATACTTCAAGTAGTCGAGATAGTCGGACCAGCTGTCTTGTGGACGTTTGCCGGACGTCAATCGTTTGCATAGCTGCACTTGGTTAAGTCGGCAGCCGAATTCAGATTTCATCTTGCCCTTGAAGTTCTCATAGTTGAAGTCGGGATTTTCAATACGCCATTGCGTCACGTTGGAGTGAAAGACACGTGCAGCCTTTCCCGCCAGAAAATTGACCAATACGGAAGCTTTGATCTGCGAGGTCCAACGCGATTGGTTTAGCAGCGACTCAGTATAGAGTGCTTGCTCGTATTCGAGGATGAAGTCCTCGAAGCCCGGTCCAAGACCGAGGTACACCTCTTGGCCATCAAACTTACGGCACATCACGTCCTTGATCTTAGTAATCTTAGGCGTGGTGCGTGCGGGTGCTGTAGGTGCGGTCGGGGCCCCTGGGACAGGGGGGGGGCTGCCGCGGGGCTCCACTCCTCATTGCGTGGATCGTTGTTTTTAGTTGTACAATTTCTGCATGCAGCTGTGGTGCGGCCTGGGCATGGGCCCTGAGCTCTGCCAGCTCTGCATCGTGGAGAGACTTCGCTGCGGCTTGCCTTGACATCAGCTGAGCAAAGTCAAACCGCATCTTCTCCATTTCTGCTGCCATCATTGCAGCGGACGCTATTTGTTTACGCAGCGTTGACACCTCTGCCCGCAGCTTCACTAGCTCGGGGTCGGGCGGGCCTGGCTCCGTCTTGACGGGGGTCTCAGTAGCGGCGGCCTTGAACTCGGCGTCAAGGTTCCGCCTGACTGGGTGTTTCATTTCATCATCGGGGTTCATCTCTGCTGGAGGGTAGCCTGAGGGTGGTACGAGTGCAACACGTTGAAGTTGTCACACGTCGCAGATTCTCACATGTCGCAGGTTCTCGCGCGTCGCAGGTATCGGGATAGGCAGGTATCGCGTATCACGGGTATCCGGTATCGGAGGTTTGCTGCACTTGCCTAGTCGTATGACGTCTGGTTACTCTTCAGTGCAGGTCGTCTTTGGGCTCATAACCTTATGGAAGGCTAGGAAGTCGACTGAGGTGTAGGAGACTGGTTGTTATTGAGTTGGTAGAATTGAGAATGAGAAAGAAGTTGGAGCGTGAGCTCTACATGCACTAGGGCTATCCCCTTGGAGTCTCCTCTTGTGTGATATGCAGTAATGGGTGGTAAGTTCGCTGTACTTGTAGTCTGTCCTTCATTCGGACGAAGTAAGCGTGCGCAACCAACCATCTCACTCTGCGAGCAGAAGTATCCAGCTGCCAGTGGCTGTAAATCATCGTAGAGCTGTGCTTGTCTTGCAGGTTGCAACATTGGCTTTAGTTTTGTGAACAGCAGCGCTGTTGGCAGTACCACATCTCTCTCTCTCCCCCCCCCCCCCCCCCCCCCCCTCTCTCTCTCTCTCACACACACACACAGAGACAAAACTCAACACAACAGTGAGGAGACACCTCATGCTTCTAGTAGGGTTGCTCGAAAAACAAGTTGTCTAACAATTATTACGATTAAAACACACAAAATTATTGTTTGCTCAAGGCCCCAATCACGTCCAAATACAGGTTCATTTTGCTACCGTGTAGGTAGCCTTCCATTTCCACCTAGAGCACTCCTACCGCTTCTATCGACGTTAGTGGTATGCTTCACGCCCGAATCTGCAATTGTAGCTCGAGGTGGCTTGGCGCGAGCAATGCTTGAGTGCGGATCAGATTGGCATTATATTCCTCATTCTTCGATTTCCTGCGTACAGTTCTAGCCCTCCCTCCGAAGCTTTTGTCCCCCAACAAGATGGAGATCCGCACGGCCCGCCCTACGTAGCACCAGGTGTGTCAAGTGCTGTTAGAAAATCGTAAAGAACGCTCCCATCCTCAGACACGAAAGCACACGTCGCTGGACTCCATTTTCCGCGCCCTATTGCGTCGCTGTCTCGACGGAGATCGAATTAGCCAGCGACTTGCCGGTCATCCCCTCGACATTTTGATTGACGAATGGAGGCTGGTACTCACTGCGCGGTGACACCGTCATTGACGCTACGTGGACATTGAGGAGCCGATAGACCACTCTAATCACAAGCTATTGGGCGTCCTGCTGACACCAAGGGAGGAGACCAAGCGACAAAGTCTGTTCTCGTCAGCAGGTCTCGCTTTCAGCGTTCACCGCCGCGAAGCACCCAACAACATTTGAGACCCTTCTCTTTCTTGAGAACAATCGATACTTATGGGATGTTCAGCTGGTAGGCGGCAGGAAGATCGCGCATGTTGATTCACTGCCAACACCAGCGCTGTACCACCCGCAACCACCAAGCAGAATTGTACATCGGGAAAAGAGTTATCCCGAATATGCACATAGCATGCTGAACCGGACGGAGTCCATTGATCGTTGATCCGTGGCCGCCACCTTCTGCAGTGAGTAGCGGCTATAATATAGTGTAGCCGCCTTCAGGCGATGGAGAGCAGAGGGCGTGCGGTGTGTGTACGTGATACCCTTCAAGATACTTACTGTACGTGTACCCGAAGCTTTGATGTGGATATCGACGACCCAATAAAGTGAAGCCCACGGATCATTGAGTGTCTTGGCATCCAGCGCACGTGCTGCTGAGGAAACAACCACGTTGGTGCTGCGTAGCGGGACAGGCGTTCAGGTCATGGAAACTATTGCTAACAAAACGTGTGAATAATTCGCGAACCCAAATATCCACTCAACCACATACATCGACCGACCTTGTCCGCCACTACTTTTCGACCTGAGCAGCCCTGTGAGTAGGAAGCCAGGTTGCTCGAAATAAAATTGAATTCTAATTGAGGCCCAAGGGTCAATCAATACTTTTTGTAGATGCTGGGAGGGCGGAGTGCGCACTTCAGAGCAAATTAAGCTTTGGTGCAGGCGGGGTAGGTACCATAGACCATTGATATTGTTGCTACAGTCTTTTGCCTGAATAAAGAACAGGTAGAAGCTGATAACCTTCTGTTTCTGATGTTACTGAAGTTGTAGCCATTTGCACTGCTACAAGAAGGGTTGAACTTGGGATTCCGCCAATTAGATGGTATCTACAACGATTCCGCCAATCACAGACCGCAAACCGAGGACATCCGGTATCCATGCATTGCACGCGTAAATGACGTTGGAAGGCGCCAAGATTGATTCACTTCCACACATTCTCTCTCCAGCAACCATGCCTGTGATACCCACACGAAGACGGGCGTTCAAGAAGCGTGTTAGATTATCGAAGCAGCAAGAACTGGCTGTCTGCAAGCGGCACCGCACGATGCCAAACGAGACTTACAAGTCAATTGCCGAACTGGGCCGAGGCCCAGTTCGGTCTAATTGACACGCCATCGAAGCAGATGATTGGGCGCGTGCTGAAGTCGGAGAGCAGCCTCCGGCGAATGACCCCTGAGTGTTTGGCTCGCAAGAAGCGCCGCCCCCCTCATCAGCTGCGCCTGGACCAGAGCGTCATTGAGTTCATCACGTTCTGCGAGGAGTTCCAGCTGGCGCTCTCGGGCAACATGATCGTCTGCTATGCCCGAAGACTGCTAGGGCGGCTTTGCATCCCGGCTGAGTCACAGCCTAGACTTGGATGGTCTTGGCTGCGGCACCTCCAAGCAAGATATGGAGTTCGGTGGCGGCGATCTTACGGGGAGTCTGGAGAGGTGGATCTAAAGGCGGTGGCGTCTGACTTTGAGCGTCTCCGCCAACTTGTTAGCCTCTACTCCTCCACTGATGTCTTCAACATGGATGAGAAGAGCTTCTTTTACGACGGCGTCCAGCGCATTACACGCGTTGCTGCACCACGTGACTGCGCCCCGATGTCTCGATTACAAAGGGGTCCAGCTCGCAGCACAGTCTCCAGATTGCCTCTTCGCCGCAGTCTTGCTGTACACACCGCTTGATCCACGCGAGCACACCTTGGTCGCTTGAGCGAGCTCTCGTTGTCCAGGATCCTCTTGACGGACGATTTGCCCGGCGCCTTGTCCAGCGCAAACTTCTCCCGAGCCCATTCTCCTAGCGCCGCGAGGCTCCACGTTGGCTCGCGGGTGCGCATTGCACAGAGGTCGAGCTGTTGCTGCTTGGTGAGGCGCATTCTCCGTGCTTGCCGCTCCATCTTGTTCGTGTCAAATTCGAATTTCCCGCCCAGATTCAAAACCCAGCTCTGCCAGCAGGCCCAGCTGGCCAATGGCGATGGCCAATGTCAGTGCTTCAAGCTCTTCCCTCTAGAATTGCATAATATCAGTTTTTAAGGTTATAGGATGACACCCGTTCCTTATTCACGCCTCCGTCTGTACACTCAAATGCTCATTTTATCAAGATACTGAAGTAAAACCTCAATTATAAGAGACTACTGGACTACTGTAAATGTCATGACGGTATAGTTTATTTGGCAAACACCATATTCACCGAATCATTCTTAAATTTTGATTCCGGGGATCTAACCTTAACTTATGGGTGCCCTTCACAAAATACGAGCGGTTGACTTTAAGTGAAAAAAAAAAAAACTCAAACAACATGAAGCGAAAGCTTTACCGAGCGCCAGAAGTATAAGTAGAAGTAGAAATAGCGTAGTCTACCATTTCCCGAGTAACTACCATCCTCCGCTCCCGCTGACACAAACGCATTCAATATTGAAGGAAGTTGTAGGGAAAGGAGCACACATCTTTATACAGGTCATTTCCCACACAAAAAATGACGGTCCACTCAATATGTACAAATGTTCAACAGTACGACAGTTCAGCAGATACGGATAAGGATAACGCCGAATTGTGTACCGCATACTATTGGATTGAACGCTTATACATCCAAGAAAGGTACACAAATAGAAGAGAATATACTATAAAAACTTAAATGGAAACTTCAGACCTAAAAGATCATTTCGTTCAGATTTTCGAGTAGTTCGTCCGCGGAGTCTTCACCTTCGGAGTTCTTGTCGTGAGCGAGCATAGACGTCGTGGCGACTCCTCAAACCACGTAGAAAGCCCTGGTGCTGTTGCAGAGCGACTCGCAATGTCATCGAGTACGGCTTTAATGGAGATTGTTGCCCCTGATAAGCAACAAATTAAGGACAAACTCATGTTTTTTCGGATTTTAGGACAAAATACCAAAAATATGCAAAATATCCTGAAATCAAGTCAGAACCTACAATTTGCCCTTTGCTGAAGCTTGAGCGATGAAACCGTGGTTTACGGTTCGCTATTTGATGCTACTGTATCCGTTATGTACGGTACTGTACTTTTTACAGACAAGTCCATGATGTGGGATGCCACTGACATCATGTCATGGTACTACTGTAGCAATCGTACTACTGTAGCAATCTGCGCCCAGAGTCTGCACCAGACCAAGGAATAGACATGCAGAGAAGTGTGTAACTGTCGCATAAGCCGATCAAAATCTGTGCGAGGGGATGTATTAATACAGACGAGGGCGTGAATAAGGAACGCCTGATATATAACAACTTTCAAGTGGTATGAGCAGGGATGGCAAAAAAAATATGGAAGGATTTTTTCAAAATAAAAATATCGAAAAAATATTTTTATTTCCATTTTTATGATATTTTTACCATTTTTATACATCAAACCCCGCTGAAACGGATCGCCTGGAGCACCGTATAACACAGTAACTACCTGAATACTGGCCTCAACGCATACTGACGAGTGGGCTGCCACCGCAGGGCTACTTCAGCTTCATAGGTGGCGGAGCCGACCATGCCGATCGAGGTCAAGACACCTGAGGACTTCAGCGGCGCCATCGGCGAGAACCAGCCGGCCACCGTGCAGTTCTCGGCGCCGCGGTGCGGTGGCTGCAAGATGGTGACCCCCCAAGGTGACGCAACTGACGGAGAACGAGTTCCTGGCCGTCAAGTTCCTAAAGGTGAGCACCGAGGAGCTGGAGAGCGTCTGCAAGGAGATTGACGTGGACTGCTTCCCCACCTTCCGCGTGTGCAAGGACGGCGAGATGACCGCGTCGCACGTCAGCAAATATAGGGCCCCACCTAATAGAGCGCGGTTGTCAGATTGTGTCCGATACAAAACCGAAGTGTTTTATTTTCGTACTTACACGAATAAAAATGAAAAAATATTTTTATTATATTTTTATCACGGATAAAAATATTTAAATATTTTTTTGCCATCCCTGGTATGAGCCAATTAGAGGGCATAAATTGCCATTGATGGGACAAAATACTTGATTTAGTTAATTATGTCACTAATTCCACGCGTGGCGCCAACAAGACATGATGGTGTCGGCGTCCAGCGCATTACACCCGTTGCTGCACCACGCGACTGCGTCCGATGTCTCGATTACAAAGGGGTCCAGCTCGCAGCACAGTCTCCAGACTGCCTCTTCGCCGCAGTCTCGCTGTACACGCCGCTTGATCCACGCGATCACACCTTGGTCTATCGGTTGGATCGCCGCTGTCGTGTTTGGGGGCAAGAACTCCACCTCCACGTTGGCCAATGTGTCCTCCGGAGGTATGTGCACAGTTGCATTGTCGAGTAGAAGCAGAATCTCCCTCTTGGCCTCATCCATCGACTTGTCCAAGTCCTTCAACCATTGTTGAAAGACTGGTACAGTCATCCAAGCTTCGCTTGTGCCCTTGTATTGTGCGGTCGGTGGCTTCATGGACAGCCAACGCGGCTTCTTGGCTTTGTCCAGAAAGAATAGCGGTAGCTTCTCCGTCCCGGAGCTGAGCCCATTCTCCTAGCGTCGCGAGGCTCCACGTTGGCTCGCGGGTGTGCATTGCACAGAGGTCGAGCTGTTACTGCTTGTTGAGGCGCATTCTCCGTGCTTGCCGCTCCATCTTGTTCGTGTCAAATTCGAATTTCCCGCCCAGATTCAAAACCCAGCTCTGCCAGCAGGCCCAGCTGGCCAATGGCGATGGCCAATGACAGTGCTTCAAGCTCTTCCCTCTAGAATTGCATAATATTAGGTTTTTAAGGTTATAGGATGACACCCGTTCCTTATTCACGCCCCCGTCTGTACCCCTTTCCGCACATACAGTGCGCGTCAAAATTATAGGACCACCCCTGTGCACCCTCATAACTCAATCAATCTTTATCATTTAGAGGTGGGGGATCGACAGACGCTGAGAAAGACCTGCTATGCGCTAACACTCGCGTTTTGCACTTTAACGGGTGGCTCGTATACATGTATGGCTCGTATACATGTATACGAGCCACCTGTTAAAGTGCAAAACGCGAGTGTTAGCGCATAGCAGGTCTTTCTCAGCGTCTTTCACAACTACTGTCGATCCCCACCTCAAAATGATAAAGATTGATTGAGTTATGAGGGTGCCCAGGGTGATCCTATAGTTTTGACGCGCACTGTATCTATTCTGGGAGTCCCAAACCTGTCATTCTCGCTCGAGTTTATGGCATGGTCTTGTAATCAATAAGTGTACTATTATAAATGTAATAGTACAAAGTAAATGATGAGGCCAACGCAAAGTTCACCAGCTAGTTAAGTCCGGCAACCCTGGTGGGGTCTTCGTACTGTATGCTCGCTGTATATTCGCAAAATACTTTGTACGAAATTGCAGAAATTAAAGACAGCATTCCTATCCCATTTTACATCCCACTTGAACATAAGCAGCACCAACAGTAGTTTTACTGAGTAAACTTGAGTAATCCTCTCCGGCCCTTGATACCAGCTGACGATCGGTTTGCTCGCTGTCTTGGCGATTCATGTCGAACCATCTTTTCACCAGAAAAGCACCGCTGACCCCGCGAGCTTCCGTCCATTATCGATTTTTCTTCCTACCCAAGACAAGCTCAAACAAGCTACGAAGATGAAGTTTATCCTGCAGGCTCTCACGATGGCAGCCCTGGTCGCAACTGGCGCTGCCGAGCTCCCAGAAGGTGTTTACCTGACTGAAACCCACGGCGGCCCCCACGGCGACGAGTACTCTGACGCGAAGCTTGTGAAGGCGGGTCAAGTCGTCAAGTCCATCACGGTTTGCAGTGGCGACCGCGTGGATGGCGTTGGTCTTGAGATTGAGGGTCTTAGTGACCGGTTGTATCACGGCGGTCGTCATGGCGACATGAACACCCGCACTCTAGCTACCGGTGAACGCGTGATCAGCATGGAGGTGCACTGGGACGAGCAACACAGCCACACGCGCGTCTTCTTCGTCAACTTCACCACCAGCTTGGGCAACTCAATCTTTGGAGGAACCCCCGTGGCTCCTTCGGACAATCACCTTAAGGCAACGGATGTTGCTAAGCCTGGCTACCAGCTTGGCGGCTTCGTCGGCTACGCTGCCAGGGAGCTCGACTCTGTGGGCGGTCTTTGGACCAAAATTGACTCAGTGCAGAATGCCTATCAATAACTAGGCTCAGAATTCGATTGCTGGAATCGCGTTCGTTTGTTGCAATCGAAGGAAGGACGTGATGTATGTTGGACTCGGTTAGAGGGTAGAAGATCATTCACTTCGAAGCCAATAAACAGAAATAGAAGCGATAGATGGCCTGGGCATTTTTTGTGTAGTAGTATTCACTACTTCACTTGGCTTTAACATCTGCTGTACTGGTAGGTGGCAACTGCGGTTACGTTACACTGTACAGTGATTATTAATAATCTGTCCAATCCCTACTAAAGCACGGAGAAGCTCTAGATTTTATCATGAAGTAAGTTCTGCTTCTTAGCTACACAGCCTCTCTGTTTCTGCTAGTGCATCTTGAAGTATTGAACTACGTAGTAGGAAATCCAGTTAGTCGTTCCGTTAGATAGAGTTCTTTCATCGTCTTAACTGGGGTCATCGCGATATGAAATGATGTCTTTTGTGGGGTAGGACGCGTTGGGTGGGGCAAAGGCCAACGCTGACCCCGAAAGCGCTGCCTACCTTGCAAGCGCAAAAGTGAATAAGTTTGGCTCACATTGCGCCCGGACCACGGTGCCTATGTCAGACCACTATGAACAGAACCTCGTACGAATGAGAAGAGTGTCACCACGCTGATAAGTGATAGAAAGACAAACAGCCAGAGTCGATCATAGAGATTTCGCTGTAATTAAGGTACCGCACTTGCACTGCGGTGCGCAGGGTCAACTGTATTTATCGACTAGGATACCGTACTGTACACTCGCCGCCGCCCTGTTTAGTAGCTGGTCACGTTGAAGTGGTCGGCTGTCACAATCTTGGCTCACGCCGAATTTAACACGTGCTTGAAGGCGCCCTCCTCCGAAGCGAACAGCTGCACCGCCTCCTTCAGCTCGGGAGCTGCCAGAAGCGCCAGGTCCGTGTCTATCATGCATACGCTCTTGCCCTCAGCCTTGTACTCCTTCTCCGACACCTCGATCCACGTCTCGTTCAGGAGCACCTGGTATTATTCGTTCGACAGCATGAGCGAGTCGTTGCTGTACGGGCCACTGTAGCTCAGCGCCTTCTGTTTTGTGCCGTTCCCGTTGTTCGCGTCCGTGTGGCCACCCAGGAAGTCGATGGTCACGTTGCCGGCGTTGTCGAGGGCCACCTGGCCCGCCAGCTCGATCAGGTCGGCCGTCGACAGCGTTGGGTACGACTCCTTCACGGGCTCCAGCGCGGAGATGAACTTGTCCACATCGCCGTTCACCGGCCAGTTCTTCGGCGACGAGAAGCAGCGTGGCGTTGCTGGGGTCTTGCAAGAAAGCCGTCCACCTCAGCTAAGTGCGAAATCTATTAACCAATAATCTCGTATTCTTGAAATCTATTAGCCAATCGCATTAATCTGATGTAGCACGAAGGTTGACCCATGCGATGCCGCTCCAAGTGAGCTGATCTCGCGGTACCTGGAGTCAAACAAGTGCCCTAACTGCCGGGATGGTTTGCTCGTCAAAACGGCGTTGAGCTGAGGATGGAGGTGGCGGGTGCTCCTGCCGTGGCCGCGATTTGCAAACTGCAACATTCGTATCACTTCATCACTTTCTTCACAATTTGCATTTGCGAATTCTCTGTAGGGCATCAAGAACCTTCCTGTCGGTCTATCATCGGTTATGTGATGAATCGATACTCTTCAGATCATGACAACAGTACTTCGCAACACAGAGATGTCTTCACCGATCCAAGATAATATTGATCTTTGTGCTGTTGTAAAATTCCTTCCTCACTCGCAGACTAGAGCAATTAGAGCTTGCCTGTGACCGCGTCCACGCCGCATGGCTACGAGAAAAATATAACAAATCGACACAGGGCGTAGCTTTGTTTCATCTGCTTCTTCAAATTTAGGTCAACTAAATTTCGTTGCTATGTTTCGTTCGCGGAGGGATATCATCCTCACTATGGGGCCGAAATAACTGTAGCACATCGAGTGAACCTGACACTAACCCTGGCACTGGGGAGAGCCTTGCTGCGACAAATCTCATACGCGCTGGTGATGACTCGGGTATGGCAGCCTTGGTAGAGAACAAGTCAAAGCACTAGCGTGCAGAACATTGCGGAGGGGTTCTGTGAATCGTCTAGCTGGTGTCACTGCAAGCGAACATGAGCTTGATGCCAACGCCTTTCCACGATCTTGTTTGATTGTTTTCTACACGTCCACAAGCAGCTAATCCGCTGCAAACCTTTAGGCAAGAGCTTTAGCGTTCCGCCAGACCAACTTTTGCTGGCCTTGTCCGTGGTGCAGGTGGTGTTGTGTCACACATGGCGCTTGGGTTGGCGGCAAAGAAGAACACCCGATCTTCGGAAGAGAGAGTATGCAAGGAAGGATCCATGTCCTGTACTTGCACAGAAGCAACCGGGCGAAGATGGTATACCTGGGTGCTAGTAAATTGATCAGATGGCTTTAGAAGCATGTTCCGGTGAAATAAAGGGGACGCATGTTATTGCTGTAGCTGCTTTCGTGTTTCTTCACGATTGTCCGGCCCTCGCTAAGTTACTACTGCGCTTTTGCGCAACTCCAACAGTCGACTATTACTAGTTTCGTCGACCTCGAAGACTCGCTGGCACCGGTGACCCCACCGACACGTGGTTCCCCGGCTATTCGTATGGACCCCCAGTTGCTATATGCTCGACTACCCCGTGCACACCGAGGCTTTGTACGCCCGTTCGATGGATCTGCCAAAACTGTAAAGCACGGTGGCTATGGTAGTTGCGCATGGATTTTGTGGAGACTCCCGGAATGGACTATAGTGATCGCTGCGAGTGCTTATCTCGAGACCACGACGGTAAACCTCGCTGAGTACACCGGCATGAAGCGGTATCTCGGCAGCCCTAGAACATGGGGCCGAGGACTTAGTTATCGTCGGAGACTCGAGCCTCGCAATCCAGCAATCCCTAGGGGTGATCGCTTGTCGTAAGGAGTCGCTAATGGTACAACTGAACAAGCACAAGGATCTCACGGCGAGACTTCGCCAGGTGAAATACCTGAATGCAATATGTGAATTCAACGCGACCGCTGAATCGCTCGCAAGCGAAACAATGGAAAGAAAGCCTCGGTGGTAGTGGACGGTGATGAAAGGAAGCAATAATTGATGGAGAGAAGTTATCTACGAAGCGCCAGCCGAGGCTTCGGAAAACTCTGAAGAACCTACACGTTCTGTCAACCCGGTTCGAGTACTGACACCGCATGACCAGAGCCGTAGCCGGATTTTTTCGATTTCGTACGGGAATTGGGACATGTAGCCGCGGTGATTAGACGCCAAACAAAAGAGCAGCGAAAACACGTCCGCTTCTCGAATGAAGTCTCGGTAATCGGTCCGGGCCGTGAAGAACCCGTGTCTGAACCAACTGGGGCCAGCACCGAGGGTTTAAATGACGAACAGGTCCAACCGAGGCTAGATGCAACAGCGGTGCACGAACCGAGTGCTGACGACATCGACCCCTCGGTGGTGCAGGATGAGCGCTGCCGACGCATAAGTGCTGGCCAAGATGAGGAATTACGCTGGTCGAACCTAAAGACGGTGCTGAAAGGAGAAGAGGCAAAACTAGGTTACAATACCGCTCGCGAAGCCTGGCAAATGGCTGACAAGTTTGCGCTAAGTGAAGATGGATTACTCTATTTTCTCGGAGTGAACCGTCGATGGGGAAAGGAACGGACCGACGAGACTAAATTCAGGCTGGTGGTACCGACAACGATAATCCAGGAAATCAGGGTATCGTCCGCACCTACCACCGAGTTAAGGCGGACTATTACTGGATGGGCCTGTTTGCCGACGTGGAGAGGCATATGCGCTCGTGCCCAGACTGTAGCTTGTGCAAAAGTGTTCCACAATTCCGTGGATATTCGCCAGGGAACATCCTGGCCGAACGCCCGATGCAAATCGTATCGATGGACTTCGTTATACCTCTGCCGAGGACTCGGCGAGGGAACACCGCACTGTTACTATTTCAGTGCGCATTCACGGGTTTTGTTATGGGTACAGCCATGGCCGACACTTCAGTCCTCTGTGTGGCACAAGCGTTCGAGGAGTGCGTCTACCGAAGATTCGGTGCGCCGTCGTTAATACGTCACGACCGCGACCCTCGCTTCATGAATGAGGTCTTCCAAGCATTCGCCGAGATGTTGCGATCGAGGTCTCGGGCTACACTAAGCTATCGGCCGCAAGCAATCGGCCAGCAGGAACGCTCGGTTAAGATCGTGACACAATCTGTGCGAGTGGATGCGGAGGACCCGCTCCAGCAAGATTGGGATGAGATCGTGGAGAAGCTCATCTTTGCTATCAACAATTCACATGATGCAACAAGGAAGGACACTCCATTTTATCTCGTGTATGTTGGGACGCTTGGTCGAGCCTTCGAGCGATGTCATCGTCTCTCAAGCGAGGGATCGGTCGGCAGTCGGACGCTCTAGCGTGGCGACGCGAGGTCAACCGACAACAAGAGATCGCCCTGGCTATGGCTAAAGCGTATCAGGCGACTGAGAAGGCTCGGCGTGCTGAGAAGCATAACACCACGCTGAGTAGGCTGGAAAGGTCAGCCATGCCTGGGCCAGTACAGGGCGACGTTTCCGAGGGTGAACGAGGCGTTGGTGGAACTGATGGAACCGACGAGGACTCGGTGGCGAACTCTCTGTTCAAACCTGGACATCGAGTGTGGTTATACATGGAACGCGTGAAACCTGGGCTGACAAAGAAACTTGCACATCGCTGGCATGGACCTTTTCGTATCAAAAAGAAGGTCGATGAGTATCCATATGAGTTGGAGCTGCCTGATCGAAGTGGATACCGATTCTACCCGGTGGTACGTGTATCGCGATTAAAAGCTGTAAGCGAATTCGGTGATAAACCGAGAACTCGGTTGACCCCAGAAGTCACCGAGGGATCGAGACTTGACATTGACGAGGAGCTGCTGCCCGAGGACAGCTGGGAGCCAGACCAGCTTGCTGGCGAGTACGAGGTGGAGGCGATCTTAGACGATCAAGTACCCCCACTCTCGAACAGCACCGAGCGCTTGGTCAAAGAGTTTCTGGTGAAGTGGGCTGGCTACGACGAGACCTCGTGGGAGCCGGCCGCCAACTTGTCTTGCGGCGGCCGGCTTTACGACTACCTGCGCGAGACACGCCGCGACCGACGGTTGCAGATGGTCCAAGTCGCTGATGAGGACTAGCTGCAACCCATGATTAATGACGACCTGCCGGTGGGGCGATGCAGCCCACCCAAGCAGGCGAAAATGACTACTTCACCAAAGTGATTGTATATTTGCATGCAATTTGGAACGAGCTTACGAGTGGAGATTACGATTGGAGTGAGATGATGAGATGCATGAGAACGACGACTAAAAGATTAGCGAACGCCTGAGAGCTAGCTACCCTTACGCTACAATCACTTGGAGATTCTGAGCTAGCTACAGCTGCGAACACAGAAGAGGACATGAGAGACCGAGGCCTCAGTGATCCGAGTTGGAGGCGACCCGGGCGAGTACCGTGAGGCGCGCCTCTTTGGACTCCCCGGTTATGGGTTGAACTTCCGACCCTCCGGCCTCCGAGGCAGAGCCATCGGCGGCGCGCTCGTCGTCAAAGTCCTCGTCGCTTGAGTGCTCGGCCGGGAGGGCTGTGGGAGCTTCCGAGCGAGGGGTAGAGGCTGGGGGGGGGGGGGCTGGGGCTGGGGCCTTATCAGCTTAAACGTTGTGGCCGCCCGCAGCCTCCTCAGCCGAGTCTTCGGCCGACCGCCCTGTCACAACACTGTCACAGGGACGTGCAGATTCTTGCTGCTCCTTCCGAGGCCCCGGCTTCTGCAGGGGACCTGGTGGCAAACTGATCGTGGAAGCGCGTAAACTTGCGAACCCACGGTGCAGTGACCAGTTCGGGATCCAGCGAGGGATCAACCGTGACGGCCGACGCTTCTGTAGAGTCAAGCCGTGGGGAACGAAGACGGGAACCGCTGGGTTGCAAGGAGCGAAGATGGTGTTGTAGGGATGCGCAGCACGGACATCCACCTAACAGTTCCGTCAAGGCTCGTGGCCATCCATCTCCGTCGCCTCGGCGCACCAGTCAGCAGTCGTGCGAGTCCACGTCAAACTACACGGGGACCGAGGGCTCAAACATGACTTCGGGGGTGCCGTGTATGCGCCCGCGCGAATCCGGGTAACACCGAGGCCACAGGCGGCAGGGGATCCGGAGGTGGATACGACCAGCACGTTCATTCCGGTTCGAATGGTAGTCCGTCCAAGCCTCGAGCGCCTCGACGTATGCGGGGGAACCCTCACCGAGCTCTTCAGTAAACTGCTGGAGCCATCGAGCTTTCCTAATCACCGAATACAGCAATGCCCTCGACCGATTACTCCACAGCGACTTCACTGTCAACAGGCCGAGGCACCCGACCTTTCAATATCTTCTGCCAGCAAGCCCGGGCACCCGGGGCTGTGGAGGGAGGCTCGAGAAGGTCCGACGTCTTGTCCGGCGAGGATTTCGAAGAACGACCAGAAGTTTTCTTGGACGAAACCGAGGTGTAGGCCTTCCGAGCTGACCCAGTCTCAACATCTCTGGAAGCAGCCTGCCGATCCTTTGAAGTCTCGCCTCGTTCACGCCGGAGGCTCGGCGGAGGTGATGTTTTGCGCTGCCGACGATTCTTGGAGGGAGACTTTGTGGAAGGAGCCGTAGGCTTCTTTGCCTTGGCCGATTTCTGCTGTTGAGGAAATCGCTTGGACAGGATCTCCTTCCTGAAATTCTCAGAGGGGGCCCCAAAATCGAAAGCCATCTCCAGCATCGCGTCCAGTAAGGTCGGTAACCTCGGGTGCCGCCTCCGACGTTCCATCGAGACCCAAAACAAAGTCGTCGGGAGCATTCTCTTGCTCGGCCGAGGATTTCGACTGGAGTGAAGCCACGGTAGAAGCAGGACGAACTGGGCGGCCGTCACGGCGAGACTTGATCACCACCGACTCTTTGAAAGGAGAGTCTCGGCCGATAGGGACCGGCGCCTTCTCCTCGAGATCTCGGCCGGTCTCCAACTCGTCGTCCGAAGGCCCCTACTGGAGCGGAAGTGAAACTGAGGTCTCGCCATCATCAAGCCTGGCTGGCGAGCCGGGCAGAGAGTTCGTCGACGAGTCAGAAGGATACGGCGATGGAGGCGCGAACCAGATCCACTAATCGCCAACGAAGGTCCACTGGCCGACCGAGTCTTTGTGCTGCCAGTCTCGCCTACGCTTGGAGGAAGCACTCCTTGCGGTGGCGGTGCTGAGACTTGAGCTGCAGGTTGCGAAATAGCGCCAGAACCCAACCGAGACTTGGCCGCCTTCGCTGCTGCTTTAGCCCTCAGATCCACCGATGGCTTACCGATGCGCGAAGTGCGCTTGGTTTGAACTTGACACTTCGGAGACACAGGCGTCGGTGGAGGCTTGGAGTGTGCCGATGACTTCGCCGAGGTTTTAGCTGAGCGCTTCTGGCGTTTGGCTGGAGGGGCCGCAGAGCCCTCGTCATCCGACGGCTCGACCGAGGAATCAGATGGAATGCTGACGCGGGTGACCTGCTGTGGCACGGAGACACCATGAGAGCTCGCAATACTTGAGCTGGTATCAGACGCCGAGGAGATCGAGTGAGGACGCTTGGAGCCCACCGCGACCTCGGACAATCGCAGATCCAGCTCGTCGAGTTCTCCGAGCAGCAAGGAAACAACGGGCGGATGTGACGAGTCCTCGGGGAGGTCGAGGTCGCACAAGTTAGCCCGCTGAGCATCTTGCTGGCGGAAAAATGCGTTGAACCTTTCCATAGCCTTGGTGTACGCAATCAGCCCAGACTTGAACCCATCTCGATCTTTCTTGATGATAGCCCGAGTCTCCCTGATCGAGCTCTCATACTTGGAGCACCAAGCCTTCAAGTTGTCCGACATCTCAGCGCTCTGCCAGAGTGCATTGACTGCGATGTCAATCTTGCGGGAAAGGAAGCCTTATTTTTCACGGGCTGTCCGAAAATCTTCAGCAAGCTGATTGCGTTCGAACGAGGATTGGTTGCAGACCACTTCGAACTTGCGACGCTCATCGACTACTCGGTGCAGCAAGGCGTCACAGTAGGTGAGCTGTTCTGGGTAATAGCGGACCTCCGCCCGGAGGTCCGCCATCTCTGCGTCCTAGCCGGGAGCGGGCGATTGTGCCCGACCTGGAGCCAATGCATGAATCACGACGCCGAGAGTTTGAGCGTCCTCCAAGCGTCGGTCGAGATCAGAATCAAGGTGAAGTGGAGGATAACGAACCAAGCCCACCATGAGGTGAGCGAGGTCTGACAAGCATCGCTCGGTGTGGTCCTGCAGCTCACGGACCATATCCTCGGCGACGTCCCAGACTGCGTGTTCGAGAATATCGCGGCGAGGGTTCGGCGGACGGCGAGGAGCCGGCTACTCGAACTCACCCTCCTCTAGCCGGCGATACTGATATGGGTTGGATGAAATGCCGCCGGGCTTGTCCAACCGAGGACTCCGCGGAGATCAAGGAGGCGAACTGCTTACACGAGCTGAGACCGCGGCCTCAGAGCTCACCACCTCCCCGCTGTGCGAACCAGAGACGGGAGTTGGTGGCGAGCGAGCCTGGGCGCTGGAATCGGAAGCGGCACCACCTCTCGCTAGGGGGCCACGCACTGTGAATGGTGGGGGGCCTCGGGGTGCTCCGCTGTACGAGCCAGAGGCGGAAGTTGACCCTGCCGAGGCCTCAACCAGTCTGGCTGTCAGCGCAGGAGGGAATGGCACGATAAATGCATTGGGATCATACTGCAGCACGCAAGACATAGGAGATTAAGATGAGGAACCCAGCGACGCTTCAAGACCTCGCACAGTTTACCACGAGAGCGCGGCCGAGGGCTTCAGAAGTGGGGAGCTGCTGACCACACTGAGGTCTCGGCGGAGAAGACATGCTAGCGACGACGACGTGCACCACGACGGTCACCACCTGACAGGCTCGAGTCGAGGTGGGGGCCATCGTGAGATTGGGTTTTGACTGCGGAGATAGGGCGCCAGGCCGAGGTCTAACGGCATCGAGGTTTTGGAGAAAGGTGACCGAGGTCTCCTATTGGCTACTCACATTTACCACGCCAGAGTGACAGGAAGCTAGTTAGTGACACCGGGGCTCGGTGGGTCCTAATAATCCCCCTCCGATCTCCCCGAGTAGTCATAGTGGATTACCTTTTGCCTCTTATTAGGTTTCCGGACTTAAGATGAAGGCTCGTTCGGTTGTAGGATCAGACCGAAAGCTCGGTCTATATTAGCTATTTGTGTTGCCATTAGGGATTAGTTATAGTCGAGGCATCACCGCCTCTAACTATTAAATCAGAGCAGAATATTCCCCCCAAGCCATCAGGGTTAAATCCGTCTACGGCAAGTCTAGCTAGCTTAGCTGTAGGGTCTGATTACGCTCGGCCGACGCGGGGTATGTCTGCCGGTGAGCTTAAGGTACACTGACCGAGTGTTCGCCCTGGTAAGGCCAAGAGTGGATAGTGGCCGAGTGTTGGGAGGTAGAGGATCCTCCCTGTACGTTTGTACGTTGTCCTGGGTGTGTGGCGTGGCCCCCCAGGGTCTGGCGCGCTTGAGCGAGAGATCGACAGGTTATACTCAGCAAGGCGACCACCAAGCCATCCGTGCAGCCTTCCAGTGATGCGTCAGAAGTCTGTAACTGCCAGGGCGGCTTGATGACGGCGATATTATTGGTCGATAACGGATTGCTGCTCTTTAGCCTTGTCGGTATCCCCTTCGGAAGGCCTCCATACCGGCGCATTGTGGATCTTCCCCCTCCACCCGCGAGCCCAGCAAAGCTGGTGGTCCGATCACTGAACTCAGGCAAACCGGCAGAGCCCGTGGCCCACCCACCGGGTGAATTTACATCAGCAAAGCACGTGACACTACCACTGGCCATGCGGGAAACCAACGTAGGGTTTCCGCCCGCGTTGTCATTGAGAACTGGGGTGAGCAGCGGGGAAGTGATCGTCGTAACTGCCTCCCGTGGAACCCCCTCCGCCCTGGCGACGATCTCGATGACGGAGAAGAGGAGTGTGACGCTGTTTCTTGCTCCTCCGACAACCTTGCGAACTCCGATTTGAAGCCTCCGTAGTGACGAACAATCACATTTCGATTCGCCGACAGCAGATTATCAGGGCAGAAGTGGCCTCGGACCTTGGCGAAGCATTCTCAATTGTTTCTCGAACTGAGTAAGTCGGAACTCATTCACCACCTGCGTTAGGACGCGTCGCCTGTGCGGAATGACTGATTGACAGCTTGTGTAGCTTCAAGTCTGTCTTGAGCCAGCAGGAGCCGCATCGCCTCTAACTACTAGTCCAGCCAGTGAACCAACTCCAATCGTGTCTCGGGGATGGCAAAGCATCGGTTCAGCTGTGATCGGGCCAACTTGGAAACGACCTTCTCGACCATGTTTGTCACGAATGCGAGGTAGATTAACTACGTCACAGCAGCTAGCCCTGACAAAGCAGTAGCAATATATGTTAAGTCGGCAGATGCTCCCAACTTGGGCAACTTATTCTTGTGGGAGAAGTCGGACATATCGCACGATTGAACACGATGACGGCGTTCCGTGTCCTTCAAGACTCCAAAATGCATGACGCTCCGACCACGAATACCGAAATCCCAGCACAGTAGATTAGACATCATATGTGACGTATGAGACCGCGTCAACCAAACAATGCTTACGAACCTAAGTGCGAATCGCGATTTAAACGCATGAAACGAAAGTGCTTGTGCTTTTTTAAGCTATAGATCGGTAGAAAATGTTAAGAACACGTGGATCGAGAAACAAAATCTCCATTTCCGGATCCCCGACATCCGGTGTTTTATTCGGGTTGTGTGACCTCAATATGTTTCCAATTTTAACAAATTGCATATTGGCGGAAGCTCGTGTAAAACGCAATCGAATTAGAGTTGTTTTCGTTTTCTACGAGTGTTTTAGCCGTAATTTTGGATGTACGGTTATGTACGAACTTGGATTGATCAACTTTAAACGGGATTATCTCGAAAACTCCAAGTGGTGGCTAAGCATCTTTTTGTTTGCCGCGGTCTCATATTATGGGAACAAACACTGTCTTCTGTACGGATCCGCGCTTCAAATAGCGAGTGCTACTAATTGCTTCGCGCAACATAGCTTCCTCGTCGCCCCCTCCAGTTCCCTCGATCTCGTTGACCACCATCGCGGCTTCAAGCCACCCCAGCGCGCTTGCGCACTCGCTACGAGTCATGACGAATGTCGAACAAAAACTTTCTTCCAGAAAGAAACTCGAAGGTTTGATTTGATGGACTGCTGATACTTACTTAATTTCCAACCGTGAGAACCCCTATTACCTTAGCCAGGGCAAATTCTCTGAAATTTATTTCAGAGCTAGTGTTTGCGGTCTCATGTGACAGCCTGGTGTGGTAGTGTGTCGGTCGACTGTAGGTGGACCCATTCTACCGTGCGTACCACTGACTAGCTGGTGGTTAATGTGACGCTGCATCGCGGTCGGGCGGAACTGTGCCTTGGTGGCCGTCGTGCCAGTCGACACGGCTTTGGCTGGTGTCGACTTGCTCAGCGAAAGGACGTGATCGATGTGGCGTGCCATCGCAGGGTTAGTTGAATGCGTATCAGTGAGGGTTATCAACGAGTCCATGTCGTCAGTCAAGATCTCTTGAACGTCCCGTGGTGGTTGCTGCTGGTCGGAGCAGCGATGCATTGGGGTCCTGTTTGGCTGGCGGAGACTCGACATCGTCCTCACCCGAATCACTAAATTCCACCACAGATGTGAGTACTGACTCCACCGCCTTCGTTGTATTGCGTGTTGGAGCCCTGACAGGGACGGTAGGGGCAGCACGATCATCTATGGTTGGGTACTCGAAAATGGAATCGCCGAGGGCGACCCCATGCGGAATTCGGCGGCCTCCCTATTTGTAGTATGCGTAGTCGAGGATGTACTTGATCGGGACACGACCGACCCTTCATTTTGACCAATCGTAGAGCACAATTGTGCTAGTCTCGGCCATTGTAACTTCTCGAGAATCGACTTCGAGCGCCTTGTCGCCCTGCAGCCCGTACCCGTGAAGTAGCCAATGGCGTGGATGGCTTGCATCTCGGCTGGCATTAAGTCGACTATTGGTCGATTGATACAGGGGCGTGACGCGTATGGCGCGTACTCTAGCGCTTCAATCTCATGTACTTTAAAGGGAATCGACTCAATCTCTTCCCCAAGTGAAACGTGAAGCACACCACTGTGAGCTGTGGTATCCCAGTTATAGCCAGCGACAGCCCACCAGTTCCATGAGGGAGCGGAGTGGACTGTGGAAGACGGGGCACGTCCAACACAGGCGCAAGCTTTCAACGTGGGATCCTAAGCACTGGTTGCTTCTGTCGTTGACGCAGCACGGAGGACCAGCTCCGACCTTAGACGCCGAACCTCGAAATCACCCAAGGTGCTCCATCGCCCCGAATTCACGCGACACACGTCAACAACAGCCATAGGGTGGCCCGTCGCGGGTAAATCCGCCCTCCTGTAAGCGTAGCCACTTGTGGCCATCAGGCCAGGCCTGAAAAGGGCGAAGACCGAGTGGTTGGACATCAGCGTCAGGAACGAAGGGATGTGCGACGCGTCGCTTGTTTGCTGTCAGTTAAATCAAAGGATGAATAGGTCTAGGCTACTTCCGGCGCCCGGGAAGATGAGTTTCGACTTTCTCGGCTTGCACCTATTCAGGAGCTCCTTAGTCGTTGCGAAACTACCTGTCTCAGTATGCGTACAGTATTATCTGACAGATACTATCTGTGTAGGCTTCTGCAAAAGGGAGATTTTTCATAGACGGGCCATAATTCCATTTTGAAGACTCCGGAGATATCTCATTGTGAAGAAATGATTGAAAGAGGTGCTCCGAACCAAGGGATCGCTTTTTTAAACCATGACGAATTCGATTCGCCGTGTCTATCTGTATTTCAAGCAATACACTCACACGCGTACAGGCTGACGAATTGCTCGGTAATGTGACTAGTTTCTTGGCGCCGGCGAGATAAAATTCTGCCAATGGAGATGGTCATGGCAGTCCAGTGAACAATTCTACCGGAGCTCAGTTGTCGAGCGATGGAGGCTCCCCCGTCCACTTGGACAGCATGTTTGCCCACACATTTGCTACACCGTCGGCATGTTCTATAACATAGTGGTATGGCATTATCTTCAACACCCACCGCGCCACTAATGTGCATTTTAATGCTTTCACGAGGAGCGAACACATGAATAAGGTTGCGTGGTCGCAGAATATGCAAAAATGCTGATGTCACACCAGTAGATAGTCTAGTTTTCCACAGGCCACTAAGCCTCGTTTCAATCACTGTCCAGTTCAAGTGAGAACCCTTAAAACTGCTGCTGAGGCACGTGAGCTCCTTGTGCAGCCTAGCAGTGACAGGGACCTTAGGGTCGTAGTTCGAAACCTGATAATTACTGACGAACCATGATCAGACGCATCAGAGCACTCAATTGTGGTGGCAAAATCTTCTGGGAGTGCTAGAATAGCTGATGTAGCCAATGGATCCTTCAGCATCAGTCAGGGTGATAGTGATGCCAGCTGTGACGCCCTTTGTGAGCTTTCCGCAGCATAAAGTCGCTGGTGCAATGACTCTACAGCACCAGCATATTTGATTTTAGATTCCGCATCCAGTTGGCAGCACACAAGAACTGCTGCAACTGGCACGCTGTGGTTGGGTAAGACATCGATCGTAGCACGTAAATGCGAGACGTGTCGTGCGAAACGTTATCACTGTTCATGATGCGCCCACACCACTTCACAGACGGTTGGTAGAGACTGCATTTCTTTGCGCTCAGTTTGAGCACAAACGTAGCCACCAAGTCGAAGAATTCTTCCAACTTGTCCACGTAGGTGTCGATGGCATCAGCAAATAGGAGCAAATCATCAATACGACAGAGAATCGAAGGACCGCTCCATCTTCTGCAGAAAATGCACAGCGGCGTGACAGCTCCCTGACGAACACGACGACGAGTGTAAAGTTTTTTTTTCCCGTTGTGTAGGGCATTAGCTCGTTGTTCAGACCGTCTAGCGGTAGTATCCAAAAGCCGTTCATTAGGTCGAACAATCCAAAATGCTTCCTGCTTCGAGAATGATCGAGCAGTGTGACCATATGTGGCATCGTGCTGATGAGTTCCTTGACGAGGTCGTTCACGACTCGATAGTCACATGTCTGGTGGTACTCGTCGCCCTTTTCATCGGGATTACGCACCTACAGCACTGGTCTGGCCCAGCGGCTGCTCGGGGTTTCATACACCCAGCCGAGCTCCACGAACTTGTCGTTAAACTCGTGTAGGAACGCGCGTACCGCTGTAGGGTACATCCACAGTTTACTCTTTACGGCGCTCACACCCTCTTTTATCTGAATTTTCAGTGGGACCACCTTTGCAGGTGGGTCGTTACCCAACTCGACCCTTCGGGTGTCGTACCTGAGCACTATAGCACGGATCTGCGGCTGGAAAGCCGTGATCCAGTGCCCTGATCACGAGCCGCACAAGCGCTTCGCTTGAGCGAAGGGTCGTTGTCGCCGCACGAGGAGGACAGACTTGGGAGATCGTTCTCCACCTCAAGTCCTTCGTCGTCTTCGTCCTCGCCACGCTCCGCCACGCGCCGCCAACTGCCTCAATTGCCGATCGATATCGATCCCGAGCGACGCTAGTACATATTGCCCTAAAATGAAGTCAGGTTCTTCGTCGTCGACAATGAGGCACTCTAATGGCTTATGGAGCGAGACAGGCCTGGTCGCCGCATTAGGCAGCAAACGTAGGTAGACAGAGGTCATGCAGATCCCCCCACGGTCACGTTCACAGCAGGGACTCAAGAGACCGTACAGTTACCAACGGGTCCGGTTGTTGTAGTTGCTCAACATGCTACCGTCAGGCGTCAGTGTGATCCGCGCCGGCGTCAGCGCAAAATGGCACAGACAGTACTCCATTTAGAAGGCTAGACTTCGCTTCGGAAGGTAGACGTTCACACAGGCGCTTGGGTCCAGCAACGGTTCGCTTATTTCCATCGCTGGCTCGCTATGCGCGAAGCTTGCGACGTATTTCAGCTTGCTGACCATAGAATGCCTTCAGGCATTCCGACAACCAATGCATCTCGCAGCAGTAGGGGCATGGACTGGGCTGCACCTTGGGCAGCTCTGCAACTGTTTTCGTAGGCGGTCGTGGGCTCGCGCTACGTGGTTCGCTGGTGTACCATGGTTTCTAGGCTGGTTGGTGTTAGAGCCCCGTTGAGATGGACGCTCAGCGGTGCCGTCACTTTGATCGCGATTAATGTGCTTCTGGCTCTGGTAAGCTCCTGGCGAGTCCAGTGTCTTCTCTGGTGCCAGGTCATGCCGCCGCTGTTGGCCGTGTTCCACAACAACACCAACTCATAGCCGACCAGCGGCTGAAGCAGCGCCCGCTCAACAAACCGCGGGAGCGCGGGGAGAATACAGTGAACGTTGATGTGGAGGACTATGTCCTGCGCGCACGCGTTGACGAGAAGAGAGACAACAAGAAGCGGGGATGCCGTAGCTTTGCATCATTGGAAGACGGGTTAGACTCATCGAGTCTTAGCTAAGAATAGCGGTCGTTCTATTACCAGAACGACGTACGAGTCCGTACACCCTATGGACTCCAAGAGTCAACAATAGACTCTTAACTGTAAATCCCAAACTGAATGTATTTCTCTTTGTCTTGGTGTAAATGTATGACGCTCACTATCTAGCATAGTCAACCCTAGTCTATTGCATATCCATTGGCTATAAAGCCACCTACTGATGTTCATACTGATTTAAGTAAAAATGTGGACCCCACAACTCCTGTGTGTCCCACACTCTGTAGCCTTCGGGTAATCTTCGTGTAACCCCGCTACACCCTCCCCCACCAAAACGAGGACACGTAGTGTCCATGTTTAACGGTACCAACCGTGTGATCTTGTTCCATCAAGAACCTTTCTCGAGCTGGTCAATCCACATCCCGTGGACGACCCAGAGGACCTTATCGGCGCTGAGCACCAACGCATGACTCGCAGTCACAACGCGTTTTGGTCGTTCGACCACAGACAGCAGCAGTGGCGCACCACGTCCACACCAGGACACAACCCACTTCGTTTCGCAGTACCCCGTGCTAGCGATCGCCCACCGGCGCTTCCCACTTCGGTGCCGGCGCCACAGACGCCTAGCAGGCTCTCGGTTCCCCAGTACTTCGCGGCGTATCGCCCCAGGCACGGCCCGCTTCGCGTGAGGGCTAACTCACTTCGAGCGATGGCCCAACCGCCTATGCGGACCAACGACGAGACCATGGCGAGCTTTGAGGAAGGCCAAGTCGACTACGAGGAGTCTCACTCGGGTTCTCCGCATCGAGAGGGTGGGTCACCCGCTTCGCTTCGCTTCGCCTCGCTCGCCGAGCTGTGGTAGCGCTTCTCGTGCGCCATCGCCGCAACGCGGGGCCAGGACACGCGCAGCAATTCGCTCTCTGAGACGCGTCGCTACGCCTCCAACGCAGTCTCTGAACCGTCGTGGTGACGAGCGCTCAGCACAAGAACCGCGTGCTGCTTTGCGGACTCCGAATCCATTCCCGGATCGTCCGCTGGGTCTGGCCGAACTGCGGGAGCTCCCTGAGCCTCGCTACTCGCCTCTCCGTGGCGTCGGAGGCCCCACAGAGGATTCTGTCGTTACCAACGACTTGGACGAAGCTCAGGCCAGCACCTCGTGGCGCAGATTAACCTACCACCGCGCTCTCAGCGCTCAAAGCGCTGGCCATTGCTCACTGCCGGACGCGGGCAATAACTTCCAGCCCCACGACTTGGTCGAAGCCGCGCTTCAAGCTGCGACGTTGAACCTGACGTTGTACGTCATTGGGCTTCCGGCCCGTACGTCGGACGCGGTCGCACTGCGGACTTCGCTCCCCGAGCGGCTGTTCACTTCCCAGGCCACTACGGTGGCAGAGTATCGCGAGCGTCTGCGACGCCAGGGCCTGCGCCATTCCGTGCCGCAGATGCGGACGTACCCCGTAGTGCTCAACCAGAGCGAGGACCCCACGGTGTACGAAGCTCAGTTCGAGCTCTGGGCTGAGGGCAGCCGTCATCTGCCGTCGATGGAAACACTCCGAGCAAGCTTCAGTGAAGTGGATGTTCGCGTTGAACGCCGACTCCGCTTCGAGTACGCGAAGCCTCGCGCCAAGCGCCACCTGCCTGCTGGCTTCCAGTCTCATTCGCGGGTAGGTACAGTGCACCACGCTCCTTTGAGCACTCCAGTTTCTCCTCATCGCGAGGGAGGAGTAGCTGTGGCTCAGGGTCAGCCCCGGAGCATTGTAGCTGACCCAGCATCTTCCCAAGCTATTGCCGGGAAGCGCGGTACGACCGGCGTGCCCGCCTTGAACCATCCGGACGCTGGTGATCAAGCTGATCAAAAGCGCCCACGACGTCTGGCCAGTCTTGGCGGAGGGGTGTCTCAAACCCCATGCGTTTTCCGAATCCGGGTGCCCTCGCCGCTTTACCAGATACTGGTTTTGACCCCGTCATCGCCGCTTCGCCAGGAGGCGCTCTACATGATAGTGGAGGTTCCCCTCCTCATCGAGCAGCGCCGGAGGCGGGCGCGCTATCGCCGGATCGGCGACCGGTGAGCGAGGGAGAGGCTCGTAGGATCCATCTTCGCTACGAGGAGCTCCGTGAGCACGTCGACGACGTTGACCGGCGTCTAATTCATGCTTTGCCGACGTCGCAGCGGTGGAGCAGCGGGTGGATTGGATCCAGGTTCCAGACGAGGTATGGAACCGCTTCCGCGGTCTTGAGCAGGTTGCTCGTGACGAGGGGGACTGGATTCAGTTCCTTCGCTCCCGGGAGTATCAGCAAGCTGGGCGGGTTGCAGCGCTGGAGCGCCAGGTGGCCGAGCTTCGCGGTCAGGACGACCTTCTTGCCCGAATGCAGGTCGCGTCTCCGGCGACTCCCGTGCCGGTGGCACTCTCATCGACGACTCTCCTCCCTGTGTCTTCGACCTCGGTCCCTGCGACGGCGCCCTCGACCTCGTCGACCGCAATGCCCGCGGCGCCTCCATCCGCGCCTGTGCCGGATCGCGGTACGGCTTGATCAAGCCCACGTAGAAGACGAGATGCGCCCGCATCTTCTTGGGAATATTGAGCGTGTAAGCTAGACCTCTCTTGGCCACGACCTTGACGGTCCGATGAAGCGCGGGCGCAACTTCGTCTTGAAGAAGGTTGGCACTGCATGTGTAGGCAGGTTCTTTGCATTGACCAACACCAAGTCCCCGGCCTCATAATCGTCAACATTGCCGCTGCCTCTGGCATCCCCATTTTCGTTTTGCTTGACCTAGCTTTCAGTCATTGCGTCACGCACCTGTCGTAAGACACTTAGACGCGTTGACAGAAAATCGTCAACCTGTTTATGAACAGTAGCCGGGCTGACTTCAGCAACCCGATCAGCTAGATTGGCCATCTCTCCCCCACCAAACCCGGAGCAACAGCGTGGCGGCGTCAAAGGGACACGGGGGTGGACCAGACCGTTTACGTAAAACGGCGTATAACCGTTGTTCAACGCAATCTCAACGAACGGAAGCATAGTGCTCCAACGATTCGCCGTTTCAGTACAAATGCTGCGGAGAATGTCCTCCACGACGCGATTCACGCGCTCCTTTTAACCGTCAGTCCGCGGATGGTCGGCTATGGACGTCGGTCTGCGGATGGTCCGCTGTGGACTGTCTAGCTTGGTACCAAGCACCGCAAAGACCGCGCTCCAGAAGTTGTCCGTGAACTGGGGGTCTCGGTCCGAGAAAATCGACTCCGGGGGTCCGTGTTGCCGAAATACGCGATCCAAAAACAGCGTTGCCGTACCTTTACCATCAATGGTGTCCGGCACAGCCGCGAGATGAGCCATGTTGCTCAATCGGTCCACGAAGACCACGACGCCCGTGTTGCCTGCCGTGTCTGCCGGCAGACCAAACACGAAGTTCATACTCATGGAACACCAGCGTTCCGCCGGAACGGGGAGGCTTGCCAGCGGCGCCGCCGCACGAGGTGATAACTTCACCCGTTGGCACGTCTCACACGTGCGCACAAAGCTGCTGGACCACTTGTACATCTTCGGCCACCAGTAGTGGACGCCCACCGAGCAGTAGGTCTTCTCACGGCCAAGATGACCGCTCAGCAGGGTGTCGTGCGCCTCATAGAGGATACGGTACTTCAGATTCTCACCCTTAGGGATAACCACGTGGGCATATCCTCGGAGCTCGTGTTATAGAACAATAGGCCTCCATCGAGGGTGTAGCGAAGTAGTCGCGCGTGCCCGAGTCTTCAAACGCCTTGCTCCTCAGAGCCTTTAACAGCTCGACACACGTGGCATCCTTGACATAAGCCGCACGGATCTGATCCGGAAGTGACGAAGTCGCCGTCGCGACGTGAGCGAGCTCATAGTCCGGCCTACGCGACGTCGCGTCCGCGAGGACATTCTGTCTGCCAGTCTTGTACTTCACATCGAAGTTATATTCTGCGAAGAAGGAAACCACTTGGCCATTCTCTGCGTGAGGTGAGGCGACTGAGTCGCAGTGCGTAACGACGCGTGATCCGTGTAGACCACGAAAGACTGAGAGCCCAACAGGTGGACCCTGAACTTGACGAGCGCATAATTCATCGCAGGTAGCTCTTTGTCATGAACTGGGTAGTTCTTCTGAGCAGTCTTGAGCTGGCGAGACTCAAACGCGACCACGCGCTCGCGCCCCTCGGCGTCTGCTTGTAGCAGGGCACAGCGGATGGCGAAGTCCGAAACGTCACAGACGACACTAAACGGACGAGCGGGGTCTGGCAGAGCCAGAACAGGCGCCAGAAGCAGGATAGCATTAATAGCCGCAATTGCATCTTGACGCTCAGCGTCCCAACGCCAGTCCGCATCCTTCTTCAGGAGGTTAGACAATGGCCGAGCCATCTCAGCGTAATTCTCGCTGTACTTGTGCAAGTAATCGGCGAGACCAAGCCACTTGCGAAGATCCTTCTGGTTTATGGGAACCGTCCAGTCAACAATGGCATTGAATCTTGACCGGGTCGGCCCGCAGGCCTCGCTTCCCAATGAAGCACCCTTAGAAGCGTATATCTTCTGCACCGAAAATGCACTTGTCAATGTTGGCGTACAACTTATTCGTGCGCATGCACTCGAGCGCCGCGTGCAGGTGCTCCACGTGGTTTTCCACGTCAGTCTTCCCCACGTGGACGAAAATACCATCGAAGTACGTTTGTGCGTACGCCCGATGGGGCCTGAATGACTGCGTCGCCAGACGATTAAACGTCGCAGGTGCGTTCGACAGCCCCTGGGGCATCACTAGCCACTCCCAGAGCATCCCGCTCGGGGTACTCACAGCCGTGAGAGGGATGTCACTCGCTCTCATGAGCAATTGATAATATCCGTCGACCAAGTCGAGCGCACCGTACATGTTACAGCCCGTCATGTTGTCCTGAAGAACTTCCTTCCTAGGAATCTGTGTCTGTGCCGGAAGGGTGGCAGCGTTGAGCTTGTTAATAGCATGCACGATACGCCACTTGCCATTCGGCTTTCTGACACAGAAGGTGGGCGTGGAGTGCGGAGACTTGCTCTCACGTACCATGCCTGCCTCGTGTTTCGCACGGAAAAATGCGTCAATGACGTCCCATTGCTCGTTTGGCAAAGGCCACTGCCTCGTCACGCAGTATTTAGTTCCGGGAACAAGGTCAATCTCATGACGCACACCTCGATCCGGAGGTAGCCCCGAGGGCGGTTCCTTGGCCACCACGTCCTCGTACTCCTTCACCACCGGGTAAAAAGGATCAGAAGGGTCCTTCATGATAGCGGCCCAGCTACGCGCATTCAGCGCCTTCTTGGTGTCCTCGAGGACAGCGTCATCAAGAAGCGATGAGGAGTTCAATTCCTCATCCGGTCGTATCACGACCACCTCGGCCAATTCGCCAGCCGCTAGGGCCTCGCCGAACTCGGCCAAGGATATTTCGTCCAGCTCCAAGAGAGCGCCAAGCGAGGGCAAAGCGTCGAGACGGATGTCCCCGTCGACGCTGCCCATCATTCCGTTCACGAGTGTGTAGAGCTGCTCGCTCTCGTGTGGAGCACCACCGGTCAACACGCCGTTCTCATCTCGTGCGAGTTCAGACACCTTGCACCTCGCAGCCAACGCACGGCGTCGCTGCCTCCTCTTCGCAGGCGTGGTCCGGCTCGAAGAGATCTTCGACTTCGCGCCTCAACTGGCGCCAGGTGTTGCCACCTCATTCAGCTCTGGAAGGGTTTCGATGTCTTGACCGACACCCAGCGAAGTGCTGCTCGATCCACAGCCTTCCCTCATTGAATTATGTGCCACTCCACAATTCCTCGGCATCATGCCGACCGCGCCGTCGCCGACACGCAGCAAGGCGCCACCGTCAGGCGCGCTCCCGCTTAGCGCATTTACAGCTCCACATCCGTCAGCTAACAATCGCCCACTGCCCTCGGCATCGTGCCGACCGTGCTTTCAGTAACACGCAGCGGTGTCTCGCCCTCCGGGCTCTCACCGCTCAGCGGAATTCGTGCCGCTCCACATACAGTGACCGAGCCACGCTCGAGACACTCCTTCTCGACACGCTCAGTGTCCATCAACTCGGAAACTTCGAAATCTAGCACATGGACTGCCTCGTTGCCGTGCTCGCGTCAAAAGCGCTTCTCCTTCCTAGCAGAGGTGGGTTCATGACTCACCAAAGCTCCACCAGGAGAGAAGCGCGTAGCGCCTAACGTCTTCGACCTCCAGTCGATCCATGGCTCGTGGCGTTCCAGCCGCGCCATGCCAAGGATGAGATCGTATCTCGAATCCAGGTTCAAGACCAGACAGCGTTCCACGCTATCGAAGTCCAAAAGCTTCACGCCCAGGTCCACAGGGACCTGGGCACCGTGACACGAGTGCCCGTCGCGAGACGAATAATGGCGATGTCACCAACACACGTTGCCAGCGACTCAGCATACAGCTGAATTCCTTCCATCGTGGAGCGCCGGGCGTAATTACCCGGCGCCCCCGAATCGATCAAAAGCGTCCATGGCTTCTGAAAGCCCTTCACAGTCGTCTGGACGACTAGCAATGTGACGGGGTTACCCGCACAAGTGGCTTGTAGCCACCTGTGATTTTAACAGATAGGCTATCTGTTAAAAGTTTTAGACACTTCTTCACCTTGATGTAAGTCACACCAATGGATACTTTGAAGTGGGCCACCACAATGAGTGGTCCACACCTACCCAAAGATCCTATTGGTAGAAAGCAGCATCTTTCTACCAATTAGAGACGTGCATATTGGCGGGGTTCTGACAGCTAGCCGCTGTCAACCCCTTTCATAGACGATAAACAGTTTGAACAGATCAATTTACAAACAATACTGTTCTCATTTTACCTTAAACTAGCTACTTGGAGTCTTTATTTGATTTATAGTATACTTGTGTACTCAAGTATAATTAACTCAAGTTATTACTAAGTACTTACGCTTCCTCATACACGTCGCGCGACGTGTAAGCTAAAGTAGTGAGTCAAGTTAGACCCACTACACCTGGTAGCACTTTGTAGTCCGTCCAACGACCGACTACTTGACGTTCGTACGAGGTGTACGAACGCGGAGCCGAGAATCACATGAGCACGGAGGTGCCGATGGAGAGCTCCAATACGCCTGCAACGCATGTTGGACGCGCTGACTGCCCCCACCTGTCTGACCCAGAGTGGGAAGATCTTCAACGGCTGTCAGCAGTCATTGGAGAGGCAGCGATAGCTACAATGCTGCGTACGCTATTGCCGACGGAGCAACATAGTGTTGCTCTAGGATTCATCATGAAGGAGTAGCGTGATGCTGTTTCCTCAGTTACGGCGTCGTCAGGGACGACACCGCGTGCTCAACCATTAAAATTGAGCGTAAGTAATTACGTGGGAAGAGAGGGCGAGCCTCTCCTCCGATGGCTTGTCGAGCTCGACACAGCAATAGCGGCTCGACGCATCGTCGACCCGCTGTCGAAGGTCGCGTTCGCCATGTCCTGCCTTGGCGGACGCGCAAGGTGTTGGGCATATGGGCGCCGACTCTCGGATCCTACGTGCTTCAGCACGTACGAAGTATTCAAAGAGGAGCTCAGACAAGCGTTTGATCCCCCGCAAAACGAGTTCCGGTCGAGGGCGGAGTTCCTCGACCTTCAGCAGGGTAAGCATGACGTTCATGCTTACGCGCAGCGTGCACGATATTTGGTATCAAATATCGTGACTAACCCGATTGACGAGGCGACCAAGGTCGTCACGTTCATGAAGGGGCTTAGAGATGGGCCCGTGAAGACCTATCTCTTCCGAGAGTACCCGAGTACTCTCGAAGCTGCGATTACTCTTGCCATGCAAGAAGAGTTTAGCCTGCGGCAGGCTAAACTGCATGTGAACGTGCCGAGGCCGCAACCGCGCCCGGTAGCGAGGACGGGAGGTCCAGAACCAATGGACCTCTCGAACGCTACAACTGCTGGCTACCAGCAGCAGGGAGGCAACGTGCGATGCTTCCGTTGCGGAAGGATCGGTCACTTTGCACAGGAGTGCAGAGCTCCCATGCCCCATGGAGGTGGTCGTCGTGGCGATGCTAGGCATCGCCGCGGACCAACAAAAAACGCGAACATCCAGTAGGCGCGGGGCGACCTACTGGTAATGGGGTCACGCGTGCCCACACCGGGCACGCGGCACTGAGGACTGCAGCCCCCAGTGAGACTAGCTCTCACTGCAAGAAACAAGATGACAGGCCGAACCTAGTCATCCTGAAGGTAACGTCGAAGAGAGCGAGTGACTCTCTTCGCGCTTTGGTAGATTCAGGGGTGTCGAACAACTTTGTTCGACTACGAAGACTGCCGCGACTTGACTTCGAGGAGGTAGATATACCTCGAAGTCTTCTGGAGGTACGACTGGCAATAGGTGCCATCGTAAAGACCGAGAAGCGCGTCGTTAACGTGCGCTTCTCGTACAAACAACGGGTGTTTGTCGAACACTTTATCGTCCTGGACCTGGACGATAAGTTCGACGTGGTAATGGGCATGTCGTGCAAGCCACGGCATGATCCGGTGATAGCCTGGAAGAAGCGCACGCTCGTGCGCTTCGGCCGCGACAGCAGAACAGAGAGCGATGGCCCTGTTCCGCAGCGCACGCACCAGCAGGTGCGCGCGGCTTACGAGTCGAGACAGCGCTTAATGCTGCTGTCCCGAAGTGCCCAAGAAGTGCGCGAGGGCGCGCATAGGGGAGACCAACGTCGGCAATGCTGCCGACGTCAGAAGAAAAGATGTGATGGTTCCGGGAGCCAACACCCACGTTCAAGTGCGTAAGGAACAGTCCCTGACCCGAAGAGGTCAGGTCGACGACGACGCGTCGACTCCGGGAGCCGACGCACCCTCGGTCATGAGCGGCTCTGCCAATGAATGGCGTCGAGGTGACGAAGGCGTGTTAACCCCAGGAGGTGACGCAGCAAACAGTGCGGGCGATTGCAAACGTACCGCACTGACGCAATTTGCATGCTGTCGTACAGCCGGGCTGCACGAAGGAATATGCGATCAAGCCGGGCTTGATATCGCGCGCCCGCGGACAGGGTCCGCCGGCGAACAACTGTCCACGGCCGGGCCTGAACCAGAAGAACGACCGTGCGGAGCGGGACTCCGCACAACAAGAAGACGGCGCATGCGGAGAACGCTGCGCAAGTCCTGGTCCGGGACGAGGGGCGACAAGAACTATCTGTTGGGCAGACTGATGCGGTGACACCGGACGTCGAGACGCTAAGCGTCTTGACGCGCACCGATACTGGATTCCAGTATCGCGAAATGGAGCTCGCTAATCCTCCGACGATGGCGTCGGAGTTGACTTCGCTTCCATTCATGAGCTGGAAGCGCTTCACTCGCGACTTGCACGATCGATGCATCGAGCAAGTCTGCGTTCTCTCGGTCAGCGAAAGAACGAAGCGCGAGAGCGAAGAGCTGAGACAGCTCTTCATGGGAAGTACCACTGAGAGTGAAGACACTCTCAGTGCGAAGACGAAGCGAGAGCGCTTCGAGGAACAAGGTTGGGACTCGCTGAAGTCGAGTCCCTATTACGAATTGTTGAGGGAGTACAAAGACGTACTCCCGGAAGAGATTCCCGCGGAGCTTCCGTAGGATAAGGGCATACAGCACGAGATTGATCTCGTGCCGGGCACGAAGTACTGTGTCACGCGGCAGTGGCCACTGCCGCGAGAGCAAGTGAACGCGATCGATGACTTCTTTGAAAGTCGTCGCAAAGCTGGACAAGTGCGGGAATCGAAGTCCCCGCACAGTGCTCCGACGTTCCGTGTCAAAAGCGACAGGGCGGATGGCCCATCGTTCATGCGTATAACAAGCTGAACGATGCGACGGTACCGGCGCAGACGCCGATACCACGAAAAGATGTTATCATCGATTCGATGGCCGGGAGCACCGTTTACAGTGCTCTCGACTTGCGAGATGGATTTTATCAAATCCTAATGCGTGAGAGCGATATCCCTCTCACGGCAGTGAGCACGCCAAGCGGCATGCTCTGGGAATGGCTAGTAATGCCACAGGGGTTTAAGAACGCCCCTGCGACCTTCAACAGGTGCGTGACGCACTTGTTGCGCTCGGTGCACGACTTCGCACTGAGCTACTTCGACGATGTGTTCATCCACAGCCGGGCTGTGGACGGAAATACCGACATTGAGATGCATCGGGTGCATCTCCGGAAGCTACTTGAACTTATGCGAAAGCATAAGCTCTACGCGAACCTGAAGAAGTGTATCTTCGGGGCGAGCGAGATACCCGTCCTCGGGTGTCTCGTAGGGGAAAATGGTGTTCGCCCTGACCCGGAAAAGGCCAGAGTGATTAATGAATGGCCAACGCCTTCAAGTGTCAAGGAACTGAGGTAGTTCCTAGGCTTGGCCACGTACTTCTGCGAGTACGTGGAGGATTACGCGGGCAAGATTCGCCCGCTGTCACAGCGTCTTAGGAAGGGAGCTGTGTTGAACAGGACACCCGATTGCCAAAAGGCATTCGATGCAGTCAAGCGAGGCTTGACTGAAGCGCCGATCTTGGCAGTGGCTAATCAAGCTGTCTCGTAGGGAAAAATGGCGTTCGCCCTGACCCGGAAAAGGTCAGAGTAATCAATGAATGGCCAACGCATTCAAGCGTTAAGGAACTGAGGTAGTTCCTAGGCTTGGCCACGTACTTCTGCGAGTACGTGGAGGATTACGCGAGCAAGATTCGCCCGCTGTCACAGCGTCTTAGGAAGGGAGCTGTGTTGAACAGGACACCCGATTGCCAAAAGGCATTCGATGCAGTCAAGCGAGGCTTGACTGAAGCGCCGATCTTGGCAGTGGCTAATCAAGCTCGAACATTTCACGTCGTATGTGACGCATCCGATTTCGCGATCGGATGCGTGTTGATGCAGCACGATCACGAGGGCCGTGATCGTATCGTCTATTACCAGTCGCGTCAGCTGAAAGCAGTTGAGCGCAATTATCCGGTGCATGACAAGGAACTCCTTGCCATGAAAAATGCACTCGCGAAATTCCGAGTGTATTTGCTTGGAAGTAGACCGTTTGTGGTCTACACCGACCATGCATCACTGCGCACTGCAGTGAAGTCACCTCACATATCACAAAGAATGGCGAGACGGCTCTCATTCTTTGCGGAGGATAACTTCCGGATCGAATACAAACCCGGAAGATTGAATGTGGTGGCCGACGCGTTATCACGTCGGCCGGACTACGCAGAAGCTGCTGACGTCAATGCAATTGACGCCATGCGATCGAGCAAACCCACATCGTCTCAGTTGGACGATGTGAAGGCCGCGTACGCGCACGACGCAGACACGAAGCTCTTGCTGGCCTATGGCACAACACCTTCTGACAAGGCTCGTCAGAAGTTGCCCAAACATCTTGGTGCGCGTGCACACCACTATTGGGTGCACAACGGACTGCTTCTTTATAATGGAGTCGTGCCGAAGGACCATGACCTGCGACTCAGGATCATGTACGAGTATCATGATGCCCCGACTGCGGGACATCTCGGCCGTGAGAAGCCATACGTCCTTCTCACGCGCGACTTCTACTGGCACCACCAGTATAAGTGGGTACGCGAGTACATCCGTGCTTGCGAGGTATGCCAACGCGTAAAGCCTGTGCCATTCGCGCAGGCTCCGTTACAATCACTACCGACTCCGTCGGAGTGTTGGAAGTCCATGTCTTTGGACTTCATCTTTGGTCTTCCGGCGGACGGCGGAGGGAATACCGGTGTTGTGGCTTTCGTCGACCGGTTCAGCAAGATGAACCATCTTGCTGCGGTGGCAGCAGAAGTGACCGCGAAGCAGACGACCGTCTGTTCGTCGACATGGTGTTCAAACACCATGGCATGCCGACCGACATCGTGTTGGACAGAGACCCGCGCTTCACAGCACACCTGTGGCAAGAAGTGCTTACACTTCTTGGAAGCCAGCTTTCAATGTCGACTGCGGATCATCCGCAGACGGACGGTCAAACCGAGCGCGTGAATCGCGTGCTCGTCGATATGTTGAAGAGTTACGGCCACTCGTTCCAATACTGGAGCGAGTGTTTGTCGATGGCGGAATTCGCCATCAACAACTCAGTGCATGCCTCGACCGGGCATACACCGTTCTACGTGAATGTCATGCGGCATCCACAACTGCCGAGTTTACTCGGAGTGGTGGCTCCCACTTTAAGTGGGGGAGGATCTACGACTGCAGTGCAGCAGCTGCAGAAACCGCTAACACTTGCACAGTTTCAGCTGTAACAACAACGAACAAAACGCATGAGTCTGCGGAGGGCGCAGACTCCTCCAACAACAACGACAAAGACCACGGGTCTGCGCAGGGCGCATACACCGCGAAGAACCACGCAGAGGCCGGGCCTCTAGCGGAGAGCGAGCAGCTGAATGGCTTCAGCTCGGATGCAATCAGTTTCATCACCAAAAGACAAGCCGTGATTCGGTTTGTCCAAGACACAATAGCAGCTTCTGTTGATCAACAGAAGCTGAACGCAGACAATGCGGGCAGAGGCAACACAAATGAATTTAAAGTTGGTTCATTAGTTTTGTTAGCTACACAAAACCTGCCTAGACATGCAGTTTCGGATTTCGGAGCAAGCAAGCTTGCTCCGCGCTTCATCGGGCCGTTCACTGTGTTGGCACGGCACGGCAACGCATACACACTAGACATACCGTCTAGCATGCGCCTCCATCCGACCTTTTACGTCGGACGGCTGAAGCCATACCGGCAGCACGAGCCATCTAGCTCGGCTGACCCGAAGCCTCGGCAGGAGCCGAGGCAAAAGCAGAAGCCTTGGCCTAGGCGACGAGCAGCCTCTCCTCCAGCTCGCGGACCCGCTGGAGCAATTCCTTCATCCGGGTCCCCCATTTCGACCTGGATATTCGAGGCGGTCTGCGAGACCGCCGCAACCTGAGCCTTCTGGTTCGCCAGCTCCTGCTTCAGGGCGGCGAACTCAGCGCCCTGCAGACGCTCCACCGCGGTCACCCGGTCTTGGAGAGGCGCAAGTTGGTCAGCCTGGGGCTGATCATACCTGGGGCGTGTTCCCACCCCCGCCACCGCCGATCCGTGACGCCCGCGGCTCAACCCGCTGGATTGTTGAGCGGATTGTTGACCATAGTATCCCGAAAACGAACCCCCAAGGGGCGTTTTTTTCGTATTCGTTGGAGAGGATTTCCTCCCCATCAAGATACATGGGAGCCGCGGAACGTCTTGCTGGAGGACGTTCCGGAAATGGTGAGGGCGTACGAGGAGCAGTACGCGCTGGCGCAGCGGAAGTAGTGCGAGCGCTGCGGTCATCACCAGCGCCCGAACCTTCGCGTGCTAAGAACTTAGCACGGAGCTCTTTGAGACTTTCGGGCACACGAACGACGTGTGCCCGCTCAGGTCGCGGTCGCTCAAGCGCACCGCACCTGGGAAACACTTCGCGCACTGAAAGCCCTCGGGCACCGCGCACGGCACGTTAGCCTTCTCCGCGGCAACGTGGAGCTGCTCCAACTTTCCACGCTTCGAGTACGTCTCGAAGCGATCACGCGCTTGCTTAATCCGATCACGGTAAACACTCGGCTTCTTGTTGAAGTTCTCAACAAAATCATTCCAACTTTGACAAAGTGCCTGCCACTCGGGCACTTTGTTGCGAGAAGATGTCTTCTTGCTTTGAAACCATCGGAGCTCATGAAAGAGTCCGATGGGATAATCGCACCTTTGATGCGTCTCCGCATCAAGTGCAGTTCGGAAGCCACGGCGTCATCTTTGATGGCGCTGCATACGTATAACGGCACCTCACTCGGAGGTACCGAGTTCCCATACCGGTCAGAGATCTCGGACGCGGACTGCATCCACGGATCACACGCTGCAGTTGCAGCGCGCGGAAAACTGAGAGCCCCAGCGGAATCGAGTGGAGTATACTTTCTGTTCGCGAATGCTTCGAACTCGAAGTGTCCGATTCGTCCCCTTCACGCGGGCGAATGTTCTTAGCGTGGGGGTCGAGCGACTCGCTCGACACCGAGTCTTTGCGCTTTGAGGACGAATCCATCTCGTCCTCCATGTCTTCATCGTCGTCGTCGAAGTCGACGACGTCGCCATACTTCACCTTCTGGCGCTCGAAGTAGTCATCGAAGGAACGATGACTCTGACTTCGAGTTCTTCTTCTCTTGGGGCGCGCTCATCGTTGAATGAACGCGGGTTTCTTCTCCAAACGCGGAGAAGTGACGAATGGTCTTGACGTGCGGGGACCCCGAGCGTCTAACCTTAGGGGGGAGGGGGGGGGCAGTGTAACGGGGTTGCACGCACAAGTGGCTACAAGCCACTTCTGATTTTTAACAGATGGGATATCTGTTAAAAGTTTTAGACACTTCTTCACCTTGATGTAAGTCACACCAATGGATACATTGATGTGGGCCACGACAATGAGTGGTCCACACCTACCCAAAGATCCTATTGGTAGAAAGCAGCATCTTTCTACCAGTCAGAGACGTGTATATTGGCGGGGCTCTGACAGCCAGCCGCTGTCAACCCCTTTCATAGACGAAAAACAGTTTGAACAGATCAATTTACAAACAATACTGTTCTCATTTTACCTTAAACTAGCTACTTGGAGTCTTTATTTGATTTATACTAGCGGATCGCCGCCGCTTCGCGGCGGTGTGTATGTGTGCGGTTAGGTGTAGTCGGTTACGCTCGCAATTCAAGCTCGCACCACTATTTGCCATAGCCCCCCTCTGCTTCGCTCCGATGGGTGTACCGTTCGTCCCGACCCGTTACGCTCGCTGTACCAGTTCGCTCCACTACTTGACCTACCGCTCGTCCTAACCTGTTACGATCGCTGTTCCAGCTCGCTTCACTACTTGGCCTACTGTTCGTCCCAACCCATTACGCTCGCTGTGCCAGCTCGCACTACTACTGAACACACCGTTCGTCTCAACCCGTTCCGCTCGCTGTTCCAGCTCGCTTCACTACTTGGCCTACTGTTCGTCCCGACCCGTTACGCTCGCTGTGCCAGCTCGCCCCACTACTACGCGATCGCGATCGGTGCTTGAAGGTCCGACGTGCTTGAAAGGCCTGTGTGCTTAAAGGTCGGACGTGCTTGTAGGTCCACCGGGACGCGCTTGGCGGTCGGTCGTGCTTGAAGGTCGGACGTGCTTGTAGGTCCACCGGGACGCGCTTGGCGCTCGGTCGTGCTTGAAGGTTCTGTGGGAGGTGCTTGAAGGTCCGGGTTCACCTTTGTCCAGCGCACGTCTTGTATTTCGCGCGCTGTATTGCAAGATGTATGTGGTACCCCGAATAGCAATATATTCTAACATAGAGGATTTAGGCCAATCACATACCAGTAATAATATATTATGCATTTAGCTCAGGCGACGCTTAGGCCCAGAAATTCGTCTATTAACTTTAGAGCACATATACAAGTTGCTATGTCGGACACAAAGCGCACTGTCGTCCCTGTGCGACGATCGCGTCCTGTGCGGCTCGCAGCGGCGCCCGGCGTCCGAGCGCTTCCTCGCTCCGCCGCGCACGAAATTAAAAAAAATCGGTCAATCACAGGACTAATAAAAATCACGCGTGGCCATGTGTTGTAATATCGGGCAAAGATAATCTAGTCGGGATGATGGTGATATGTCATAGGGCAGGTTACTAATGCGCTAATGAAAGGCGGTAGTGCGATGCGCTACAGCAGACTGATGCCACAAGGGCGGGATACGACGAACAGGAGACAGACACACCGAAGACTCTGTTAGTTGTAGTTGACTAGCCGAGCGCCGCCGCTTCGCGGCGGTGGGTGTGGGTTTGGTCACAGTAGTGTGGGCCGCCCGCCTCCGCTTTGCTCCGGCGGGCTGGTTGGTTCGCTTAGACTACGCTTTGTCGTTGGGGGATGGGTATGCCCGCCTTCGCTTCGCTCCGGCGGGCGATGATTTCGTCAAAGGATTACATTGCTAAACTGAATCGCACTTCCAAAACAGACATGAAATTATGTACTTATGAAGTGTGTACTGCTCGATGTCTACTCCGCCTAAGCATCTTTGAATATCTGCCTGTACACAATGTTGTCAGTGTATGCACCGTCGTCTTCCTCCAGCTCCGGATACTCGATCAAAGCCTTGAATTTGGACCTGGATGTAACCCGCGACAGCACCACATAGAGCTGCCCGTGGGAGAAACAGGGTGTAGCCAGATACAAACCCAGGTTCTGGACAGTTTGGCCTTGGGCTTTGTTGATGGTCATGGCGAACGCTGGTACAACTGGAAACTGCTTACGTCGGAAGCGGAAGTGAACTCGCGCGCGTCCCCATCGCTGACGAAGACGATCCTTGGAATTAGAACGTTTTGGCCTAGGCGCTCGCCAGTCATGATGGTAGCATGAATGACGTGGGGCTTGAGCTGGACAACCCGTAGTCGCGTTCCGTTGCAGAGGCCCAAGTCGGGATTCAGGTTTCTCATCATCATAATTGGGGCGCCTTCCTTCAATGCATGCTTGTGTGGAGGAATACCGTTGATAGTCACCGAATGCAACACCTCCGGCTCGAAGAAGTTTCCTTCGTTGTCGTCATCCACTGAATCAACCGATAGATACTCGTGGGCCTCCCCGGAGCGTCGCTCCGAGACAGCTTGGTTGATGCGGTGCACCACGGCGTTGGTAGTCGTCAAGATGGTCCTGTTGGCGAAGTACTCGTCCGTAGCAACCTCGGGATCGTTGATGGCGGCGTACTCTTATCAATAATGTTCTTCAAACCCCGTGGAGCAGCTCCAGGTGCGATTTCTTCGTCTTCCATGTCGTCTCCTTCTTCGTAGATGTTGTCGATCAGCATATCGCGCGGAATCTTCACAAAGTCCCTGCCCAGTGACCTGTTGACCTCGGGCCTACCCTCTCCGACTTGTAGGAGAAACTCCGAGAAAGCCGCGAGCTCTGCGGTGGTGCTGTCGTTACTTGCCGATTGTACACGCATGTTTTCCGTGAGATGCAGCTGCCTGAAGTGTCGCCAGAGCGTAGATGACTTAAGACACGCGTCGATGGTCTCTGCAGGTGTGCCGCGCACTACCACCGGCAAAATCTGGCGGAAGTCACCCGAAAGGACAAATACTTTTCCTCCAAAAGGCTCCTGGTCGTTACCCATGATGTCACGCAAAGACCTGTCGACCGCTTCGAAGGCGTGCCTGTGAGTCATTGGAGCTTCGTCCCAGATAACCAAACTGGCCCGCTCGATCAACATCTTGAGGCGCGATTGTTTATAAATCGCACACGTCGAGTTGTCGTTCAGCTTGAGAGGTATCTTGAACGTTGAATGCGCTGTGCGCCCACCCATGAGCAACAGCGAAGCAATTCCACTCGAAGCCACAGCAATCGCGATCTTCCCGGACAGTTGCACCTTCGCCAGGATATGCCGCAGCAGAGTTGACTTTCCTGTACCTCCCGGACCGCCAATAAAAAATAGCTTGTTGCATTGAGATGGTGCTTCGGCCGCCTGGATGATTTCGTCGTAAATAGCTCGTTGGCCGTCGTTCAGCTGGCTATTATGGTCCACAATGGCTGGAAGGGTAGAGTGCTGGTACCCCTCCAGTTCGCGTCGAATGAGGTTGTTCCGCAGCAGCGAATCCAGCACCAGCCGCGGGTAGTCATCCAGCTGAGGGAGGTCAAAGTCCGCCACTACGTAGCCACTGATTTGGAGCAGACCGTTAAGGTCCTTGAGTGTGTGGAACCTGATCGTGTCTTCCTTCTCCTGTCCTTCCAAGTCCTCGTATGTGAGCGCGAAATCTTGTGAAAGAACCTCGTAGAATCGATCCCACAGCTGGCGAACCTCCGAAACTTGAGAATAAACAATGATCGTCGCGAAGAGCTGGCGGAGTTGGTATGGCATCTTGAAGGCAGCGGCTTCTTCCATACACGTAATCCACTCTGCGTCGTCTTCAAGGTAGCCCAGCTTGAGTGCGGCTTGGCGGTACGACGCATACGTAACACCATCCACTGTCCGAAGCTTGGCAAAGGACTGAGATCCCTTGCGGTGGCACAGCAGTACACGCATGTAGAACCGCCCCATGTCCCGAGGGGTCACGTGAACCATCCGCCCAAGCGCCGCTTGGTATTGTTTGTGACGAACCCATTTCTTTGTCTTGTCATCCCATCGGAATAGCTTCGGAATGTCTTGGTACACCATGGTCTTCGCCACTTGGTTCTCCGGGGCCTCACTCGCACACAATTCGAAGAAGCGGGTCAACATCGAGTGGCGACCGCGAGTGAGAACTCGATCCGGGTTGTCGCTCGAAGGGAAGGTCACAAATTGCTCGTTCTCCCGGTGGATAGTCAGCTGTACGATGGAGTGCGTCTTGCCTTGAACGGAGAAGTCGAGAAGCCGCATACATGCCTCTATCGGAGATATATACCTTGCGTTCAGGTACCGAGGAATCTCGTTGGGATCCATCCTTGCGCTATTCGACTCCCCGCCCACCGTTTCCACAGTTATTACAGCCTTGTCGGACCCCTGGTAGACGTACTTGTACAGATATTTGACCGCCGTGAGGGCCGTACAGACCTCCACGTTGATATGGCAGTTGTACTTCTGCGAAAGGTAGGGGTTGTACGGGACCACCCACTGGTTAATGGTGGCGTTGTCGTACTCCCTTCCCTTGAACTTGAGTACTCCTGGAGGCCGGTGGCGACGTCTGCAGACAGGAAACCCGTTCACGTTTCCTTGAGTAACTTCCACCAACGGCTTCGGGTATCCCTTCGTGCACTTCCCGTCCTTCATGCAGGGGCTGGAGGGGTTCGCCGCGCCACATGGACCATGCGTCATGCAAGTGAGGATGGTCTCGTACAGCTGGGGATTGATCTCGGCGTCGGGAAGCTCCGCGGAGCTCAACTTGTCGATGATTTGCCTTGCACGCGGTTTGTCTTCGTCTGCAAGAATAATCAGAATGTGTGCGTGTGGGAGGCCCCGCTTCTGGAACTCCAGCACGTAGATCCTCGCCAGAACACGTCCCAGTACGCCTTCATCCAAGTCTTTCAGTATCGCCGCGAGTTTCTGCTGCCAAACGCGGGCTACGATGTCCGGGCGGTCTTGAGCGCTTTGGTTTGGCTCCGGTATCTTCTCCTGGATCTCGTCCCACGTAGGATTGCACGTCGTAGTAACGAAGACGTCCGGTTTCCCGTACTCTCGCACGATAGCCATGGAATCTTGGTAAGACTTGTACATGGCCCGCGGACTCCCCGAATGCGTAGGTGGTAGAACGATGCGTTTGCCGACTTGGTCCAGGAAGTGTTCCGAGCGACGCTGTGGTTCATCTGGGTGCTGTAACGCCCCCGTTTCGCGGTTGTATTCCGTCAGTAGAGCTTCTCCCTCGCGCAGAACCGCCGTGTTTTCACTTAGAAGCGCGTCTCGAACTCCGCTGTACTGATCGGCCCGTAGTTCAGCTTGATGGGATGCCACCCAACGCAGTTGCTCTTGCTCACACTTGGCTCGTTGATCTACGCAGTACTGCTGAAATAATCGTCCACCTTGGTGCAGTACCGAATCGTCACCGACATTCTGGAATAACCGGTAGGCTACGTGCTCGCGGAGGGACATTTCACGCTTCTTTCTGCGCACCACGTTGTTTGCATACACATCTGTGTAGGTCCAACCCAGTTCTCCATGCGGAAGAAGTAGGGGGTACTGCAACGGGTCATACACAGAGTGCGTCTCGAAGAGCCGAAGCAGCGAGTGATCTTTAGTACGCAGAAGGATGTCGCGTGGACTGTCCAAGTTGCCATCCTCGATAAGAGTCGCCCCAACTTCCGAGACCGTGGGTAGGTTGTGGGTTCGACCTCTTTTCGTGTAGCCGGAACACCATATCAACCACCTCCTTTCCTGCTGCCTGGTCGGCGCGCAGCTTCTCCGCGAAATTGAGATATTGTTGCGCGAACGGATTGCACTCCTCCATCATCTGCTCGATCTCCAGCAGCGTTCCAGAATCGAGGTCAGCGAAGATACCTCGGCGTCGCTCCGCTCGCTGTTGCATGTCTGGATCGACGATGTAGATCTGGGCAAACTTGGGAGGCATGGGCTCGTTTGTGAACGTATCGATACGCGGAAGTAGAGAGCCCAGGTAGTGCCCCATGGCTCCTTGAATGCGATACGTGTATACGCCTCGTTGTCCTGCAACGCTCTCGTCTTGGTTCACGTCCCTGAAGTTGTACCGGCTGCTACACGAAGCCCCAATCGACGTGAAGGCAAACACTTGGTTGTAGGTACGGATGCGGCGCCGAAACTCGGCGTCCGTGTACAACTGGTGCAATCGCGGAGGCGCAGTTGGTAGTGAAGGTAGCTGAGCCGCTCCCTGTAAACAACAGCCTTTCTTGGACTCCGCAGGCCACTTCCACGCGTTGCAATGAGGACAAACCGTAGTCCGAGGCAGTCTGTGGCGCCCATAGACGATGTTGTCGCCGCTAAGCATGGAGACTCTGAAATCCTCCTGGTTCGCAAGCGCATGACCTCTGCGAAGCGTACTGCGCCATATACGCTCCTGTTGTCGCCGCTCCTCTCTCTCCTCTTCCTCTTGAGCATCGCGAACCATTGCTTGATGCTCCCGGCGGGCGGACCTCTCCGCTTCAATCACCTCATGGCTTAGCGCAGCCCGACGATCTTCTTGGCGAACTCGCTCGCGCTCGAGGCGTACCTCCCGTTCTTCCGGGGGTTCCTGAAGTCGCAGTTGTTCGTGGCGAAGTCGGTCAACCTCCAGCTCAGTCCGTCGTTCATGCTCCGGCTGGTCCGCCCGTCTAGCTGACACTGCAGCTCGCGAGCGCTGTCGTTCAGGCTCTGTTCGTAAAGCCCTTCGTGCCCGTTGGCGCTCTGCATCTCTACGTCTCTGACGCTCGCGCTGGGATCGCGCTGGGATCCCGTCATGTTCGCCCTTCTGGCCCGGGCCCTCTCTCTGTCTCGCGCGCGGCGTCATTCTGTTTGAGACGCCGTCATTGCTGCGCGCCTCCTACGCGCTGCTTCCGCCGGGGTCGGGCCGGGAACTTGCTCCGTTGTGTTGACATCGGCCGCTACAACTGCAGCATCAACAGGCGCCGTTGCCTGGACTGGAGGTTCTTCTCTGTGGATTGGTGGAGGCTCAACAGACGTGTTTCCGGCCGCAACGTGACTCTCGACAGCCGTGACAGTAGCGGCCGTGTCTGTCACGATAAGCGATTGAAATTCCTTGTTTAAGTTGTATCGTTTAGCCCTCCGACGCGCTTGGCGGCGCCTTTTAGCGGCAGGCTCCTCTGGAGCAGCCGGGGTTGCGTTGATACGCTCGTTGTCCCGCAAGGCCTGCTCGATCTCCTCGCGCGTCCATTTCCTTTTCGTTCGAGACATTTTGGCCTGCGTACACGCAACAAAGTTACATGACGCGTTAGACATAAAGTCTAAGAACACCGTCGCCATTTCCTGGGTCCTATACACGCGCCCCGCCGCGGACACAGAAGCGCAAATAGGTGCGTCCACCTAAAGCGCCGGTCCCATACACGACCACTGGCCCGGAGATGAGGTAGGTCACCCCGGCTTCGCCGAGATCTGCCCCATTTACCCCGGATTGGTATGAGATTTCCCACGCCGCTGGCGGGCGGACGTGGGCACCTCAGGGTCGCGGCTCCCAAGAGCGGTCGCTGCGGCAAGGGCACGCGAATTCCTACGTCGGCGGCGGGTGCCAGCTGCAGTCTTTCTTATCATCTTAAAATGGGTATTGCTACCCACTTTAGAGAAAGTAACGGTCAGTATAGTGGAGAGCTGCAGTACCCAAATGCCATTCTCCAAGGTAATTAAACCCGGGATGCAAGCAAGAGAGCAATGTTGCAGATTCGGGACGGCCTGCCTGGCATCTGTGCACCAACGGGGGAGTCTCGACTACATGGCCGTGTCGTGGAACCCACTACAACTCCCCCGTGGCCCCACCGGAGTAGGCACCAGGCCGCCCTTAATCCCACACTATAATACCTCGACTGCCCTGAAGGTACCAGTTATCCCAACAGGCGGAACTCCCGAAACCGACACGTATATTACAGTTTGGAAACTATGTAGCTAAGCGCACCTTAGTCCCTGTGCGGCGTTCGGGTCCTGTGGGGCTCGCAGCGGCGCCCGACGTCCGAGCGCTTCCTCGCTCGGCCGCGCGCGGAATTCAAAAACGGAAATGTGAGCGCCGAGGCAAAATCGGCCAATCACAGCGCGTTATAATTATCACGCATGGCTATGCGTTGTAATTTCCGGCAAAGATAAGCCAGTCGGGATGATGGTGAGATGCCATAGGGCAGGCTACTAATGCGCTAATGCAGGGCGGTAGGACGATGCTCTACGGCAGGCTAAGGCCCGAAGACAGAGAACGGACGGATTTACAGACAAACACACAGGATACTCTGTTAGTTGTAGTAGACTAGCCGATCGCCGCCGCTTCGCGGCGGTGTGCGTGTGGTTCCTCATAGGCGGTTACGCTCGCTGTTCCAGCTCGCTCCACTATTTACCATAGTCCCCCTCCGCTTCGCTCCGGCGGAAGTACAGTACGTCCCAATCCGTTACGCTCGCTGTTCCAGCTCACTCCACTACTTGCCGTACTGTTCGTCCCAACTCGTTACGCTCGCTGTGCCAGCTCGCTACACCACTTGGCCTACCGTTCGTCTCAACCCGTTCCGCTCGCTGTCCCAGCTCGCTACACTACTTGGACTACCGTTCGTCTCAACCCGTTACGCTCGCTGTGCCAGCGTGCTCCACTACTGATCACACCGTTCGTTGCAACCCGTTGCCTACTGTTCGTCCAAACCCGTTACGCTCGCTGTGCCACCTCGCTCCACTACTGAATCTACCGTTCGTCTCAACCCGTTCCGCTCGCTGTCCCAGCTCGCTACACTACTTGGACTACCGTTCGTCTCAACCCGTTACGCTCGCTGTGCCAGCGTGCTCCACTACTGATCACACCGTTCGTTGCAACCCGTTGCCTACTGTTCGTCCAAACCCGTTACGCTCGCTGTGCCACCTCGCTCCACTACTGAATCTACCGTTCGTCCCAACCCGTTCCGCTCGCTGTGCCAGCTCCCTCCACTACTAAGCGATCGCCGTCGGTGCTTGAAGATCATGCGTGCTTGAAGGTGGGCGTGGTTGAAGGCCTACGTGCTTGTACGTCTGGCATGCTTGAACGACCATTCATCGCAGCCCCTTACGCTCGGTGTGCCAGCTCGCTCCACTACCTAACAAATCATTCGTGGCAGCCCGTTACGCTCGCTGTTCCAGCTCGCTTCACTACTACGCGATCGCGCTCGGTGCGTGAAGGTCCGGCGTGCTTGAAGGTCGGGCTTCAAGGTTCGACGTGCTCGAAAGTCCATGTTTACCGTTGTCCAGCGCACGTCTTGTATTTCGCGCGCTGTACACTAATTTGCCTACCGTTCGTCGCAACCCGTTACGCTCGCTGTGCCAGCTCGCTCCACTACTACGCGATCGCGTTCGGTGCTTGAAGGTTCGGCGTGCTTGAAGGTCCAGCGTGCTTAATGTTCCTGCAAATCGCGTTTGAAGGTCCGGGTTCACCCCTGTCCAGCGCACGTCTTGTATTTCGCACGCTGTATCGCGAAATGTGTGTGGCACCCCGAATAGCAATATATTCTAACAGAGAGGGTTTCGGCCAACCACAGAGCAGTAATAATATATTATGTATTTATCCAGTCAACGCTCAGGCCCAGAAGGTCGTCCACTATTGACTTTAGGGCGGATGTACATGCTACTATGTCGCACACACAGCGCACCGTCGTCGCTGTGCGGCGCTCGCGAACGGTGGGGCTCGCAGCGGCGCCCGACGTCCGAGCGCTGCGTCGCTTCGCCGCGCCCGAATTCGAATTCAAAAACGGAAATTTAAGCGGGGAGGCAATTTCAGCCTATCACAGCACGAATAATTTCAGCCTATAAATATAACGCAAGGCTATTTTTGTAATATCGGGCATAGATTAGCCAGTCAAAAGGATGGTGGGATGCCATAGGGTAGGTTACTAATACACTGTCGCCAGGCGGGAAGGGCGCTCCCCCGACGATGCTCTAGGGCAGGCTGATGTCCCAAGGGCGGAATACGACGGACAGGAGACAGACAGACTGGAGACTCTGTTAGTTGTAGGTTAAGATACTTGTGTACTCAAGTATAATTAACTCAAGTTATTACTAAGTACCTACGCGCCCTCATACACGTAGCGCAACGTGTAAGCTAAAACAGTGAATCAAGTTAGACCCACTACAATTGCGACGTGAGTTGAACTCGGTCTGGGCGAGCGGGCCGACCATGCACTAGTGGGTCCGCTCTAGCACTGGAGCACCGATCCCCGTGGGCCGGTGGTCAAACCTGACGAGGAGACCGGGAGGTACCGGGATCGATCCCCGACGAGTGCGGGACTTTGCACGGAAGCTGGAGATAAGCAATATTTTGGACGGGCAGCCACTCCGTGGAGTTGTCCGCCCTGCCAACCCGCACCCCGGTGTAGGATAGTTGGGTGCACTGGAGGCCCCAAGTTCCGAAAAATGCCCCATAGTGTAATGAGGGGTATCAGAACCCGGTCCCGAAATGGGTCGGATAGCCACAGGCATCCCCACCAGAGCAAGCCTCAAGCCTGGCGTGTGGGTTCTGGTGGCTTAAATCTCTAGCACTGGAGCAAGATGGATTTCTAGATGACTTCTGGGCAATCTACCTCTGTTCAATTTACAACTTACTGAATATGTCACCTCCGGTTGAGGCTTAAAACAACTTGTTGGCACGTTTAAAAATGGCTGTCGTTTGCGTGATGCTTCAACAATTTTGCATTCCCAAACCGTGTTGTATGAGGCCGTTGTCACGACTATCGAAGCACTTGTGGCAACGGTCAGTAGCAAGTACCGTTGAGATAAGTCTGGACTGCGTGAAAAAACGTTCGATAACATAGTGTATTTTCCCCTAATATGTATAAATTAAACTTCGATAACTCCGTGGTTAGTCTGACTATTGGATTGCGAGGTCAGCGAAAGAGTGCATGAAGGCTTCAAAGAGGTAATATTGCAATTACCAGAGCCTGAACTGCATGAACAAAATAATCAGCCGAAGGCTTTTTTGTGAGAAAGTAATTTAGGAGGATTTACCGAATGTACGAATATGCTGTGACGAAGTTGGTGGAACTACCGTTATTATGAGCAGTAAGCGTTAACCGAATGCATAACAGCGTGTCTCGAGGCTGGGTTGCACGCTGAATCTAGTACTACCGATGACCTACTCTTAATTTTAACACGACTTGGAGGACGACCAGTCTGTACAAATTACTCTGACGTTTATGACAAGCTGCATACAGTCACAAGTGCGAGCTATTACTGGGTAGTAAATGCAGGGCTATCGCTCCTTTATTAGAAATCACTTAAGCTTGTTTCGATTTCTGATGGGCACGCACCTTTCCATTCTATCAAGCTTCTTGCGTCTCTTGTCCCATTTGGCATTGACCATTTTGCTTGCTTTGTCTGTCTCTTTCGGAAGCTCTAACGACGCCATAAAATTCGTCTTGATCTCTTCACTGCAGTCGCTGTCCCATGCATCACCATCGATGACGCAGTATGCAGAAAGGAGAGAGCGCCACACATCCATCGACCCGCGTCGAGAACTAAAAGCGGCCTTGCTTGCATGCTTGTACGAATCAACCTTGTCTGCCGCCCGCACGATCACGTCGTCGAATATTCCGCCCCATATGTCCTCTTCGGCGGTGCCCGGTTAGAGGTCCAGCAATACGGAGTGGTGAATCCGGTCGTTCAGGTACACGACGTCGCCTGCGCGTTGTTAGCATCCCTGTAGTCGTAGCATCCAGTATTCGAAAGAGTCTTGCTTGCTTCGATACTTGAATGGTTTCGTAAGTTCTTGACGAAAGAAGACTCAACTTTTGAAACAGTCCATCCCGCACGGCGGGATGTCCGTCCATGTCCCATGTGAACCGCTGACACGCGGTTCCCCACCTGGAGCCAGTGCTCCGCCTTGTAAGTGTAGGCTTTGTCCCACTTCATTTGGTTGATTCGCCGACCGAGCACTGATGCGGCGGGGATGGCTTACCAGCATCTCACCTCGCACGCACCTCGTCGTGGATAAACGGCACTGTGGTGTCTGTTTCTAGCGTTTAGAGGGGGGGTGAGTAACATCATCAGGGATCTTGGCCTCTCCTCTGAAGCCAGTTACATCGTTGCGCGCGTGTCGAAATAGGAACGCTGGTGCGTCAGTCGAAATTGCATTCTCCCACGAGAAACCGTTGAAGACGTAGCGATCCTTGCTTTCGGGGATCTTCCTGTACACGAGAGGGAGATTGTAGACTTTACTGCCGAAAGCACCTGAGAAAAGAATAAGATGTAATTCACCAATAAAGTTTTCAGGAGCACTCATGTTCATTCTTGTTAAACTCTGTTTGAAGCGCTGTAGCCGAATTCATGTCCCTCGTCGTATTCTGGTGCTGCAACGTTGCGGCTCTCCGCTTCGTGTATGGTTAGTGGTAGGGCGTGAGTGATGGCGTCTCAGTGGTGGCGCATTTGTCGATGCTGCTTATTTTGAAGTGAGGCGCATGCCAGCCATACTTCTTCTGGATACGTCTCATTGGTCAATTTTGGCAAATCTCATGTCGCCATGTGGAGGTCCCTTACTACTACTAGCTGAAGCGTAAAATCTATGCACTTTGTGCGCGTGCATTTTTGGTGCTGATCCTGATTTCTACAGGTGTCTTCGCATTTGCTCGTCTAGCTACAGTAGACGATATACAAGTGGACGAGGTCATCCTTCGCCTATCAGACATATACACAGTATAGGATCGTCAAATCTTATATCCAGCGATAATACATGTAACTATAGAAATGTATGTGTGTATCCATGTGTCGGAAGTGGGCGCGGCGTCTGTAGTGGCGGTAACGTGGTTTCGACTAGGCAAAGTATCACGGGGTGTAACGGTCCGGTGTACGCATGTATATACTATGAAAACTGTGTTACAGGTTGTTGAATGAGGAGGCGCGCAGCGCGCGCCCCGCTCGTAGAGTGGCAGCAGGCAACGCCTGTTTGCAAGTCGATTAATTCAATAATGAAAGAAAACCTCGCTAAGGTGTTAATATCTGTAATAGTAAGTACGAGAGGAAAATGTTCAGATCACCAGCTGCGATCTGGATAGTACAGGTAGAGAGCTGCCTGCCATCCATAGTGCGATGACGCAGTCCGAAGACGAGCTCATTTCTTCTTTTACATCCAGGTACCGAGCACGGACCTAGAGTAGTAGGCATAGGAATAAGAGGTTAAGAGTAATATATTGTAGTGAGTTACCTACAGTTTTCTGTTCATTCAACACAGGTGCAATGTGTTGAAGTTGAAGTTACCGAATTGTTTCGGAGTCAACACTGGATCGTTTGGTCGAAAGTGGCGCAATACAATTTTGCATTGCATAGGTACATTATAGCATAACCCAGGAAGCGATTGATATGGAATAAAACTGTTAGTTTTGGCAAAAGTATACATGCAAATTTATTTAAATTTGGGCGGATGGTCTCGCCAGTATTTGCACACCATGGCGTCTTGCTTTTGAATGTGTTGGTCAAGTAGAACCACGACTTGTTTGGCTATAGATGTTAGCGCCTCCCACGAGTCTTCTTCAGACGCCAGGCCGTACAGCTTATTAGGATATCAGATTGTTTGACTGGGATGCTCTAGACATATTTTTCAGTCGCGAATGACCAAAAGGATGCCTTGGGAGGCCACATGCTCGAGGATGTCCTCGGTAATACGAAGCCTACTGTCTGCATCGGACTTAAGTCGTGGTGGGCATGGCCCTTGCCACGTAATGAGGAGCTTGTTGTGTAACGGGGTTACACGAAGATTACCCGATGGCTACAGAGTGTGGGACACACAGGAGTTGTGGGGTCGACATCTTAAGCTAAATCAGTAGGAACATCAGTAGGTAGCTTTATAGCCAATGGTTATGCAAGAGACTAGGGCTCACTATGCTAGATAGCGACCGTCATATATTTAGCTTATGTCCTTGGTCGGCCCGAAGGGCGTGACGCAACTTGCGCTGCAAGGCCCCGACGCGGTGAACGCGCGTCTCGAGGCATTCTCAAGCTATGAGAACGCTCTGTTGGAGCACCTTCAGCAGCGGATGGCCGCGATTTCGGCGCACCTGGCGCCCGCATCGTCATCCGACGCTGGTCGAAGACCCAAGCCGCTCATGGTGAGCATGAAGACCTGTGAAGACAAGGAAGGAAAGAGTCTCCTGTTATGGACCTGAGAGGTCGAGATGGCTATGGGCTCAGCCATGCTTCGGACGGAGCAGCAGCGCGTTGCGCTAGCTATCTCGAAATGCGGTGGACGAGCGAGAGAGTGGGCACTAACGTGCGGGACGTAGATCGACGTGGCCTTCCCGACGTGTGACCTATTAAAGCAGCCACTGTCCCGACCGCCTAACCAGGCGTATCGCGTGTGGTCACGTTTCCTGGCTACTCGACAGAGTAAAAAAGGAATTGGTGGACTATGTCCAGGAGTTGAGGATTCTTATTGCAGGCATGTCTGCTGATCTTCTACCGAGGCAGTCACCGTAAGGGTGTTCATGGAGGGTGTGCGCACTGGCGTTGCCATGACGGAGGTATTTCGTGTGCATCCCACCTCTTTTGGAGAGGCTGTGAACATCGCGATGAACGCTGAGTTCAATTTTAAGTCGTAGCGACTTGGGTGGAATGCGTCGTAAACTAACTCGTCGAGTGGTCCGGAACCTCTGGACCTCAGCTATGCTGAAGACGAGGAAGCTGAGCTTCGGGCTGCTGAGCAGCGGCGGGGTACTCGCAGATGCTTTATCTGTGGTGATACTCGTCACCTGCGAGTTTGCTGTCCACTGCTCACCAAGCGTCAGGTTCGATAAGCCATAGCTCCGCTTCGAGCCAGAGCCATGGTTCGTCTCGGGGAAACGAGAAGACCCAGTACGAGCGAGGCGGCCTACTGGGGAAGAGCTAAGTTCTGTTGAGCCTCGGCGAGATGGAGGTCCACAGGGTTAGCCCCGAAGAAAGACGTGCTCTCTAACACGGAACGTATGCGCAAGCCGGTCTTGCTTATAGTGGGCCTACTTTGGCTCACTGCTTTAGCTTACACATTGCGCTACGTGTATGAGGACGCGTAAGTACTTAGTAATAACTTGAGTTAATTATACTTGAGTACACAAGTATAATATAAATCAAATAAAGACTCCAAGTAGCTAGTTTAAGGTAAAATGAGAACAGTATTGTTTGTAAATTGATCTTCCTCCTAAATATGCTAGAACTGTTTATCATCTAAAAGGAGTTGGCAGCGGCTGGCTGTCAGAGCCCCGCTAATATGCACGTCTCTGACTGGTAGAAAGATGCTGCTTTCTACCAATAGGATATTTGGGTAGGTGTGGACCACTCATTGTGGTGGCCCACTTCAATGTATCCATTGGTGTGACTTACACCAAGGTGAGGAAGTATCTAAAACTTTTACAGATATCCCATCTGTTAAAAATCAGAAGTGGCTTGTAGCCACTTGTGCGTGTAACCCCGTTACACCATCCCCCCCCCTTAAGGTTAGACGCGCGGAGTCCCCGCACGTCAATCTCTGAATTGACCATTCGTCACTTCTCCGCGTTTGGAGAAGAAACCCGCGTTCATTCAACGATGAGCGCGCCCCAAGAGAAGAAGACTCCGAAGTCGGTGGAGAGTCATCTCTCGATCGATGACTACTTCGAGCGCCAGAAGGTGAAGTATGGCGACGTCGTCGACTTCGACGACGACGATGAAGACATGGAGGACGAGATGGATTCGTCCTCAAAGCGCAAAGACTCGGTGTCGAGCGAGTCGCTCGACCCCCACGCTAAGAACATTCGCCCGCGTGAAGGGGACGAATCGGACGCTTCGAGTTCGAAGCATTCGCGAACAGAGAGTATACTCCACTCGATTCCGCTGGGGCTCTCAGTTTTCCGCGCGCTGCAACTGCAGCGTGTGATCCGTGGATGCAGTCCGCGTCCGAGATCTCTGACCGGTATGGGAACTCGGTACCTCCGAATGAGGTGCCGTTATACGTATGCAGCGCCATCAAAGATGACGCCGTGGCTGCCGAACTGCACTTGATGCGGAGACGCATCAAAGGTGCGATTATCCCATCGGACTCTTTCATGAGCTCCGATGGTTTCAAAGCAAGAAGACATCTTCTCGCAACAAAGTGCCCGAGTGGCAGGCACTTTGTCAAAGTTGGAATGATTTTGTTGAGAACTTCAACAAGAAGCCGAGTGCTTACCGTGATCGGATTAAGCAAGCGCGTGATCGCTTCGAGACGTACTCGAAGCGTGGAAAGTTGGAGCAGCTCCACGTTGCCGCGGAGAAGGCTAACGTGCCGTGCGCGGTGCCCGAGGGCTTTCAGTGCGCGAAGTGTTTCCCAGGTGCGGTGCGCTTGAGCGACCGCGACCTGAGCGGGCACACGTCGTTCCGTGTGCCCGAAAGTCTCAAAAAGCTCCGTGCTAAGTTCTTAGCACGCGAAGGTTCGGGCGCTGGTGATGACCGAAGCGCTCGCACTACTTCCGCTGCGCCAGCGCGTACTGCTCCTCGTACGCCCTCACCATTTCCGGAACGTCCTCCAGCAAGACGTTCCGCGGCTCCCATGTATCTTGATGGGGAGGAAATCCTCTCCAACGAATACGAAAAAAACGCCCCTTGGGGGTTCGTTTTCGGGATACTATGGTCAACAATCCGCTCAACAATCCAGCGGGTTGAGCCGCGGGCGTCACGGATCGGCGGTGGCGGGGGTGGGAACACGCCCCAGGTATGATCAGCCCCAGGCTGACCAACTTGCGCCTCTCCAAGACCGGGTGACCGCGGTGGAGCGTCTGCAGGGCGCTGAGTTCGCCGCCCTGAAGCAGGAGCTGGCGAACCAGAAGGCTCAGGTTGCGGCGGTCTCGCAGACCGCCTCGAATATCCAGGTCGAAATGGGGGACCCGGATGAAGGAATTGCTCCAGCGGGTCCGCGAGCTGGAGGAGAGGCTGCTCGTCGCCTAGGCCAAGGCTTCTGCTTTTGCCTCGGCTCCTGCCGAGGCTTCGGGTCAACCGAAGTAGGTGGCTCGTGCCGCAGGTACGGCTTCAGCCACCCGACGTAAAAGGTCGGATGGAGGCGCATGCTAGACGGTATGTCTAGCGTGTAAGCGTTGCCGTGCCGTGTCAACACAGTGAACAGCCCGATGAAGCGCGGAGCAAGCTTACTTGCTCCGAAATCCGAAACGGCATGTTTAAGCAGGTTTTGAGTAGCTAACAAAACCAATGAACTAACTTTGAATTCATTTCTGTTGCCTCTGCCCACATTGGCTGCGTTCAGCTTCTGACGATCAACAGAAGCCGCTATTGCATCTTGGACAAACCGAATCACGGCTTGTCTTTTATTGATGAAGTCGATTGCATCCGAGCTGAATCCATTCAGCTCGCTCTCCACTAGAGGCCCGGCCTCTGCGTGGTTCTTCGCGGTGTATGCGCCCTGCGCAGACCCGTGGTCTTTGTCGTTGTTGTTGGAGGAGTCTGCGCCCTCCGCAGACTCATGCGTTTTGTTCGTTGTTGTTACAGCTGAAACTGTGCAAGTGTTAGCGGTTTTCTGCAGCTGCTGCACTGCAGTCGTAGATCCCCCCCCACTTAAAGTGGGAGCCACCACTCCGAGTAAACTCGGCAGTTGTGGATGTCGTATGGCATTCACGTAAAACGGTGCATGCCCGGTCGAGGCATGCACCGAGTTGTTGATGGCAAACTCTGCCATCGATAAGCACTCGCTCCAGTATTGGAACGAGTGAGCGCAGCTCTTCAAAATGTCGACGAGCACGCGATTCACGCGCTCGGTTTGGCCGTCCGTCTGCGGATGATCCGCAGTCGACATTGAAAGTTGGCTCCCAAGAAGTGTAAGCACTTCTTGCCACAGGTGTGCTGTGAAGCGCGGGTCTCTGTCCAACACGATGTCGGTCGGCATGCCATGGTGTTTGAACACCATGTCGACGAACAGACGGTCGTCTGCTTCGCGGTTACTTCTGCTGCCACCGCAGCAAGATGGTTCATCTTGCTGAACCGGTCGACGAAAGCCACAACACCGGTATTCCCTCCGCCGTCCGCCGGAAGACCAAAGATGAAGTCCAAAGACATGGACTTCCAACACTCCGACGGAGTCGGTAGTGATTGTAACGGAGCCTGCGCGAATGGCACAGGCTTTACGCGTTGGCATACCTCGCAAGCACGGATGTACTCGCGTACCCACTTACACTGGTGGTGCCAGTAGAAGTCGCGCGTGAGAAGGACGTATGGCTTCTCACGGCCGAGATGTCCCGCAGTCGGGGCATCATGATACTCGTACATGATCCTGAGTCGCAGGTCATGGTCCTTCGGCACGACTCCATTATAAAGAAGCAGTCCGTTGTGCACCCAATAGTGGTGTGCACGCGCACCAAGATGTTTGGGCAACTTCTGACGAGCCTTGTCAGAAGGTGTTGTGCCATAGGCCAGCAAGAGCTTCGTATCTGCGTCGTGCGCGTACGCGGCCTTCACATCGTCCAACAGAGTCGACGTGGGTGTGCTCGATCGCATGGCGTCAATGGTATTGACGTCAGCAGTTTCTGCGTAGTCCGGCCGACGTGATAACGCGTCGGCCACCACATTCAATCTTCCGGGTTTGTATTCGATCCGGAAGTTATATTCCTAAAAAAAATGAGAGCCGTCTCGCCATTCTTTGTGATATGTGAGGTGACTTCACTGCAGTGCGCAGTGATGCATGGTCGGTGTAGACCACAAACGGTCTACTTCCAAGCAAATACACTCGGAATTTCGCGAGTGCATTTTTCATGGCAAGGAGTTCCTTGTCATGCACCGGATAATTGCGCTCAACTGCTTTCAGCTGACGCGACTGGTAATAGACGATACGATCACGGCCCTCGTGATCGTGCTGCATCAACACGCATCCGATCGCGAAATCGGATGCGTCACATACGACGTGAAATGTTCGAGCTTGATTAGCCACTGCCAAGATCGGCGCTTCAGTCAAGCCTCGCTTGACTGCATCGAATGCCTTTTGGCAATCGGGTGTCCTGTTCAACACAGCTCCCTTCCTAAGACGCTGTGACAGCGGGCGAATCTTGCCCGCGTAATCCTCCACGTACTCGCAGAAGTACGTGGCCAAGCCTAGGAACTACCTCAGTTCCTTAACACTTGAATGCGTTGGCCATTCATTGATTACTCTGACCTTTTCCGGGTCAGGGCGAACGCCATTTTTCCCTACGAGACATCCGAGGACGGGTATCTCGCTCGCCCCGAAGATACACTTCTTCAGGTTCGCGTAGAGCTTATGCTTTCGCATCAGCTCAAGTATTTTCCGGAGATGCACCCTGTGCATCTCTACGTCGTTCTTCTCGTCCACAGCTCGGCTGTGGATGAACACATCGTCGAAGTAGCTCAGTGCGAAGTCGTGCACCGAGCGCAACAAGTGCGTCACGCACCTGTTGAAGGTCGCAGGGGCGTTCTTAAACCCCTGTGGCATTACTAGCCATTCCCAGAGCATGCCGCTTGGCGTGCTCACTGCCGTGAGAGGGATATCGCTCTCACGCATTAGGATTTGATAAAATCCATCTCGCAAGTCGAGAGCACTGTAAACGGTGCTCCCGGCCATCGAATCGATGATAGCATCTTTCGTGGTATCGGCGTCTGCGCCGGTACCGTCGCATCGTTCAGCTTGTTATACGCATGAACGATGCGCCATCCGCCCTGTCGCTTTTGACACGGAACGTCGGAGCACTGTTGCGGGGACTTCGATTCCCGAACTTGTCCAGCTTTGCGACGACTTTCAAAGAAGTCGTCGATTGCTTTTACTTGCTCTCGCGGCAGTGGCCACTGCCGCGTGACACAGTACTTCGTGCCCGATACGAGATCAATCTCGCGCTGAATGCCCTTATCCTGCGGAGCTTCCGCAGGAATCTCTTCCGGGAGTACGTCTTTGTACTCCCTCAACAATTCGTAATAGGGACTCGACTTCAGCGAGTCCCAACCTTGTTCCTCGAAGCGCTCTCGCTTCGTCTTCACACTGAGAGTGTCTTCACGCTCAGTGGTACTTCCCATGAAGAGCTGTCTCAGCTCTTCGCTCTCGCTATTCGTTCTTTCGCTGACCGAGAGAACGCAGACTTGCTCGATGCATCGATCGTGCAAGTCGCGAGTGAAGCGCTTCCAGCTCATGAATGGAAGCGAAGTCAACTCCGACGCCATCGTCGGAGGATTAGCGAGCTCCATTTCGCGATACTGGAATCCAGTATCGGTGCGCGTCAAGACGCTTAGCGTCTCGACATCCGGTGTCACCGCATCAGTCTGCCCAACAGATAGTTCTTGTCGCCCCTCGTCCCGGACCAGGACTTGCGCAGCGTTCTCCGCATGCGCCGTCTTCTTGTTGTGCGGAGTCCCGCTCCGCACGGTCGTTCTTCTGGTTCAGGCCCGGCCGTGGACAGTTGTTCGCCGGCGGACCCTGTCCGCGGGCGCGCGATATCAAGCCCGGCTTGATCGCATATTCCTTCGTGCAGCCCGCTACACAGAAATGTATTCCTCCGCCAGTAGACCCTATCTGCGGGCGCGCGATATCAAGCCTAGCTTGATTGCATGGCGCTTCGTCGTGCAGCCCGGCTGCACGACAGCATGCAAATTGCGTCAGTGCGGTACGTTTGCAATCGCCCGCACTGTTTGCAGCGTCACCTCCCGGAATCGACACGCCTTTGTCACCTCGACGCCATTCATTGGCGGAGCCCCTCACGACCGAGGGTGCGTCGGCTCCCGGAGCCGACGCGTCGTCGTCGACCTGACCTCTTCGGGTCAGGGACTGTCCCTTACGCACTTGAAAGTGGGTGTTGGCTCCCGGAACCAGCACATCTTTTCTTCTGACGTCGGCAGCATTGCCGACGTTGGTCTCACTTGTGCGCGCCCTCGCGCACTTCCTGGGCACTCCAGGACAGCAGCATTAAGCGCTGTCTCGACTCGTAAGCCGCGCGCACTTGCTGGTGCGTGCGCTGCGGTAACAGGGCCGTCGCTCTCTTTTCCGCTGTCGCGACCGAAGCGTGCGCTTCTTCCAGTCTATTAACGGATCATGCCGTGCAAGCCACGACATGCCCATTACCACGTCGAACTTATCGTCCAGGTCCTGGACGATAAAGTTTTCGACAAACACCCGTTGTTTGTACGAGAAGCGCACGTTCACGACGCGCTTCTCGGTCTTCACGATGGCACCTGTTGCCAATCGAACTTCCAGAAGACTTCGAGGTACATTTACCTCCTCGAAGTCAAGACTCGGTAAACTCCGCAGTCGAACAAAGTTGTTCGACGCGCCCGAATCTACCAACGCTCGAAGAGAGTCACTCGCTCTCTTCGACGTTACCTTCAGGATGACTAGGTTCGGCCTGTCATCTTGTTTCTTGCAGCGAGATCTGGTCTCACTGGGGGCTGCAGTCCTCAGTGTCGCGTGCCCGATGTCGGCACGCGCGACTGCATTACCAGTAGGGCGCCCCGCGCCTACTGGATGTTCACGTTTTTTGTTTGTTCGCGGCGATGCCCAGCATCGCCACGACGGCCACCTCCATGGGGCATGGGAGCTGTGCACTCCTGTGCAAAGTGACCGATCCTTCCGCAACGGAAGTATCGCACGTTGCCTCCCTGCTGCTGGTAGCCAGCAGTTGTAGCGTTCGAGAGGTCCATTGGTTCTGGACCTCCCGTCCTCGCTACCGGGCGCGGTTGCGGCCTCGGCACGTTCACATGCAGTTTAGCCTGCCGCAGGCTAAACTCTTCTTGCATGGCAAGAGTAATCGCAGCTTCGAGAGTACTCGGGTACTCTCGGAAGAGATAGGTCTTCACAGGCCCATCTCTAAGTCCCTTCATGAACGTGACGACCTTAGTCGCCTCGTCAATTGGATTAGTCACGATATTTGATACCAAATATCGTGCGCGCTGCGCGTAAGCATGAACGTCATGCTTACCCTGCTGAAGGTCGAGGAACTCCGCCCTCGACCGGAACTCGTTTTGCGGGGGATCAAACGCTTGTCTGAGGTCCTCTTTGAACACTTCGTACGTGCTGAAGCACGTAGGATCCGAGAGTCGGCGCCCATATGCCCAACACCTTGCGCGTCCGCCAAGGCAGGACATGGCGAACGCGACCTTCGACAGCGGGTCGACGATGCGTCGAGCCGCTATTGCTGTGGCGAGCTCGACAAGCCATCGGAGGAGAGGCTCGCCCTCTCTTCCCACGTAATTGCTTACGCTCAATTTCAATGGTTGAGCACGCGGTGTCGTCCCTGACGACGCTGTAACTGAGGAAGCAGCATCACGCTGCTCCTTCATGATGAATCCTAGAGCAACACCATGTTGCTTCGTCGGCGATAGCGTACGCAGCATCGTAGCTGTCGCCGCTTCTCCAATGACTGTTGACAGTCGTTGAAGATCTTCCCACTCTGGGTCAGACAGGTGGGGGCAGTCAGCGCGTCCAACATGCGTTGCAGGCGTATTGGAGCTCTCCATCGGCACCTCCGTGCTCATGTGATTCTCGGCTCCGCGTTCGTACACCTCGTACGAACGTCAAGTAGTCGGTCGTTGGACGGACTACAAAGTGCTACCAGGTGTAGTGGGTCTAACTTGACTCACTACTTTTGCTTACACGTCGCGCTACGTGTATGAGGAAGCGTAAGTACTTAGTAATAACTTGAGTTAATTATACTTGAGTACACAAGTATAATATAAATCAAATAAAGACTCCAAGTAGCTAGTTTAAGGTAAAATGAGAACAGTATTGTTTGTAAATTGATCTGTTCAAACTGTTTATCGTCTATGAAAGGGGTTGACAGCGGCTGGCTGTCAGAGCCCCGCCAATATGCACGTCTCTAATTGGTAGAAAGATGCTGCTTTCTACCAATAGGATCTTTGGGTAGGTGTGGACCACTCATTGTGGTGGCCCACTTCAATGTATCCATTAGTGTGACTTACACCAAGGTGAGGAAGTATCTAAAACTTTTAACAGATAGCCTATCTGTTAAAATCACAGGTGGCTACAAGCCACTTGTGCGGGTAACCCCGTTACATTGCTAGTCGTCCAGACGACTGTGAGGGGCTTTCAGAAGCCATGGACGCTTTTGATCGATTCGGGGGCGCCGGGTAATTACGCCCGGCGCTCCACGATGGAAGGAAGTCAGCTGTATGCTGAGTCGCTGGCAACGTGTGTTGGTGACATCGCCATTATTCGTCTCGCGACGGGCACTCGTGTCACGGTGCCCAGGTCCCTGTGGACCTGGGCGTGAAGCTTTTGGACTTCGATAGCGTGGAACGCTGTCTGGTCTTGAACCTGGATTCGAGATACGATCTCATCCTTGGCATGGCGCGGCTGGAACGCCACGAGCCATGGATCGACTGGAGGTCGAAGACGTTAGGCGCTACGCGCTTCTCTCCTGGTGGAGCTTTGGTGAGTCATGAACCCACCTCTGCTAGGAAGGAGAAGCGCTTTTGACGCGAGCACGGCAACGAGGCAGTCCATGTGCTAGATTTCGAAGTTTCCGAGTTGATGGACACTGCGCGTGTCGAGAAGGAGTATCTCGAGCGTGGCTCGGTCACTGTACGTGGAGTGGCACGAATTCCGCTGAGCGGTGAGAGCCCGGAGGGCGAGACACCGCTGCGTGTTACTGAAAGCACGGTCGGCACGATGCCGAGGGCAGTGGGCGATTGTATGCTGACGGATGTGGAGCTGTAAATGCGCTAAGCGGGAGCGCGTGTATAACCCCGTTACAGCGATTGACTAGTGTCGACCTACCGAGAACATCCGTTGCTCCTCTATGTACAGCGAATGAATACACCACGCGAACTTCGTCTAAAATCGGCAAGGACACGTTATCGTCTCCATATCTACCACACACACACCTCCCCAACCAAATGACGGCATTCCAAGTGTCTCCATGCTTGCAGTTAGCTTGTTCAACTGGGCGCAAACTGGGAGATCCTCAACTGTTCGTTTTTGGAGGTCGTCGTAGATGCGAGGTGAGGGGCAACCCGCTACTCGAACAATATCGCTTGATACTTCTCTGTCTGGGTTATTCAGAATGAAGGAGATACTGCTACGAGTAGTAGAATGCAGTGAAAGAAGACCATCGCTTGTCATAGCTTTGACTATACCCACAAGCCGTGCATCATATGTAGCTGTCATTTCAAACGGCTTGACAGTGTTGGGGCTGTCGCCTCAGGGAGGCGGAAACGCTGCAGAAGTGCGTTCCAGATCCGCTTCGGCTTCAGGCCTTGGACCGCGCATTCCCTCACTGCCTTCGTAGCGGGCGTCAACGAAGGGCGACGGAGGGAACGAGCAGGCGTTAAGTGGTTGTAGGCCGCTTCGATTGGAACTAGGCTTTAGAGCTGGCACGTCGGACGCTCTTTAACGAGAGCTACATTCTTGCATGCCTTTGCACACACAGCGCACGCGCTGAACATGCATGACGCAAGGTGGCGGTACCATGCAAACGTGGCACTGCCCCAAGCGCTTTTCTCAGTGTGGTACTTCTTGAAATCTCCCAGAATATCTGTGGCATCGGCCTGTGGAATGGCTGCGACGAGCTGTTAGGAGTGGCGAGGGCGGCGGGAATTCATTATGAGCTCGATTGGGGTGGCGGGGAGGTCGGAGTTTGTGGACGTTTGCACAGGTAGTGTGTGGGGGGGGAGATCGATTCAAAGAAGTTGTTGTGGTGAGCTTAAAGTCTACGTGTTGACTCGGATTCACTTCGAGGATGTTATTGGGCTTGGGAGGTGGCGCCCAGTGCTTATGCAGTGTTTGTGTCGCTTTTGCGGTGTAATGGGAACAATTTTGTTGTTCTTCGTACATTTGTAGGCACTGTAGGCACATACAGTACTCTCTCTAGCAAGGCCAGGTTTGTAGGGGGGGGGAAGTGTAGTGGAGAAAATCTCCAGCCTATCCAAGCTACCGTATTTGTCGAATCAAGTGAGTCATACGCGTCAAGTGATACATCAGCAACATAGGGGCGATACACCATCCCATGCGCGCATAAAACTTCTATAAAATAATGGATGCAGAACAAAATATGTATTACGAAGTTACTCGGGAACCCCTCCGCCCGATTTTTGATTGGTCCCAGCGGCAGGTGGTAGCAAGTGCGTCTTGAATCTACCGTTCACGTAGCGAGGGCCCACCGGAATATGGTTTGCCTTTCTAAAGCCGCTGATGATGGTGTCACTACCCACAATTTCCGACGCCCTACTAATAATGTGCGATAGCAGCACACGTCGCTCGCTGGCGTTGCCATCAAAATCGTGATCCATGTTGAGGTTGCACTTCGCTGTCTGATCGGCTGGACCCCTACCGCGAGGCTAACGGCTGGCGCGTGCTGGCACGTGTCACCGGGGGTCTGTGGTTGAAGATGGGGATATCTCGCAACCTGATTGGCTGGATTATTTCTGATACTGGAATGTGATTGGACGACAACTTCAATTTGGGTGCCTATGATTTGCATGTGTTGAGTCAACCGTTTTGAGCCGCAGCGGTGACTAGGTGGACCAGTCCCACGGCTGGCAACTTCGTCTGGACCGCAGACCAGATCGTTTGGACCACATTTACAAGACTCACCTACTAGGGAACATTGCATACAGTAGGGATACTAGCTGGCAAAGACAGTAACCTAAATCGAGCTCACTTTCGGGTTTCCTTCCAACTACTCACTCGACTACCAAGCCTCATTCGCACACTCTCAATTATCCATGTGCCAATCACGATACAGGTCCCTACAAAAAATGTTCCCCAGTAATTTTGCACAGCGTAATTCGCATGTAGTTGCACCTGTATGTGGTCGCGTTGTTGTGCGGGAGGATTGCAATTGGCGCAGAATCGCAGCCGAACAAAAAAAAAACTTGTAAGGGTTTATTTTTTACTAGGTTTCAAGCAAATATTTTTTGTCTCACTCGATCCGACAAATACGGTAGCAGATCCAGCACAACTGGTGGCAGTCAATATTAGTAACGACAAGCGTGATGACTGCTACTACTAATTTTGCATATAACGAAATCAAACCGCATAACGTAAACCTGATGACCCAGCCAGAAATTCAGTGCGCCATAACGGCAAACTTGATGACTAGCTAACGACAACTTAGATTACAGTAGCTGCGGCTTCACTGGTTAGCACACTAGGCATAAATCGTGTCTACTCGCTCTGTTATTTATTTTCGGCAGTACACTACCGCTAAACTCCCTGGAGCCTACATGTTTAAAATGTTTTGATCCTGTAAAGTACGCTATCTAAGAAGGGTCAAATAGAGCTTTCAATTTATAACGGAGTTAAGTATCATTTGAAATTTTCGTTTTATGCATCCTGCTCTTCTACACTCGTTTATAACAGGCGCAAAACGATACCGTCACACGCTTCCAATTAACGGCAGAAAGCAGCGAAATCGATGGCGCTGGCCGGTCCCTCGACTTCTCCCCCCCCCCTCCCTGCTTCCATCAGTGCAGCAAGCGCTGTGCTTACCGTCTCCCCCAGCGTGTCTTCGACTGCCCTGCAGACACCACACCCGTTCCGGAGATGCATAATAAATAGGTAATCGTCATATCTATAAACGTGCTGTTATAGCAAAAGAAATCCGGTATAACAAGGTTGCTCTTGTGCGCGTCGATTGTGCGGCACTCTGGTCTCTACTTTACTGTTTTTCGAGCGGGGGATCCCCTGTCGAATCAAACTCATAGGGAGAGCTCAAATCCCGACGTGCTCGCACGGTTTTGCTGCATGTGCTCGCTCCCGCAAGCAGTGCTCCTGCTCAGCTCATGGGATGCTTGCGTGGTGTCGTTGCCATTACTGCCCACACCGTCCAGCTATCACGTGGTGTCAGTTACCAATTCAGTAAATGCTGTCTGTAAAAAAACACGGTGTGCGTTTGTGGCACCGATAAGGAACGGAGGAAAATACGTAAATTAACTACTGGTAGATAATGCTTGGTTGTAAGGTGCATGGCACCGGCGGCGATACGGAGACTCCGTATCCCTACGTATCCCTAGCGGTGCCACAAACGCACACCGTATTTATTCTCCGTCGGGGACTCCATATGACTACTGTATAAACGTTAGACTCAAAGAATCGGTAATCTACACCCTCCACTATAATGTATCATACACAGATGAACGAGTCAAAATTCCAATCCGCCAATCCTATCTTGTATCCTAATGCTGGTTGGCCTTGGCCTTGGACGGTTCAGTTGAACTGACTGAATACCGTAAGTCCCGCCTGTTTATCAATGCCGGATGCCATTGTTGTCTTTGCCATCCCCGACCCCCGATTGGATGGCTTTGTTTCGACAAGAAAGCACCGCTAGGTCAGCGGGCGAGGGGGGGGGGGGGAGCTAACCTTGTAGATTTCCACTCATTATCGATTTTCCCTCCTATTCAAGACAAGCTCAAACAAGCTACGAAGATGAAATTTATCCTGCAGGCTCTCACGATGGCGGCCCTGGTCGCAACTGGAGCTGCCGAGCTCCCAGAAGGTGTTTACCTGACTGAAACCCACGGCGGCCCCCACGGCGACGAGTACTCTGACGCGATGCTTGTGAAGGCGGGTCAAGTCGTCAAGTCCGTCACGGTTTGCAGTGGCGATCGCGTGGATGGCGTTGGTCTTGAGGTCGACGGTCTCAGGGACCAGTTGTATCACGGCGGCCGTCATGGCGACATGAACACCCGCACTCTAGCTGCCGGCGAGCACGTGATCAGTATGGAGGTGCACTGGGACGAACAGCACAGCCGCACGCGTGTCTTCTTCGTCAACTTCACCACCAGCCTGAACAACTCAATCGTTGGAGGAACCCCCGTGCCTGATTCGGACACTCACCTTAAGGCAAAGGATGTTGCTGATACTGGCTACCAGCTTGGCGGCTTCATCGGCTACGCTGGCAGGGAGCTCGACTCTGTGGCCGCTCTTTGGACCAAGATTGACGCCGTGCAGTAAACAGGCTCAGAACACATTTGCTCGAATCACGTCCGTGCGCTGGAGTGCATGGGCTGTTATACGAGGAGATAAGCATGAAATAAGCGAGCAAAACGGACAACTGACGGTAGGTTGGTCTTACTTTTGTGTATACGGAGCTGCCAAACTCGATACGCCCAGACTGTCGAGTGAGAAATACACACTGTGTTGGTCTATTTCCTTTTGGTGCAAGAAATACTGTTGTAGCCTCACTCGGCGAAACTGAGGGCCCATTTCCTCGGAACGAGACGAAGGCACGCTAAATTACCGTACTTCAGAGAAAGAATGCTTAGCAAAATAACCGCAGTTGGCGAGTTTGACGCAATTTTTCGTTATACGGGATTTTACTTAACAGAAAAATGGCCAAGTGGTCTGCCTGGAAAACTCCACAACAAAACTGTTTGGAACGATGTCGCGGCTCCTTGTATATCACATCAACGGACTAGCCGTTGATGTGATATGCTTATGCTGCAGGAGAAGTCAAACTATAATGGGTGAAACTGCAGGAAACCGGAACGGAGAGATAACCGAGGCCTAGATTACGGATAAAGGTTTTATTGACAATTTAGATAGTTCATGATTGTCGTTCTCGCTCACTAACATGCTTGTTGATCGCGACAAACCGGTGCTGTATAGCTTAATGTCGATACTTCTTCTCGTTAAGTAGGGACAACCGTTTTGGAGCCGTAGTGCACACTGCTGTATGAGAGCTAGTCCCGGTTGGCGGTTGTCCGGGAGGGGTAGCATGAAGCGGGCAACCCTCCAACGCAGAAAGATTCCTCATCGGATCAACTCTATGCAAGCGACCCACGAACTCAACGGACGGGGACACATGCAATCGGACGCAGCGCATCGACCATGGCTACTACATCGAGAGCGGCCGGCACAGCCCAAGGACCGCTACGTAGGCAAGTTGTGGGGAGTACGCTGTGTCAGCGATCCGACAACATCTCCATCCGACGTGAACCAGGCTGGCTCGCTCCGAACAAGAAAACAGCCGCAAGGCAAGTGCCAAGAAAAAAGGGTTCAAGAACGGTGAGCCATTCAAGCTCGTCTCTCTAGGAGACCTGCCCCGAACGCGAAAGTCCACCCGACGAGCACTGCCCCGCCACCCGCAGCAAGTCGACGAGTAGAAGAGAAGAGAGTACCGCCGATGGTGGCTCCGCAACGGTCGAAGCACCAAGGAGCAAGAAATTCCATCCGACGAGTAGTGCCATGCCACCCGTGGCAAGACGACGAGAAGATGCGACCCGATAGTGGCTCTGCACGGCTCAAGCGCCGAGGATCAAGAACTCCTGGGTGGGTGTTTTCAACACCAGCAACGTGAACTCGACCCAAGACAAGGATGAGTGGGAATGCGTGGATACCAAGGGAGGTGTGAAGAATGACAAGCAAGAACCAGGCACAGTGAACACACCACACGAAGCTGCAAGAAACCCATGACAGCGGGACGACAACACTGAGGAATAGGGTACATCGTACTCGAACTCGATGTATATTAGGACCCCCAGTCCCGGTTCACGGGGCTGCTGTGGGTTGTGTATTGGTAGCTACCGCGGGGCCTCGGCTTTTGTCCGCAGGTTCCGTAGGCGAGGTTGCAGCGCAGCCCGCCTCGGGCGTAGTGGCCATAACCGCAACAAACCCAAATCCAATTCTTCTCGTAAAGTAGCAAGATCATATCGGCAAATAGATTGTCAAGCGAGGTGTTGCTCCGTACCGAAAACCCGATTTTAACGCCGCGCCTGAATCGCTGTACGAAACTAGATTTAATTTAAGCGGTTGGCAGCGGGCGATGTGTGCGGGATCGCGGAGGTGCATCACGAGTCAGACTGTTGACGTAGAATTTGGCTGTTTTGCCAACCGTGATGGTGTTTCCCTTCACCAGGTTTTAACATGAATAATGCGGTACAGTGAAAAATAAGTGCGTTTTTAAACGTTACTTATTTTCCCGCTCTCAGCTCCTAGGAGAAACTGAAACGGTACACCTGAGAGGTCAAACTTGGTTTTGGTATCGATATCCATATCCCGAACGTCTCATTCTCTATACCTAACTACAACGAAGTAGAATGAAAGAAGTGCATCCTCGAGTAGAGATTCTACAGGAGAACGTCGGGATGCACGTTTGAAGTCCCCTTGTGAATAAATGAAGAAGTTATAGTGAGTCCCCCACCGACCACGCGAAAAAACTTGGGAGCGGGAGAATATGCGTTCCAAACTAAACCTAGCCCCCAATCGTTAAGCCAATCAAATATCCGGAAATTTCTGGGAGCAGGAAAATAAAAACCGGCCAAAGATGAGTGCAGCTTAAATGTTGTCAAACGCATTCTTTTAATGAAGTTCGGTACAGGATTAGAAAAGACACGGCATCTAGTATTACTCTATACCGCAACCCCCCCCCCCGCCACCCTCGCCGTAGCCCTTACACTTGGAGCTAGACCCACCGGTCTCATTGAATCCACCACTAACCTTACCAATTCCATTCCCTGCAGGGTATGCGTTAGGTGCGGTTGTTTATACGAACTTTTTGCATGCGTTATATAATATATTATAATACAAGCACATTCCAGTAACAGGATCTTGTCAGGCAAGAAGGGGCTCTTACAAACGCCGGATACCCACTTGAAAGTAATAACAGTACGGGCTGCTGTCGCGGGTATACCCGTCGGCGAGCCGTGCTTAGCGCGACTTTGGGAACCGCTAGCCGTTAAAACCGCAATCAAACAAATAAAATGAAATGTAATAACAGTACAGACTCACCACTGTGCCCTTAGAACGCCAGAAATTGGAAACTAACACTTGCACTGAGCACTTCGGGCCACCTCCAAAACAAAAAGGGTTTGAGAAGATCGATAGCCACAGACAGAGATGCCCACTACTGCCTTCCATTTCCGTAGCGCGGCCCAGCCGGAGTAGCCTAGCGACTAGAGTAGTATTAAACGAATCCGGAGTCGCTGCAATTAGTAGTAGCTGGATCATCGCCTTCCGTGTTGATTTTCGTCCAAATGGCTCCCTCCGAGTTGATGTCCTTACCGATGGTGCCAACGAAACCGCCCAGCTGGTAGCCCTCGGGAGTCGTCCCTACATAGTGTTGTTGGCGGTAGTGGTGAACTTGATGTACACGATGCGCAAATAGCTATTGGTACTCGCCTCAGTGGACCTCGGTTTCCGTCATAAAGCGGCTCGTGTACACCTTGGTCTCGTCGTTGCCGCACTTGTGCCGAGCCTGCACTCCCGCAAACTCGACTGCAATATATCCAGCACCCACGACTACGACCTTTTTGGCAGCGTCTCCAGCTCAAACAACCCGTCTGAGTCGATGCACAGCGCATTGTCTGACCAGGCACCATTTCTGTTAGTCGCCTGCCCCTCTAAATCATCAACTTCTCACGTAACCACGCACCTGGGATGTCAGGGATCACCACCGCAATCATTACATTCTTAGGTTAGACCTCCACATTTCCGTTCTAGTTGAATTTGGCCGAGCCGCGGATTAGATCCACCAAATTCCTGCAATTAAGTCAAATAGCGTCACCTTTAGCCCCACACCTTCCATATGTAGCCTAATCAACCTCTACAACACGTTGGCGTAGCCCCTTACCTTTCGTAAATTTCATTGAGACGTAGAACGAAGTCGTCGCGTGGAGCCTAGAGCTTCTGCAGTCGAAGTACGTCCGCTGCCCAATCGGGCCCCTGTCTTCTCGTCCTCGAATCCGTAGTACAGGAAGTCGTGGTGCAGGGAGCTTGTGGCTCATATCCGTGGCAATGAACATCAGTTTCTTGGGCACGCAGCCGACATTGACGCAGGTGCCACCCAGCCGCACCTGTTCCACCATCGCCACGCGCGTTACCGGGTAGCTGGCAGCCCGACGCGCGCTGGCCACAACCCCGCTGCCGGCACCAATCACCAGGTAGTCGTACTCCGTCTGAAGCTCTCAGAGCACGCGCCTGTCAAGGCGCATCGTGGACTGCTTCGTGGTCAGCTTCATGCGCAGCATATTGAACGTTTGCAGTGGTGTGGAGGTCATTTTCTTCCATGAGATATAAAGAGAATATTCCAGCCAATGGGCGAGCATTTGAGTGCGAAATTTAGTTTTTGGATCGAAATAAATTTGCAACGCAGGCTCTGTTTAACTGTAAACCATGGTGCGCCTTCCAAAACACATATGAAACCGTTTTATCGCTAGGGGTGAAGATTAAAAAAGGTTATCAAACCAGTTGATGAAACTTGACTGGTTGATTACACGTTGATTATGGTTAACCAGCCCTCAAGTCGCAACTAAATAACAAAAAACTTACCTCCACTATATGATCAAAGGAAACCCCTGTGTTGCAAAGAATTTTAAATTTTTGGTCTTCAAGGGTGTACTGGGCCAACGTTGGTTCACTACTTAAGCTTACACGTTGCGCTACGCGTATGAGGAACCGGTAGTTTAGTTTGAATTAGAATAAAATATACTTGAGTCCTCAACTCAAATTTAATCTAAATAAAGACACCGAACTGAATAGATTAGGGTAGAATGGGAACTGTATCGTCTCTAAATTGGTCTTCCTCCTAAATCTGGTAAAACTGTTTATCATCTGTGAAAGGGGTTGACAGCGGGAGCCCCGCCAATATGCACATCTCTAATTGGTAGAAAGGTGCAGCTTTCTACCAATAGAATTTTTGGGTATGTGTGGACCACTCATTGTGGTGACGTATTCAATTGTGTGATTTACACCAAGGTGAGGAGGTATGTAAAACTTTTAACAGATATTTTATCTGTTAAATTCACAAGTGGCTTGTAGCCACTCGCGCGTGTAGCCCCGTTGCAAAAGGAAGCTGCTGACGTTCGCGCGCAGGCGCTCTGTGTTTTGCGCCAAAAGCCTTTATTTCAAGATTTACCTGGTCCTGCTCAAGCCGTTCACGTTGATCTCCTACGCGTCAGCGCGCGTTAGATATTCTTTTAAGTATCCACCTTGGTAGTAATAAAGCATGCCGATACGGCAGAACCTCGCACCACACTAGCGTGTTATCGGCTGTACACCTCTATTTCCTTTTGACATAAGCATGTTCACTTCTGTGAGCTGCATAAGTCAACTACTCACAATCTAAACTTTTTTTTCACCTCTCCTCCCCTTGCCATCCTCTTCCACCTCCTACGACTTCTTGTCCTTCCCCACCTCTTCCTTTTAAAAAAGCAACTTCTGCGAGGGTGTTGTGTAGTGTGGTGCGACTGAGTACAAGTCGTGCCAAGCACGCGTAGTTGTAGCAATCTCTGCGTTTTTGTCCACCGCGCCAAACTCGTCATTTCGCTCAACTTCGTCTGCGAGCAGTGCAGCCCATGGCGCTAGCGCAAAGCACTGTACCACGTCGAGTACGTCACGAGCAACTAGACTGGATTTACTTCTGCTGCTGAAGACGTGACGAGTACACGTGCGACATCATTTGTTTGTTGACTATCTTCGTATTACCATCGTGACACGAAGCGATTGTGAACATTACAAATAGTGTTATTTTGCCTTTGGTACACAGTTCGTGGCTGCCTAGTCGCAGCACAAAACAAGGAGGTCTCCGACATGGCACTTTAGTGACGAAATCGAGGAAATGATACAACGTAAACTGAAAGCCATATAATTTACCAACTCAGCCATCAACCGTTGGAATGAATGTGCACAACAGTCGTATCATAGTTGCATAGTGACTTTATCTATTTGTGAGTTCGACACAGCCCTTACGAACTGTTAATTATAGAGGTACAACACTGTTGCATGTCCTATAATACGTTATGCGTGTGTGTTCTTGTTGCAAATATGGTGGCACCTACTCCGGATAGGACCATCCCTCGTAGAGTTGATATTCACGGTCACTTTTAGGCGAGGAAGCGAAGTGTTGGAGAGAAGCGACTTCGAACTCGCGCTACTCGGGGATAGGAGACTGGGGAGGTTCTTGCGGCATGGAGGAAACTAACGAAGTGGTATATTTTTGAGGTTATAGGGGGTTCTCACTGCTTGTGACTGTCCATCTTCCAGAACGGACGCCTCCTCGCTTGCCGTTCCTCGCTGGTCCATTACAAGCGTGACACGACCGCCTTCAGGAGAACGTCTGCCTCCTTACCAGCTGTGAATTTCGCAATAGTGATGCTGCTTTTGATCTTGTAGTCGCTGGGACACTCGAGTTGGTACCCCTTAGGTCGGCGATGGTTCTCGCGAATTAAGTCGGGCACCGAAAATAAATTTGTGGTCGGCTCCCAGGTGATATTATCTGACTTTCCGACCCATTTGCATTTGTACTGCTCCGTCCCGTCCCGTTTTATCCGGTGATCGATGATTGCTTCGATAGAATGGGCTTCCGATCCATCCTTGAGCCGTACTGTCGGGATTGTTGAGTCGCGTGAGCACCCTGTAGTGTCCTTCACGAGTCGTATCAACACCATTGTGTGGAAAACTGGGTGGATTCGTAGCTCGTCCGGGAGATTTAATTCATAGCTGGCTCCATCGTGCAAATCGCGAAGCACTTCGTAGGGACCTATCCACTTGGCGGCAAACTTGCGTTGCACTGCTCCTACCGTTTTCGGATTAAAATCCTTGGTAGAGATGAGAACCATGTCGCCCACCTCAAACTTCTGATCGCGTCGGCCTTTGTCGCACTGGAGCTTCATCCGCTCTGCACTCGACCGTAATTGAGCCTGTAAATTTTGTAAGATAGATTCCGTTCGAGCCAGGAATTTCGATGCAGAAGCTAGCTGTTCAGTAGGAAGTTGCAGCTCGGCGTAGGTACCCTGAGAGGATATCATTGATCCTTTCGACCTGTCCGCCGGTGCGTTGACAGTGTGCCGTGGCTCAGCTTGGTACCTAGAATTGGTGCACACGATGACCAGCATTTTGATTTGAATTTTGATTCACAGTCGGAGACACCTTCCGACGGCAACCCATGATGACGAACGTACTCCTTGACAAACATTTCCGCGAGCTCCTCGATTGAAATTGTCGAGACGGTCTCGATAAAATGTGCTCGCTTAGTTAACCTGTCCGCAATGACTAAAATTGTGTCGTATCCGCTCGTAGTTTCAGTGAAGATCCGTAATAAAATCCATGTCAATGAATGTCCAGCGACCGGTTGGGATCTCCAGCGGGCGTAGGAGTCCCGGTGCGTTCCCTGCACGAGATTTATTTTGCTGGCACGACTCACAGGTGGCTACATACTCACGAATTCTGTGGTGCGTGTGAGTCCCATAAAAGTTTTGTTGAGCTGCTATGAGTGTTTTCTCGAAGCCTGGGTGTCCACACCCGATACCCATCGAATGAGGTTCTCCTCCTCCACGAAAACGAACTGAGCGCCCTTTTTGGTTGTGGTGGCAGTGCTGTCTTGTTGTATTCTGCTTTTCGCTGAGCCACTCGGATCATTTCTGAAAATGATTTCGGTTGTAGGCGCCGAGCCGCACACATCTGTCGCTGCTTCTGCTGCAAAAAATTCGATTTCGAAGTCCGGTCGCCTGCTCATGGCGTCAGCTACTGTATTGGTTGAGCCGGACATGTACCTAAATCGCAAATTAAACTTCGCAAGCAGATCGTACCAAAGACACAGTCGCCGATTAATATTTTGCTGCTTCAGCACATGTTCTAGCGCGTGATGGTCGGTCTCGACCAGACATCCCCCATCGAGCAGATAAACGCTCTAAATCTGCAAACAATGAACAATGGCAATCATTTCTTGATCATGCGTCGGGTAGTTTAGTTCTACAGACTCTCTTCCGACCACAAAAGGCTACTGGCTGCTCTTGACCGTTCTCGTCGTGCTGAAAAAGAACTCCACCTACTGCGTATCGCGAGGCATCTGTTCTCATGCAAAATGACATCTAAAAATTCGGAAGCGCCAATACGGGTGTGTTGCTCATCCCCTCCTTCAGCGACTCAAAAGCCTGAACGTGCTCGTCGGTCCACTCTAGTGACGATTTTTGCTTCTGCTTCTTCTTCATCAATTCAAATAGTGGTGCACTAACCTCAGAGTAGGAACGGCAGAAACGTTGTACGTACACCGTCATCCCTAAGAATGACTGGAGTTCTCGCACTGTCTTCGGGCGAGGCCAGTCCTTAATAACTCAAACCTTGTCGAGATCAATTATAACGCCTTCTCTACCCACAAAATCTCCTTATCACGGAATTTCAGCGGCACAAAGCGTTCATTTGGCTAGTATCAGATAAAGTTTTTTTCTCCCGACAGCGCTCGAAGACCTTTCGCACCGCTGCGAAATGTGACTCCACATCCTTTCCCTGGGTAAAAACGTAAATATCATCAAAGTAAGTAGCAACGAAGTCGCGAAGGTCAACAAATATCGCCTACACAATCCGATTGAAAGTGGCAGGTGCATTGCTGAGACCCATCGAGATTGCAATGTACTCGTACAAGCCGGCAGGAATTTGAAAGGATATGTGTAGGATCTATTTCTCGCGCATCCGAAGCTGGTAATATCCTGATAAGAGATCGAAACAGCTGAACCAAAATGCAAGCCGCATGCGATCAAATATTGCACATGGGTGAGGATTGCCTAATTGTGTGCTCGTTAATGGCGCGTTAACGTGGACCACTTTCCAGCCGACAGGCGTTTTAATGCAGAAGATCGGAGCTGCGTGAGGCGACTTGCTTGGGCGGATGGGCCCTGTTTGCAGTATCGCCTTCACTCACTCTCGCAGTGCGGCTTCCTGCTCTGGACGGAGTCTCCACTGTGGTCGGTAGATAGCACCCGTTCCTTCTTTGATCTCCATCTCATGCTCGCCACGGTTGGGAGTACCGATAGGTAGTTCAGCACGAAATATTTCCAGTAACTCCGCTAGAAGCGAATAACCAAGATTATCCGAAAAACTCGCAAGATCAGTAGACTCTTGCCTTTTTATTGTCCGATGTAGCAGAGTTTGCCGCTCCGGCTGCTACAGCTGCGGTCGCCGTGCAGCCATCTTCTATTAGAGACTCAACATAAAGTGCATTAATCGTCTAGGGTGGCATCATCACCATGAACTCCACGTCGCGCTTCTTTAACAGTTTCCTTGCTGCCTTCAGCGAAATGTGCTTGGTGAATCCCAACGACCACGATAATAAGCACTCCTCTCAGCTGGTAGTTCAGGTACTGCAGACACACTTACTGACGGGACTGGTGCAGCTAGTTCCTTGCTTTGTCGCACATCGTGCACTAGCCGCTCGATCTTTTGGCGGTACTGCTCTCTACTGTAAACTTGATCCGTCTTCCAGTCAATCATAGGTAGCGTCGTTCTCTTCCAAGGCACACCTAGCATTAGATCACAGTCGTTTGTGATAAAACAAACGTTGAAGCGAAGGTGAAAGGTCCCATGTTGTCCACGTAGATAGTCATCGTGACGATGCAGTTAGGAACTTGCTCCGTTTTTTCGTTCGCGTATGTCACAGCGAAGATGCCTAAATCAACAACAGCGTTATCCCACTGATTCCGCCGCATAACCCCTCTGAGGCATAGCAAAAGTATGCTCCCTCATCAAAGAAGGCACGACCTTGTACTTTACGCTTGCCTCTAGCGCAGTCGACTTCATTGATTAAGTAGTTCTTCGTGGGCGTGGACAGAGTCGCGTTCTCACGAGAGTACATCTAAATATCCTTCTTCCCGGGGTCAAAGACTCTCGACTCCGCCGTTGCGTTGGCAATAGCTGGCCCTGGGATGTCATCCCCAGAACCACCTAGTTTGAATCAGCCTTGATCTTCGCCATATCAGCTTGTAGCGCAGCCATCTTCTTTAGCAGCTGATCATTTCCGCCATGGCGGACCGGTGTAGACGATGTTGTGGCTGCATTGATCTTGTTCTTGAGCCACTTTGGCTGAAGTTCCGGATGCATTTGCCAGCATGTATACCTGGTATGACCTTCCTCTGTGCAGTGAAACGCAGCGCACGGCGAGGCTTCTGGCATCTTATCGAACTTGTTGGGCGCATCTTTACTTCGACTCTTGGCGCTTTCTTGAGCTCCAGGTCCAGACTACTTTGCACCCGCTAATTATTTGAATCCGCTGGTGGCGCCCGAGGGTTCATTGTCCGCGCGGCTTCCACCAGCTCTTCCAGCGTGGTGTACTGCTTCGTTTGAAGGAAGTTCTGCAGCTCTTGAGGATGCAGACCTTTTTCGAAAAGTATCAACTTAAATTTTACTTAGACTTCTTCAGTTCTAGCTAGGCGCAAAAATTCTTCGATGTACTTGTCCAGCGTGCGTGATCCTTGAGTGCAGTCAAACGAACGAGCCACTCGATCTTCTTCACGCGACTTTATGAGAAAGCGCATTTTCTTCACAATGAGACTCCAGCGCCACTCACCAGAGTACTCTTGCAATAGCCAGACGTTTGCATCACCTTTTGTGTGATTCATCACGAGCTGCCCCACACGAAAATCAACTTGGGGTTGCTCGAAAATAAACCAAGTGCACCATACCAGGAAATCATGTGGAGGACAGAGACCTCAATGTCTTCATTATCTGCTCCGCCGATTGTTGGAGTCTCATTCTGTTTCAAAATCTTGGAGAGCCGAATCACGAGCTCATCCACCGAGTAAGTTGGGGTGTTTGCAGGCATCCGGCCCAGTACGTCCCACTCGGGGTACAGCTCGGAGTCGTTGGCTACATTCACTCCAGTTTCGTTACTCCCAACTTGTATAGCAGAAACAGTAGCATGAAGGTCAGTGAGTTCCTCGTGTTGAGTTTGTATTTCAGCGCGCATCTGCTCCATTCCACCTATCCTATCCTCTCACTCGTGAAACTCTACAATGTTGCAAATATCGTGGCACCTACTCCGGATAGGACGATCCCTCGTAGATGTTTATATTCACGGTCACTTTTAGGCGAGGAAGCGAAGTGTTGGAGAGAAGCGGACTTCGAACTTGCGCTATCCGGGGATAGGAGACTGGGGAGGTTCTTGTGGCTTGGAGGAAACTAACGAAGTGATATATTTTTGAGGTTCGAGGGGGTTCTCACTGCTTGTGACTGTTCATCTTCCAAAACGGACGCCTTCCCGCTCGCAGTTCCTCGCTGGTCCGTTACAACCGTGACAGTTCTTGAGCGCGATCTGCTGCTAGAGACACGCCACGAACGACAACAGAAATACACTCATATGCTCATTTTATCAAGATACTGAAGTAAAACCTCAATTGTAAGAGACCCAGTACTGGACTCTTCTGACCTTGTACTGTAAATGTCATGATGGTATAGGTTATTTGGTAGACACCATATTCATCGAATCGCCTTGAATTTGGAGTCCGGGGACCTAACCTTAACTTATGGTTGTACTTCACAAAATACGACCGGTTGATTTGAAGTAAAAATTCTCAAACAGCATGAAGTGAAAGCTTTACCAAGCGCCAGAAGTAGAAGCGACAGTAGAGGTAGAAGTAGTGTAGTTTACCATTTCCCGAGTAATTATCATCCTCCGCTCCCGCTGACACAACCGCATTCCACATCGGAGGAAGTTGTAGGGAAAGGAGCAAACATCTTTATACAGTTCTTATACAATCATTTCCCACAAAAAAAAATGACGGTCCACCTAACATGTACAAATGTTCAACAGTACGACAGTTCAGCATATGTAACGGATAACGCCGAATTGTGTGCCTCATACTATTGAATTGAACGCTGATAATTTCAAGAAAGGTACACAAATAGGAGAGGGTATATTATAAAAACTCAAATGGAGACTTCAGAGCTAAAAGATAACTTCGTTCAGATTTTCGAGTAGTTCGTCCGCGGAGTCTTCACCGTCGGAGTTCTTGTCGCGAGTGAGCATAGACGTCGTGGCGACTCCTCAAACCACGGAGAAAGCCCTGGTGCTGTTGCAGAGCGACTCACAATATCATCAGGTACGGCTTTATAAGCCGTTTAATGGAGATTGTCGCCCCTAATAAGCAACAATTAAGGACAAACTCATGATTTTTCGAATTTAGGACAAAATACTAAAAATATGCAAAATATCCTGAAATCAAGTCAGAACCTACGATTTGTCCTTTGCTGAAGCTAGTTGAGGTTTACAAATGGTACAATAACTTTGTATACTCAATAATTTCCATCAGATTTGAGAGGATGTATTCAATTCGGGAAGGGTATAGTAAACCACTGGTTCATTGCAACGCTCGCAAAAAGTTTCTGTCCTGTATAATTTGTTGGCAAATTCTGAGGTTTTACGGCGTAAAAAGGACAACCACTTGAAAACCTATCAAAATACAGAATTTCACATTGCTTTATCGACAAACACACAAAAGTGGGTACCTCCACACAAACACAGAAAAAGGCGTGCCACGCTGGCTTTCGGCGAACCAGCCAGTTGAAACACCTCGACAAATGGCAGTCATTCTCGTGAACCTCCGCCCACCGTCCCCACTCATTTGTGGACCGCATGCCGAAGAAGATCGATTGGAGATATATAGCGTCGCTCTCCCCGAAGCCGACGGAAATGCGGTACTTGACGCGAGACGGTCTGCGCGGGTTACCAAGACCGACACTAGCGCATGTTCAATATGCTCGGATCCTACCATGCACACAATGAAGTACCAGCTCCTTCAGTGCAAGTCAAGAGCGTGCAAGGATGCATCCAATCAACCGAGCTGTGGGTGGTGGGGAAAAGTGCTCACCTGCTCTTTGACGCGTACAGGTGACCATTTTTCGAAGGTGGGATCTCCTCGCAAGGCCGGATTAACTCGCCGGCAGAAACTGTTTTGCCAGGAGCTCACAGCACAACGTATGAAGCCAGTCCGGATTCGGAACGCGATTCGGGCTAAGTTTGGTTTACCAGGCGACAAGGTTCCTGGTTTACGCACAGTCCAAAATTTTGTCAACTTCTTTTCAAAGGCGCAACTTGGTTGCAATGACGAGCTCGAAAATATTCAAGACATCGTACGTGGTACGGCCTACAATGCAGACGCAGACGACTCGATATCAATTTCATTTACGTATGGCAAGACCCCGGATGATCTACTTGTTGTTGGAGATGGCTCGGACGAGGAGCCATTTGTTGTGGGGATCACTACTCGGAAATTGCTCAGGCGTCGGATCGCGACCTAGAAACCTTTATTTTCCACATTGACGCTACTTTCAAGCTTGCTCAAGCCGGCCACCCTGTATTGGTAATAGACATTTCTGATTGCGCTCGCAAGTTTCATCTAGTCGCGTTCTGTATCATCGCCCAACGTATGAATAGTGTGTATACCACGGTGTTGGTTCCATCTAAACGGAGGTCACTGAACAGCAAATTAAAATGAAGTTGATGCGGAGGGTGGATAACGTACTGTGGAATACCTTACTGTTACGGCTCAGGTGGGAACGAATTACACGAGGATGGGGTACATGGGTCAGCCTCCTGGAGGTAGGCTTATGGATGTGTCTGCGGGCGGATGGCAATGCAAGTACTGGCGGAAGTGCAGCTATTGGATTCATTGGATTCACAGTAGGCTAGGGGCGCACCGTGTGAACTCCAAGAGAACAGGATTTATTGTCAACAGAAATATTGTGCGCGGCAAGGACGCGGAGAAACTGCCCACGGACTTGTAGACCGGTGTTAAACCGGTGTTAGAGTAGATTTTCGAGTTCCTCATGCTTGATATTGCGTTTTAAGGATCACGAGACGTATTGTTACCCCCATCACCAACATTTAGCTACGGTTTGCTCTAATTGTGCATCACGAATGGATCAAATATGCTCACTCGCTCCTTGCATTGATGCAAGTATTCTCAGTTGTGTTGGCGCTGCCTCATGTCCATTATTAGCTTCAACACAGATAACACTTACGTATTAACACAGTATCTGTGTAGTATTGCTACGGGTTTCTCGTCTGCCGCTAAGCTTGTCTTTACAAATGCCCTGATGAAGGAGATGACGCAGCTGACCTGTCATGGCGAGCTTCGATAGCTCCTCAGTGTCTGACGTGCAACGCATTTGCTGCTTGCATCGCTAACCTACCCGTTTGCCATTCTAGCATTGCTAATGCGCTATACGTACCCAGCGTGAGTACGGTAAGGAAGATGGACCGCACATCTCAACCAGTTAGTCGTCGACAAAGCTCTAGCAATTCCACTTCATCAGCAGGTTCCTCTTCTTCTCCAGCTTCGCCTACGATTCCGTTTTTCCAACAATCAGCACTACGTCAGTGGGGCAAACATGCATTGTGAAATTTAGGGTGCGGAGTGGCGGGTTGAGCTCGAACTGACGAAAAAAAGAGCGAGAGCTGCCTGCTCGCACTGCTGCTCGCAGTCGTTTCCTAACTGCCTCCACGCTATCGGGAAAAACCGCCTTCCTCTCCTGCAGCGTTTCCCGCCTTGGATCCTGAAACCAACCCTTGGCGAGGTTGCTGCCAGTTCCTGTCACTTCGGCTGCGTAAAAAGGTTTCATCGTTTTGTTGGCGCTTACCACGCGCCATGTCCTTCCGCCACCAAACGTATTCCTTTGTCCTAGCGTCACCACGGAGCCTGCAGAATATCCAGAAGCGACCGTCCCTCTTCGCGGCGAATTCGGAAATGAGAAAGCGAAGCAGTATACAAATCTATTGATAAAAACTAGTCAACGGTACAGAATGATCCAGTTCGGTAGACCGTTGTGTCTCACGGTACGCTCAATCTTTCACGGTACTATGTACAGTACCTGCTGAGGATTTACGGTACTGCCTAAAGTACCGTAACCAGGTTAACAGTACCGTACCCTGCATGACGGTAATACCGTACAAGTTACGGTACTACAGAAAGTACCGTGATGTGCGCTGGAGCATATCAACAGTACAGTAATTAGCCCCTCAGCTTTAATATTGCTGTTTTGGAGGCAAGTCGGACGTGGTTTGTTTCTCATGTTGTCGTTAACTATATTTTGCTACGCTTACCTTCTATCACGGTGTGGCATGAAAATTACCAATTCGACTGTATAGATTTAGGCCCCTGATGCATCGAATACCGCGATTCATACCTTTTCATCTGTTTCTGCTCCTCTTCATGGCCACCATAGTTAGTGGACGTCTTCCGCGGAAGATGCCATTTCTAATTTTACTTGGGTTGCCAGGTGCTCTCCGGTTATGTCGGCTTCCTCATCACTCCCACCCATGAGATCACCTATTGCACCTGTAGGTGGCTCTGCTCTAGACTGTGGTGGCTCCACACTGGCACGACATGCAGGCTGAAGTGTAGCGGTAGGAAGTAGTCGCGATGAGAGAGCGTGTGTTTCTCACAGAGAACTTCAGGATTGAAGAGATAGAAACCTCGTAGGTGACCACCCCCTTTGCGTTAGACTAGATAGTATCCATCTACGACAGCACAGCCCCAGTAGGATAATTTACCACTGTGGAAGCAGGAGCGCGGCCTTCCTCATGCATACCGATGCTCGCAGGCTCCTCGTCGCTGGACTGCTCGCTGCTCACGAGGTCGACGAACTCGGATTTATTCATTTTCGTGAATGAAAGGCTTGGAAGGAGTACCCCACAACTCTTACTCTAATGTTACATACGCTACAACTAAATATTATGTAGAGAGGTACATAATTAGCTCCGAAATACGGTTGGTCGTGCGTGCCTGCGCTTTCCCCAGCTTGGCACGAGTCTGTCTGCATTGGAGGCCATAAAACGGGAGGACCCCCGCCGATAGCCCCTTTGGGTCCTTGTTCAAGTGTCAGCACGTGTTCTTGGTCACACGGCGGGTAGGTTTGCTGGGGCGTCGCGTCTCGTGCTAGACTAGCGAGCTTGTAATGCCTTGCCTTGTCCAAGTGAGTACCAGTCAGTCAGATAGTCGGCGCTATAACCACTGGTCTGCAAACAGGCGACTCCATTTTCTGTCATTCCGTTTATCGATGAGCAGCGCAAACTACGCGCCGGGGAGCTCGCTGCACACGATCTCCTTCACTCCCGCAGAGCTGATGGAAGCTCAGCATTTGCTCCATAATGTGAACTATTACGGCGAAGCTGAGCTACCACACAAAACTTTCTCAGCCACTGTGGAGACCAGCACGCTGCGCTCGAGCAATATCAATTCGGCAACGACAGGTACGGTCCACCACGGTAAAATGCAGCTATCGACGAGCTCTCCGGCCGAGTTGTCTGTCTTGTACGTTCTTACATGTGTATGCGCTGTACATATAGGAACTACAGTGCACGGACAAGCTACTAACAGTGAGCCTATCGAAGAAAAGGTGCCGACCTCTGTTGTCGGTGAGGAGATTGGCACTATCGAGAACGAAAGCACGACACTTAAGAAGAAGGGGGTGAAGTCATTAGACTCTGTGTCCATGAAGATGGCACCGCAGGAGGGTCATGCTGGAGGAAAGAGCCAAGCAAAGGCGCGCCCCGTGAAGGGCAAAGGAAAAGCAGGCAAGAGAATGAAATGGAGCAATGCAATAATTGCAGAGCTTCTGCGACTTCGTTTTAAGAATGCCGAAGTTAAGAACCGAATCGACTCGGCCGATACAAAGATCAAGACAGCCTTGGCATGGCAGTTCTTCGCCAGCGTTTTCTCGCAGACATTGGGAGTGGTCATAACGCAACACCAGGTAACGGAATGCTGAGAGTGTACTAATTATTTAATCTAAGCTAATCGATTATGAACTTTGTTTTTATACAGGTTTCTCAGAAGTACAGGAAGCTGAAGTGCCTCTACCAGAAGGAGAAACGCGAAATGAAGAGGACAGGCAACAATCCGTCCGCATTAAAAGAGGTTGACGATCAGCTTTGGGCTATTCTCAGTGATGCTTTTTCATCTAAAGAAGGGTTAAGCGGTGATGTCCTCGCGGACACGAACGACGACATGGGAGCGGAAAGCTTGGACGAGAAGAGCTCAGAGGAGAGTAGCGACACCACCGACAACGCGAGAGCTCATGGAAAGGTTGCACCTGTTGCAAAGCTAGCTCATGCGATGGAAACGGATGTGACGGCTATTGCTACGGCTATGGGCAGTCGCCTTGCAAGCGATGAGAACTTTCGAACTCTTGCCGCAGCGATGGAGCATCAAACCCGCGCTTTTCAAGCCCAGCAGCAAGAAACTCGCCGTTTCCTGGAACTGCAACTTCAGCTGCTGCAACGGTTGCTGGAGAAGAAAACGCAGCGATTATCCACTGTAGATCGTAGGTCGTAGGGGAAAGGTGTGAATCTACGTGATGCAAGTAGAAGATTATTACATGGAGTTCTGGGGTGGAGCGGAGAGTTGAATTATACCACGATATCAACCCATCGATCAAGGGCAAGGGATGTAATACCTCAGAAGAGTGTCAAGGTCACAAGAAATGTGCCACGGAAGCCGGAAGCCAATACCTGGCATATTTGATCAGGATCGACGATATCGATCTCGACAGGGATGACGCTGATCTTGAAGATAGACACCGAATCTCAGTCCCACTGATGACGCAAACGCCATAGAGAGAGTTAGCGAGGTCCAGGGAGCCAGTAGTAGCGCGCCAGGATTAGTGGTGTAGGAGAACAAGCAGGACCAGTACTAGGACACGGTAACACATTAAACAGAGTTGATTTTTCCTTCTTCATCACAAGTGGTCTTCGCCTTCGCGCTACCGGGCACGGGATATACTTTGGCCCACCCGACGTTCCGTCAAGTCAGCGACGCCTCCAAGATCGAATCACCCCGGACGCCAGGATAGCTTGGCCCAGCGTCCGTCAACCCTCGTTTCAACCCACGGCTAGAGGAAGCGGCAAGCAAGGAAAGGGGAAGACAAGGTCACACACCGACCACAAGACAACCCCGGGCCAAGATCAACATCGGCCTATGAGTCTCGATCCAGGCAACCCAAGATCAACCACTCCACCCTACACCAGCACAGCGCGTAGAAGTACCTCCGCTGCTGCCACAAGTTCCCGCTGTCCGCCAGACAGTCCAAGACTCGACCACGAGCGAGATCACCTCAAGAGCGATCCAGCCCACCGACGGGTACACAAGGTGAGGATCAGCAACTTCACGGAAGATCGGAGTACCCCCTCCGTTTGTCGGCAGTTCGGGCGGCGTGTGCAAGAGGAACCCCGCGATCTGCAAATTTCGCGGAGCCGCTTCGCCACAGTTCAATATGTGAAATCCCTGCGAATAGTATTGTTTGATATTAAAACAATGCATATGATAGATCGTCACGCTTTCTCACACCGGAACGACTCCACATCGACTGATCATTATTAGACCCCGTTCGAATTGATATTGACCGAAAGTAACCGCGATGGTCCACAATGGCTTGCACATTGACTGCAGGATTTTTTTTCCTGCAGTACCAGCCCTCAAAGTCGCGGGGCCGTGGGATTCTCACCAGCGTTCCGTCGACCGCTCCAATAAAGTCGGGAAACCCTGCAATCGCCTCGAACCCCTTCTCGATTTCAGGTATCTCGCTCGGCAGTCCCATAACAACGTAGCGAGAAGCTAATTCGTTCAACACGTCTAATGTGTCGTTGATATACACCACAGCCCGCGGTGTCGAGATTCCAAGCATCGATGCGGCAGCGTCCATTGTACATCCTTGTGCGAAGTAAAGAATTGTCAACACTACCCTCTTAATCAGTTTTGTACGGCTGTTTGCCGCGGATTTGTGGGACCAAGCATCACGTAGAACCTTGTAAATGCGAATGAAGGACACATTATCCATCCTTAGCTTCTTATGAGACCAGTTTGTACTTGTTGCGTTCATGGCTTCCTCGAACCGAAATGTTGAAGTTCCTGACAGCGGAGCGCGCATGCTGCGCTTGTCTACTGCGGCAATCATGGCGGCGCTCGCACATGCGGCAGTCACCACAGCAATGAGTGCTGCGGTTTCGTCGTCCATAGCACTCTGCCACAAATGTGCTACGACTGGCACGGCAAATTTTGGTGTTCTGAACACTGGCGCTAACCAGCCAAAATGGTATGGTGTACCGGTTTCGTTGAGCCAATCAAATTGAATGTTGCGAATAGCTCAGAACGCGTGCTGGCACTTGAACAAGGGCCTCATAAAAAAACATTTACGGACATGTGTTTTTCAGGGCAGGTTATTGATTATCCAGATTTTATTCGTAAAAAGTAAACGTGATCAGTCATCGCATAATTTGCGGGTTTGAAGTAATGTTTAGCCTTTTCCTAAAGACGATGTGTCACCCCCATATATCTGGTCTCTGCACCGTTTTTGCCGAAAAATTGACAGTTTCTACGTGTTGCATTGAGGCCGTGCGTTGCGGTGAACCCGTGGTTTACGGTACGCTATTTGATGCTATCTGATATTACGGTACTGTACTTTTTACGGGCAAGTCCATGATGTGGTATGGGATGTCACTGACATCATGTCAGTGGCACAGTACTACTGTAGCAATTTGTGCCGGAATAAATCCCAGACCAAGGAATAGACGTGCAGAGAAGGGATGGTGCAACTGTCGCGCAATCCAATCTAAATCTGTGCGAGGGGATCTACATGTACCCTTCGCCACACAGATCTATTCTGGGAGTCCCAAACCTGTCATTCTCGCTCTAGTTTATGCCATGGTCTTGTAATATGTGTACTACTATAAATGTAATAGTACAAAGTAAGTGATGAGGCTCGAATGTTCCAACGCAAAGTTCACTAGCTAGTTAAGTCCGGCAACCCTTGTGGACCTTCGTATTGTATGCTCGCTGTATATTCGCAAAATACTTTGTACAAATTATTTGCAGAAATAAAAGGCAACATGTCTATCCCATTTTACATCCCAGCTGAACATAAGCAGCACCAACAGTAATTTTACCGAATAAACTTGAGTAATCCTCTCCGGCCCTTGATACCAGCTGACGACCGGTTTGCACGTTGTCTTGGCGATTCAGGGATCGCCATGTCAAACCATCTTTTCACCAGAAAAGCACCGCTGACCCCGCAAGTTCTGTCCATTATCGTTTTTTTTTTCCTACCCAAGACACGCTCAAACAAGTTACAAAGATGAAGTTTATCCTGCAGGCTCTCACGATGGCGGCCCTGGTCGCAACTGGCGCTGCCGACCACACAGAAGGTGTTTACCTTACTGGAACCTACGGCGGCCCCCACGACAACAAGTACTCTGACGAGGGGTGGTCGTTCGCGGGTCAAGTCGTCACGTCCATCACGGTTTGCAGTGGCGATCGCGTGGATGGCGTTGGTCTTGAAGTCTGGGGTCTCGAGAGCTTCAGTGACCGGTTCTGTCACGGCGGTCGTGATGGCAGCATGAACACCCGCACCCTAAATACCGGCGAGCACGTGATCAGTGTGGAGGTTCACTGGGACAAGCATGGCAGCTACACGCGCGTCTTCTTCGTCAATTTCACCACCAGCCTGGACAACTCAATCGTTGGAGGAACCCCCGTGCCTGATCCTAACCGTAAGGCAAGGATGTTGCTGAGCCTGGCTACCAGCTTGGCGGCTTCGTCGGCTACGCTGGCAGGGAGCTCGCTCAGGACTCGATTGCTGGAATCACGTTTGTTTGCTGCAAGCGAAGGAAGGACGTGATGTACGATGGATGTTTAATTGCTTCGAAACGAATGATCTACCACCTCTAGTGGTAGATCATTCATTTCGAAACAATTAAACAGATGTAGAAGCGATAGATGGATGGGGCGTTTTTTGTGTGTAGTAGTATTCACTACTTACTGCTGTAGTAGCACACATCATAGCGTAAAAGTATGAAAATACTCCTTAGCTTTAACATTTGCTGTAGGTGGTGTCTGCTTTGCCTGCGCGCGACTGAGGTTACGTTTCGTTGTACAGTGATTAATCTGTCCACTCCCTACGGATAAATTATCCGTTAGGGCTGTTCACCTGTTCTCACATAAAATGTTGAGTGGAAGTTTCAAATTAAAATTCGGGCCCATTGGTCTCAATTACTGGGAGTGAGTCGCATGGCTCCAGTCACCGTGGCAGCGGACATGACCAAGTAGCCGCTACGAGGGAGTCTTTATCATTCTATTGACGGCGTTTTGCGCGAAGTGGTGGCTGTCCAGACCAGCCTGCACATACGTCACGGGAACCTAAAATTCCTTTTTTCGGTTTGTTTCTGCGGCGGTTCCACTTCGATAATAGCTTTCGAAGCTAATCCCACGCCTAGAACAAACCAAACCAACCAAAGTGCAAACTATTGGTTCGAAGTTATATTTCACGACCTTTGAACCAGTTTTCGCCGTTACTTTGGTTTGAACGTTACCAGACCATCACTCTTGAACCATTCCTGAGGTTTGGAGTTTCGTGGTTTGGCGTTGAGCTTCAGCTGCAGCCGATGGTTTGCTTTTCCTACTGCCTGATTGGTCAGTATGACTCTGTACTCCCGGCGGGGTCTCTTCAAAGGCCGCGCCCAAGCAAGCGGCATACCCGAAGAATTTGAATCTGCGGCTGGTATCGGTAGCAAGGTTGGCTCATTCGCTTGCACCTCGTGGATAGCAGGATTTGCATTCCCGAAGGCGGTGAGCATCTCACCCTGATACAGCTTTCGTCTTTGACAGCGACTCCAGCCTTCAACGACGCTCGGCCTTTCGGCTATGCAGCGCGGCACTTCTCGATAAGAGCCGCATCGTGAACAGTTTCAAATCGAGGTTTTTAGCCAACCACATTCTCGTGGTTTGCTTTGGTTTGCAGCGTCTCGCTCGGTTCAAACCACTTCGAACCAAACCACGAAACCGTTTCGAACCTGGTTCATTGGTAATTTTGGTTTGGTTTGTTCTAGGCGTGGGGAACACCAGGCGCCGCAAAACTGTCTTGATCTCGTCACAATCAAGATTGAACTCGGTTGATCGACGACAGAGGTGCAGGTAGTGTTGCTGAAACGAGCAGCTCAAAAGTTTGGGCTGATCGCACGCACACCGTGGAGATAGACATCATTCCGGAGACACCATAGCGCGTGGAACACAATGCGTGGATGCGCCATATGCGGCATAGGAGTGCTCCTGTATAATCCTTGATTAATAGAACTCCGGCCGGGGTACTGAGTATTAGATGAGAGGAATTACCTTATCTAAGTGAAAGAGCACTTAGATGTGCTAACACATGGCGTCTGCCCGCCATTCACTTAGTAGTATTTGACTAGGTTCGCACACTAGCTACTTTAGGTTCGCACCTCACTTGGGAAACACCAACAATGCCCACGGAACTCCGCACGTAACCCGGTCGACCACGCCAGCGCAAGCCGCGCACGTGCTGGAAGTGCGCGAAAGTATTTGCACGACCTGCCAACTTGCGCCGTCACCGTCAAAAGAAAAACAAATGCGACAAGAAGTCGAAAAAGGCGCAGCAGGAGGCGCGGAAGGTAGCGAGTCGCCTCAGCCAGAGGTCCGCCAATACAGTATGATATTGAATTGGATCCACCAGCTGCCAGTAATAAAAACTGCAATTTCAAGCTAAACAATAATAAAAATTGCCGCAATTTATATTGTATTGATATAGAAACGGTACAACTTATATCACTTTACAGAGGGATACAGCAGTTGAGATCGCAATTTTCAAGAGAGTAGGCTCAATCTAATGGTGCTAACTGGGAGTTGAACGTCGCCATCAACAGGTTCAGGGAACCCCAGGCGGCGCAAAACTGTCCTGATCCCGCCACTATTAAGATTAAACTCGGTTGATCGGCGATAGAGGTGCTGGCAGTGGTGACAAATGAGCAGGCTCGCTGTTGATGATGCAGCCAAAGCGGCTTGGGAAGATCCCGCCGCAGCCCTGGCGTCTGCCAAAGAGCTCGCCAAGGTTAACTTTGCGGGCCTCGTAGCCCTTTGTTAATCGGCGATTAATAAATTGGTACTCCCACTCTTACCACTGTTATGCTACCATTCAGTTTTGTACCCATACGTGTTACCGAGAGTGTTCATGCAATTGTGTCCAATTTTCGTCAGACTTTTCGATTCCCAACTGCAATGGGGTGTCCGAAAGGTGTCACGGTGAAGGCTCAACGGACTCAACTTAGAAACACGCAGCCATTTCTAATTTGCGCTACCCGAGATATGGGTTACTTCTAATTTCGTAGCGAACTTAACTTCTTACTACAGAACCGGACTTAAAGACCAGTCCACTTAGATGCTGCAACTGCTCGCCATGTGTTAGCACATCTAAGTGCTCTTTCACTTAGATAAGGTAATTCCTCCTATAGACTGCCTTGAAGCTCGAGCAACGCGCGGCCCAACGACCGACATTTTGTTCAGTGAGCAGCTCAATCAATTTGGATTCTACCCGACTTGCCCTCGCCTCATGGGCCTGCGTTCACGAATTCCATTTCGTGTATCCATTATTATATGTTATTTGATTGTTTTTGCTGTGTAATGAAAGTTGCAAGACTCATTGGAGTTTGCCCTGATCTGCATGATGTACTAATATGTTATTCGGTAATATCCGTTAGTAAACCGCAAACTCAAAACGCAAAACCCAAAATGGCGCGTGTATTTTGTCTTGACGATGTAACAAAATGCCACAACTTATTCCGAGTATTTTGGTGCAGACACTTCTCCGCTTGACACCACCCGAGAGGCCTTGGAACGCACGTGCCTCGGCCACGGCACTTTTTTCGTTAGGAGGCTAGAAGAACGGACGAGCCGACTCGAGATTTGGTTTGAAGGCTTTTTCGATGAAGGGGGGTGCGAAGGCTGCATTGCTTAGACCGCTTCGCGCCTCCTCCGTCAACTGGTCCCACATAATGAGATCTTGGAATTCGCCTTGACCCCTCACTGTAGTCAAGGCTATCCCGGTAGCCTCAGGCCCACGCACATATGCGAGCATGGGACTCGTCTCGTTGATGTACTCACCAAAGGGTCGGTCACAATACCGACGGTAGCACACTGGCGTACCATTCTTCTTAATCTCATACACTCCGCTATCGCCAATGGTCGACACGGCGAGAATCTTCGGCTTCTCGAAAGCAGGGTTGTCGAGCCAGACGACTGCGGCAGTCCACTTGTGGCGGTTACCCTTGGAAGCGTAGTAGCCCATTTCCTTGGGGAAATACCACGCGTACATGATGGCCCACATATCCTTGTACCAACCCGAACGACCATACACTTGCGAGCCCAGAGGTGACCCAGTGCAGTCTCCGCTGGCTGTCCCCGTTGCTTTCAGCCCTCCGCTCGTATCACCAGCAGCATTGACAGCAGGGTACGGGTGACACCCGTCCAAGATTTGAAGACTTGGCTTGTACTTGATGGCCACCCTCTCGGTCAAGGTGACGGGGTTCGGCTGTGCAAACGGCTGCACCTTGTCGTGATCGATAACGATAGCCCCCACCGAGCTGAACACTGCAGCGACAGCAACAGCGCTGATAAGCAAGAGATGCAGGTTCATGGTCAGTTCTGTTGGCGACGAAATCGAAAGTGAGCTGGGAGTTGTGGTGGTTTACATGTAGTGCTGGCAGTGCCAGTGGCGCAGGCGCGAGAGAGTCGGTACAGCCCATCGTTCACTCAATCTCCACGTTGGGTAACGCCATGCCAACTGGTTCGTGGGATTACCTTATCTTAGTGGATATCCACTCAGTTCCGTTTTCGTGCTTCCTTTTGAAAATTAAAATAAAAAATTCATTATTGTATTATTCGCTGTACACGGCAGAAGATCAGATCAATCCATGATGGCATATCACCCAAGTTCTTGTTGTGCTTTTGTTGACCAACACACTGTGTGACATAGATAAAGTTCATGCTTGTTAATGCAGTAGTGCAGCACACTGTGATATGTACCGGTAGATCATAAGCGATTGGGTGAGTGTAGCCAAGGCATATGATAGGGAAATTCTTCCCAAAGAGACAGACTTTTGTTGTGATAAGTTTTCTATTGAATCGTGCGGTGATACCAGATGATGTCGCCATCATAATTACCGTAATAATCGGGCCCAGTGCGACACAGTTTCCCAGGTGAAGCAAAAAACCTCGTAAGGTTTTTCAAAGAGTTCGCTCGGATGACGTCCGTCCCGCACGGTTGGTTGCGGTACCTCCCTCGCGCCATCGCACTCACAAAAGAAAATGAAGAAGAGGCCGAAGAACAATAACAAGACGAAGCTGAAGGTGCGGTCTCTCGGAAGTCATGCTCGATACTCGTTTTTTTACATTTTGCTGATGATGCTCGTGTACAGGGTGCTGAGGCCTCTAAAACCACTGCCAGAGATGACCATCACTGACGAGGAGGAAGATAACGATCAATAGACGTTAAACGCAAGTTTTTTTTCAAGTCTTTTTTCTTAATATTGTTTAGGAGGGGAGGGGTTGTCACCCATACGTCTGCTGGTGTCGCACTCAAACCGTTTGTCGCACTGGACCCGATTATTACGGTAGAACCTATATTCAATTACGGAGTACCCCCGCTAATACAAGGTCGCATGGACTCTGGTAGGTCTATTTAGATTTGTAACAAACAGATGCGATGGTGAACCTTCAATGAAAAGCGTGCAAGGCTGACTCAAACGAATTAGGAATCTAGTCGGCGTACTCCGCAGCTGCTATACCTACGGCAGTAGTATCGACGGTTCGCCTCGAGGGGGTGCCAAAAGGCAAAAAAAAAAACCCACGATGACCCGTACTCGGTACTGCAGTCACTGTCAAGCAGGCTGCTGCTGCCGACGCTCGCCCGACGATTGGGAGTGGTCCAGTTGCGCCTGTCACTGTCGACCCCAACACTGCCGACGCTCGCCCTACGACTTGAAGATGTTCTGGTGCGAACGTCGGCGCGAGATCGAAGCTAAAGTCTTGCTCGTCTGTTGTCTGTGTAATTCTGGCGCTTCAGTTTGTTGCTTTCTTCGATGGCGAGGCCAAGTTCGGATCGTTTGAGTTCTTCTTCCCTCTACCAACATTCCAATGACTTAGAATGTGGTCCTCCAGAGCGTCCCATAGTCGTATAAACTCTATTGGCGCGAAGTTGCACATTCTCAGCACACGTTCGGCACCTTGCACATGCAGGCATCGGTCGTATATCGGTGAAGGCGACGCAAGATCGTCGTGATATTCTCCTTGGTTGGTCTGAAGTTCTATACGCGATAGAGCGCGATGCCGAGCTTCCTCTTCGACGAAAAGCTGATCCCAGCGTTCACGGTCTTGATTGTCGAGGTCTTCTTGGGTGCACCGAGCTCGGTTTCGGGACGGGGCCATAGCTACTAAGCCGATGGACCACCAAATTGGAAGTGAGAGTGGGAAAGAGGACTTGATAGACTATGCGGAAGAGTAATACAGCTTGCTATTGAAAACAGTCTTTACCGAACATATGATCCTGGTTTGTCGTTGCTGTCGGGTAAATGCCACAGCTCAAAGCATCTGCTACAGTACAACTGTTTTAAGAATTGCACATAGACACAACTGAATTGCACTTGGGCTTTTCATCTAATGAGGAATTACCTTATCTAAGTGAAAGAGCACTTAGATGTGCTAACACATGGCGAGCAGTTGCAGCATCTAAGTGGACTGGTCTTCAAGTCCGGTTCTGTAGTATGAAGTTAAGTTCGCTACGAAATTAGAAGTAACCCATATCTCGGGTAGCGCAAATTAGAAATGGCTGCGTGTTTCTAAGTTGAGTCCGTTGAGCCTTCACCGTGACACCTTTCGGACACCCCATTGCAGTTGGGAATCGAAAAGTCTGACGAAAATTGGACACAATTGCATGAACACTCTCGGTAACACGTATGGGTACAAAACTGAATGGTAGCATAACAGTGGTAAGAGTGGGAGTACCAATTTATTAATCGCCGATTAACAAAGGGCTACGAGGCCCGCAAAGTTAACCTTGGCGAGCTCTTTGGCAGACGCCAGGGCTGCGGCGGGATCTTCCCAAGCCGCTTTGGCTGCATCATCAACAGCGAGCCTGCTCATTTGTCACCACTGCCAGCACCTCTATCGCCGATCAACCGAGTTTAATCTTAATAGTGGCGGGATCAGGACAGTTTTGCGCCGCCTGGGGTTCCCTGAACCTGTTGATGGCGACGTTCAACTCCCAGTTAGCACCATTAGATTGAGCCTACTCTCTTGAAAATTGCGATCTCAACTGCTGTATCCCTCTGTAAAGTGATATAAGTTGTACCGTTTCTATATCAATACAATATAAATTGCGGCAATTTTTATTATTGTTTAGCTTGAAATTGCAGTTTTTATTACTGGCAGCTGGTGGATCCAATTCAATATCATACTGTATTGGCGGACCTCTGGCTGAGGCGACTCGCTACCTTCCGCGCCTCCTGCTGCGCCTTTTTCGACTTCTTGTCGCATTTGTTTTTCTTTTGACGGTGACGGCGCAAGTTGGCAGGTCGTGCAAATACTTTCGCGCACTTCCAGCACGTGCGCGGCTTGCGCTGGCGTGGTCGACCGGGTTACGTGCGGAGTTCCGTGGGCATTGTTGGTGTTTCCCAAGTGAGGTGCGAACCTAAAGTAGCTAGTGTGCGAACCTAGTCAAATACTACTAAGTGAATGGCGGGCAGACGCCATGTGTTAGCACATCTAAGTGCTCTTTCACTTAGATAAGGTAATTCCTCCAGTCTATAGTCTCATGTAGTGCTGTTGTTCGCACAACCACATGTTGTATAGCAGACGCTAGCATTTGCAACATGTTCGTGTAAGCAAAGGTAGTTTTCCACGCGAAGTGAGTGCAGTGTTGAAGCAAGGCGGAATGAGCAAGCTGGGGAAAAGATGTTTTGAAGCAGAATAAAGACCTCAAATTGAAGACCCAACTTCTAGTTGTGCAAAAAATGGGTACGTGGGCTGGCCAATGCCGATCCTGGACCAGGAATCTTGGCCCCCCTTCCTGTCGTGGTTCATTTGGAGTCACGTCGACGCGGGAACCAAGCCCTCACGACCGCGCCGCCGTACAAGTGCTGTGGGCGTTTCACCAGCGTTGCGTCCAGCACCACGCCTGCCATATCGGCGTAGTTGTAGGAGGCAATCGGAGCCCATCGCTACGTGCTCTCGTCTATCCTGCTGAACCACGCACGGCACGGGAGCGAGCTGGTGGTGTTGGACGCCGTGGTGGCCGCTACGTCCTCGCTCTGCTTCCTGGTGGACGTTCCCAAGTCACGGATGCTTTCGTCTGGAGCTCGGCATAAAGCCGTGCCAAGCTCACAGTAGACCAAGCGACAGAGGTTCTATGCGCTGTGTGGATAGCTTCGCGAGGAAAGAAGAAGCGTTTTCTCGCCATCATGTCGACGCTTATGGCCAGCCACTGCTCTCGGCTTCTTGAACACGAACCGCGAATCAACTTCAGCAACACGTTTGATTGGACCCTGGACGATCCCACCGCGCGAGTTCGGTACAACTTCACGATGTCAGCAATTGCACTGCAACTTCCGCAGGCAGAGTTACGGACTCGAGTGAAGTGGTCTCCAGTATCGAGGCCCTAGCAATGGTATGCCGTCGTCTCACCGAACCGTTAAAGCTCTTTACGGGCGTTCGACGTCCGCATACAGCCCCATCTGCAAGGAAACAATCGCTATTTTGTATCGGAAGCATGCTAGGCTACTCTACTTTGCTCGTGCAACTGTGCTAGAGCGTCTACAGTGCTATTGCGATGTGATCGCGGCGAAGGGGTCTTCACTACGCTCCCGCTGGAGATTTATTGATGGAACAAAGCAGTACATTGCTCGTCCAAGTGCCCGAGTCTATCCCTCCTCTCCGTTTGAAAATTTGCAGCGCTCTGTTCACAATGGTCATCCACGACGTCACTGCTTGTGTAACGGGGTTACACGCACAAGTGGCTACAAGCCACTGGTGATTTTAACAGATAGGATATCTGTTAAAAGTTTTAGATACTTCCTCACCTTGGTGTATGCCACACCAATTGATACATTGAAGTGGGCCACCACAATGAGTGGTCCACACCTACCCAAAGATCCTATTGGTAGAAAGCAGCATCTTTCTACCAATCAGAGTCATGCATATTAGCGGGGCTCTGACAGCCAGCCGCTGTCAACCCTTCCATAGATGATAAACAGTTTTAGCAGATTTGAGAGGAAGATCAATTCACAAACAATACAGTTCTCATTTTACCTTAAACTAGCTACTTGGTGTTTTATTTGATTTAATATTATACTTGTGGACTCAAGTATAAGTAATTCAAATTATTAATAAACTCCTACGCTTCCTCATACACGTAGCGCGACGTGTAAGCAAAAGTAGTGAGCCAAAGTAGGCCCATTACACCTGGTAGCACTTTGTAGTCCGTCCAACGACCGACTACTTGACGTTCGTACGAGGGGTACGAACGCGGAGTCGAGAACCCCATGAGCACGGAGGTGCCCATGGAGAGCTCCAACACGCCTGCAACGCATGTTGCACGCGCGGACTGCCCCCACCTGTCGGACCCAGAGTGGGAGGCCCTCCAACGACTGTCAACAGTCGTTGGGGAGGTGGCGATAGTGACGATGCTGCGTACGCTATCGCCGACAGAGCAACATGGTGTTGCTCTGGGATTCATCATGAAGGAGCAGCGCGATGCTGCTTCCTCAGTAACGGTGTCGTCGGGGACGACACTGCGTGCTCAATCATTGAAATTGAGTGTAAGCAACTACGTGGGAAGAGAGGGCGAGCCTCTCCTCCGATGGCTTGTCGAACTCGACACAGCCATTGCGGCTCGACGCATCGTCGACCCGCTGTCGAAGGTCGCGTTCGCCATGTCCTGCCTTGGCGGACGCGCAAGGGGTTGGGCGTATGGATGCCAACTCTCCGATCCTACGTGCTTCAGCACGTACGAAGTGTTCAAAGAGGAGCTCAAACAACCGTTTGAGCCCCCGCAAAACGAGTTCCGGTCGAGGGCGGAGTTCCTCGACCTTCAGCAGGGTAAGCATGACGTCCATGCTTACGCGCAGCGTGCACGATATTTGGTATCAAATATCGTGACTAACCCGATTGGCGAGGCGACCAAGGTCGTCACCTTCATGAAAGGACTTAGAGATGGGCCCGTGAAGACCTATCTCTTCCGAGAGTACCCGAGTACTCTCGAAGCTGCGATTACTCTTGCCATGCAAGAAGAGTTTAGCCTGCGGCAGGCTAAACTGCATGTGAACGTGCCGAGGCCGCAACCGCGCCCGGTAGCGAGGACGGGAGGTCCAGAACCAATGGACCTCTCGAACGCTACAACTGCTGGCTACCAGCAGCAGGGAGGCAACGTGCGATGCTTCCGTTGCGGAAGGATCGGTCACTTTGCACAGGAGTGCACAGCTCCCATGCCCCCTGGAGGTGGCCGTCGTGGCGATGCTAGGCATCGCCGCGGACCAACAAAAAAACGCGAATATCCAGTAGGCGCGGGGCGACCTATTGGTAATGGGGTCACGCGTGCCGACATCGGCACGCGACACTGAGGACTGCAGCCCCCAGTGAGACTAGCTCTCGCTGCAAGAAACAAGATGGCAGGCCGAACCTAGTCATCTTGAAGGTTTACTCGAAGAGAGCGAGTGACTCTCTTCGAGCGTTGGTAGATTCGGGCGCGTCAAACAACTTTGTTCGACTGCGGGGTTTACCGAGTCTTGACTTCGAGGAGGTAAAGGTACCTCGAAGTCTTCTGGAAGTTCGATTGGCAACAGGTGCCATCGTGAAGACCGAGAAGCGCGTCGTGAACGTGCGCTTCTCGTACAAACAACGGGTGTTTGTCGAAAACTTTATCGTCCAGGACCTGGACGATAAGTTCGACGTGGTAATGGGCATGTCGTGGCTTGCACGGCATGATCCGTTAATAGACTGGAAGAAGCGCACGCTTCGGTCGCGACAGCGGAAAAGAGAGCGACGGCCCTGTTACCGCAGCGCACGCACCAGCAAGTGCGCGCGGCTTACGAGTCGAGACAGCGCTTAATGCTGCTGTCCTGGAGTGCCCAGGAAGTGCGCGAGGATACGCACAAGTGGGATCCACGTCGGCGGTTCTGCCGACGTCAGAAGAAAAAGACATACTGGTTCCGGGAACCAATACCCACGGTCAAGCTTGTAAGGGACAGTCCCTGACCCGAAAAGGTCAGGTCGACAACGACGCGTCGGCTCCGGGAGCCGACGCACCCTCGGTCATGAGCGGCTCTGCCATTGAATGGCGTCGAGGTGACGAAGGCGTGTAAACCCCGGGAGTTGACGCAGCAAACAGTGCCGACGGTCGCAAACGTACCGGACTGACGCAATTTGCATGCTGTCGTGCAGCCGGGCTGCACGACGAAGCGCCATGCGATCAAGCCGGGCTTGATATCGCGCGCCCGCAGACAGGGTCTGCCGGCGAACAACTGTCCATGGCCGGGACTGGACCAGAAGAACCACCGTGCGGAGCCGGGCTCCGCACAACTAGAAGACGGCGCATGCGAAGAACGCTGCGCAAGTCTCGGTCCGGGACCGATACGCTACAAGAGCAGTCTGCTGGGCAGACTGAGGCGGTGACGCTGGACGTCAAGACGCTAATCGTCTTGACGCGCACCGATACTGGATTCCAGTATCGTGAAATGTCACTCGCTAGTCCTCCGACGATGGCGTCGGAGTTGACTTCGCTTCCAGCCATGAGTTGGAAGCGCTTCACGCGCGACTTGCACGATGGACGCATCGAGCAAGTCTGCGTTCTTTCGGACAGCGAAAGAACGGCGAGCGAGAGCGAAGAGCTGAGGCAGCTCTTCATGGGAAGTACCACTGAGAGTGAAGACACTCTCAGTGCGAAGACGAAGCGAGAGTGCTTCGAGGAACAAGGTTGGGACTCGCTGAAGTCGAGTCCTTATTACGAATTATTGAGGGAGTATAAAGACGTACTCCCGGAAGAGATTCCTGCGGAGCTACCGCAGGATAAGGGAATTCAGCACGAGATTGATCTCGTGCCGGGCACGAAGTATTGTGTTACGCGGCAGTGGCCACTGCCGCGAGATCAAGTGAAGGCGATCGACGACTTCTTTGGAAGTCGTCGCAAAGCTGGACAAGTGCGGGAATCAAAGTCCCCGCACAGTGCTCTGACGTTCTGTGCAAGAAGCCACAGGGCGGATGGCGCATCGTTCATGCCTACAACAAGCTGAACGATGCGACGGTACCGGCGCAGACGCCGATACCACGAAAAGATGTTATCATCGATTCGATGGTCGGGAGCACCGTTTACAGTGCTCTCGACTTACGAGATGGATTCTATCAGATCGTAATGCGTGAGAGCGATATCCCTCTCACGGCAGTGAGCACGCCAAGCGGCATGCTCTTGGAATGGCTAGTAATGCCACAGGGGCTTAAGAACGCCCCTGCGACTTTCAACAGGTGCGTGACGCACTTGTTGCGCTCGGTGCGCGACTTCGCACCGAGCTACTTCGATGATGTGTTCATCCACAGCCAGGCTGTGGACGGGAAGACAGACGTAGAGATGCACCCTGTGCATCTCCGGAAGCTACTTGAGCTTATGCGAAAGCATAAGCTCTACGCGAACCTGAAGAAGTGTATCTTCGGGGCGAGCGAGATACCCGTCCTCGGGTGTCTCGTAGGGAAAAATGGTGTTCGCCCTGACCCGGAAAAGGTCAGAGTGATTAATGAATGGCCAACGCCTTCAAGTGTCAAGGAACTGAGGCAGTTCCTTGGCTTGACCACGTACTTGTGCAAGTATGTGGAGGATTACGCGGGCAAGATTCACCCGCTGTCACAGCTTCTTAAGAAGGAAACTGTGTGGAATTGGACACCCGATTGCCAAAATGCATTCGATGCAGTCAAGCGGGGCTTGACTGAGGCGCCGATCTTGGCGGTGGCTGATCAAGACCGTCCATTCCACGTCGTATGTGACGCATCCGATTTCGCGATCGGATGCGTGTTGATGCAGCACGATCACGAGGGCCGTGATCGTGTCGTCTACTACCAATCGCGTCAGCTGAAGCCAGTTGAGCGCAATTATCCGGTGCATGACAAGGAACTCCTTGCCATGAAAGATGTACTCGCAAAATTCCGAGTGTATTTTCTTGGAAGTAGACCGTTTGTGGTCTACACCGACCATGCATCACTGCGCGCTGCAGTCAAGTCACCTCACATATCACAAAGAATGGCGAGACGGCTCTCATTTTTTGAGGAATATAACTTCCGGATCGAATACAAACCCGGAAGGTTGAATGTGGTGGCCGACGCGTTATCACGTCGGCCGGACTACGCAGAAGCTGCTGATGTCAATGCCATTGACGCCATGCGATCGAGCAAACCCACATCGTCTCTGTTGGATGATGTGAAGGCCGCGTACGCGCACGACGCGGACACGAAGCTCTTGCTGGCCTATGGCACAGCGCCTTCTGACAAGTCCCGTCAGAAACTGCCCAAGCACCTTCGAGCGCGTGCACACCGCTTTCGAGTGCACGACGGATTACTGTTTTACAATGCAGTCGACGACAACGCGGATCGCGTTGTCGTGCCGAATGACCATGACCTGCGACTCAGGATCATGTACGAATATCATGATGCCCCGACTGCGGGACATCTCGGACGTGAGAAGACATACGCGCGACTTCTACTGGCACCACCAGTATAAGTGGGTACGCAAGTACATCCGTGCTTGCGAGGTATGCCAACGCGTAAAGCCTGCGCCATTCGCGCAGGCTCCGTTACAATCACTACCGACTCCGTCGGAGTGTTGGAAGTCCATGTCTTTGGACTTCATCTTTGGTCTTCCCCCGGACCGCGGAGGGAATACCGGTGTTGTGGTCTTCGTCGCCCTCTTCAGCAAGATGGTACATCTTGCTGCGGTGCCGGCAGAGGTGACCGCGAAGCAGACGACCCGTCTGTTCGTCGACATGGTGTTCAAACACCATGGCATGCCGTCCGACATCGTGTCGGACAGAGACCCGCGCTTCACAGCGCACCTGTGGCAAGAAGTGTTTACACTTCTTGGGAGCCAGCTTTCGATGTCGACTGCGGATCATCCGCAGACGGACGGTCAAACCGAGCGCGTGAATCGCGTGCTCGTCGACATTTGGAAGAGCTACGCTCACTCGTTCCAATACTGGAGCGAGTGCTTATCGACGGCAGAGTTTGCCATCAACAACTTAATGCATACCTCGACCAGGCATACACCGTTCTACGTGAATGCCATGCGGCATCCACGTCTACCGAGTTTACTCGGAGTGATGGCTCCCACTTTAAGTGGGGGAGGATCTACGACTGCAATACAGCAGCCGCAGAAAACCGCTGACACTTGCACAGTGTCAGCTGCAACAATGGACAAACCACATGAGTCTGCGCAGGGCGCAGACTCCCCCAACAACAAGGCCAACGACCACGGGTCTGCGCAGGGCGCAGACACCGCAAAGAACCACGCAGAGGCCGGGCCTCTAGCGGAGAGCGAGCTGAATGACTTCAGCTCGGATGCAATCAGTTTGATCACCAAAAGACAAGCCGTGATTCGGTTTGTCCAAGATGCAATAGTAGCAAATGTTGATCAACAGAAGCTGAACGCAGACAATGTGGGCAGAGGCAACACAAATGAATTTAAAGTTAGTTCATTGGTTTTGTTAGCCACTCAAAACCTGCTTAAACATGCAGTTTCGGATTTCGGAGCAAGTAAGCTTGCTCCGCGCTTCATCGGGCCGTTCACCGTGTTGGCACGGCATGGCAACGCTTACACGCTAGACATACCGTCTAGCATGCGCCTCCATCCGACCTTTTACGTCGCACGGCTGTAGCCATACCTGCAGCACGAGCCATCTAGCTCGGCTGACCCGAAGCCTCGGCGACGAGCAGCCTCTCCTCCAGTGCGCGGACGCCCTGGAGCAACTCCTTCATCCGAGCCCCCAACTCGACCTGGATATTCGACGCGGTCTGTGAGACCGCCGCGACTTGAGCCTTCTGGTTCGCCAGCTCCTGCTTCAGGGCGGCGAACTCAGCGCCTGCAGATGCCCCACGGCGGTCGCCCGGTCGTGGAGAGGCGCGTGCTGATCAGCCCGGGGCTGATCATACCCGGGGCGTGTTCCCACCCCCGCCGATCCGTGACGCCCGCGTCTCAACCCGCTGGATTGTTGAGCGGATTGTTGACCATAGTATCCCGAAAACGAACCCTCAAGGGGCTCGTTTTCGTATTCGTTGGAGAGGATTTCCTCCCCATCGAGATACATGGGAGCCGCGGAACGTCTCGCTGGAGGACGTTTCGGAAATGGTGAGGGCGTACGAAGAGCAGTACGCGCTGGCGCAGCGGATGTAGTGCGAACGCTGCGGTCATCGCTAGCGCCCGAACCCTCACGTGCTAAGAATTTAGCACGGAGCTCTTTGAGACTTTCGGGCACACGGAACGACGTGTACCCGTTCAGGTCGCGGTCGCTCAAACGCACCGCGCCTGGGAAACACTTCGCGCACTGAAAGCCCTCGGGCACCGCGCACGGCACGTTAGCCTCCTCCGCGGCAACGTGGAGCTGCTCCAATTTTCCACGCTTCGAGTACGTCTCGAAGCGATCACGCGCTTGCTTAATCCGATCACGGTAAGCACTCGGCTTCTTGTTGAAACTCTCAACAAAAGCATTCCAACTTTGACAAAGTGCCTGTCACTCGGGCACTTTGCTGCGAGAAGATGTCTTCTTGCTTTGAACCATCGGAGCTCATGAAAGAGTCCGATGTAGGAATCGCGCCTTTGATGCGTTTCCGCATCAAAGCGCAGCTCGGCAGCCACAGCGTCATCTTTGATGGCGCTGCATACATACAGCGGCACCTCATTCGGAGGTACCGAGTTCCCATACCGGTCCGTGATCTCGGACGCGGACGGCATCCACGGATCGCGCGCTGCAGGCGCAGCGCGCGGAGAGCCTTGAGCTTTGAAATCACGCGCTGCAGCAGCAGCGCGCGGAGTACTGAGAGCCCCAGCGGAAGCGAGTGGGGTATCGCTCTCAGTTCGCGAACGCTTCGAACTCGAAGCATCCGATTCATCCCCTTCACGCGGGCGAATGTTCTTAGCGTGGGGTCGAGCGACTCGCTCGACACTAAATCTTTGCGCTTTGAGGACGAGTCCTTCTCGTCCTCCATGTCTTCATCGTCGTTGTCGAAGTCGACGACGTCGCCATACTTCGCCTTCTGGCGTTCGAAGTAGTCATCGATGGAGAGATGACTCTCCACCGCCTTCGGGTTCTTCTTCTCTGGGGCGCGCTCATCGTTGAATGAGCGCGGATTTCTTCTCCAAACGCGGAGAATTGACGAATGATCAATTCAGAAGATTGACGTGCGGAGACCCCGCGCGTCTAACCTTAAGGGGGGATGGTGTTTCGGGGTTACACCCACAAGTGGCTTGTAGCCACTTGTGATTTTTAACAGATAGGATATCTGTTAAAAGTTTTAGATACTTCCTCACCTTGGTGTAAGTCACACCAATTGATACATTGAAGTGGGCCACCACAATGAGTGGTCCACACCTACCCAAAGATCCTATTGGTAGAAAGCAGCATCTTTCTACCAATCAGAGACGTGCATATTAGCGGGGCTCTGACAGCCAGCCGCTGCTAACCCCTTTTAGATGATAAACAGTTTTAGCATATTTAGGAGGAAGATCAATTTACAAACAATACAGTTCTCAAATTACTTTTAACTAACTACTTGGTGTTTTATTTGATTTATATTATACTTGTGGACCCAAGTATAATTAATTCATATTATTAATAAGCTCCTACGCTTCCTCATACACGTAACGCGACGTGCAAGCAAAAGTAGTGAGCCAAAGTAGGCCCACTACAGCTTGAACTGGCAGGCGGTCACTGCACCCGATGGGATTATTGTCAGTGGGTATGGTATGGTCCGGTCGAAGGGCGGCGGCATGATTCCACAATGCTGAGTTTGAGCGGGCTGTTGGAATACATGGCAACGGAGGATATATTCGAAGGAAAGGTTATCTACGGAGACCCAGCTTACGGTGTGTCGGAACACTTGCGTTGTCCGTTTGCGCTCGCCCCACATGGAAGTCTCGAAGCGGAGTTCAACGCTCAAATGAGCAGAGTCAGAGAGGCGGTTGAGTGGGGCTTCGGTAGGGCAAAGACACTTTGGCCCTTTATCAACTGGGACAAGAAGATGCGAGTGCGTCAAACGCCACTTGGAAAGCTATTTTTCGTAGCCGCCTTGCTCACAAACTGCCATACATGTTTGCAACCTCATGGCAACCAAATCTCCATGTATTTCGGACTACAACCGCCGTCGCTAGATGTCTACCTTGCCAGCAAAGTTGTTAATCTACCTATCGGCGTTCTTGCCCATCGCAATCTGTAGAAGCTTCACCATAAAGGCTTGATTCTCCTGCTCACGCAACTGATCAGCAGCTTCACGTCGCTCTTCGCGCTCTCGCTCAAGTAGCAGTCGCTTCTCCTCTAATTCAATTCTTCGCGCAGCCTCTTCTCGTTCGAAGCGCAGCCGTTCACGCAAATACTCGTACCTGGCTGACGAGTCCGACAAGGTGTGCTCTATCGCCTGTGCAATAGAGTCACGCACGGCGCTGAGCTTTTCGCGCTTGCTGGGTTTGTTGGCCTGCGGCATCCAATCGGCGCCGCTCTTTTCCGACCGACATTGTCTTTGGCACCCACCGCTTGAGGCCCTGCAGGACTACTTGTTCTCTGACTGCCATGTCCAGCTCTCTCCGCGTCTACAGATATGCCATCACCGGCAGCACAAGTATCATCGTCGTCCTCTTCCTCCCCACGCAGCTCGTCCATAGCCAGTCGTCGCATCAACTCACCAGACGTCTCAACCTCTTGAATCTTGGCTCTCTCCGTTGCCCTTTCCTGCTCTGTCTTCAACTTCCAGTTGTCCATGCGGCAGACAATACCTTCTAGCAGAACGTCGCGCTCCTCGTACTCTTCAGTGGTCCCAGACGACAGCAACGAGTTCCGCTCATCTGCCCGATAAACGCGCACCAACCGATCAAAGCGCGTACGCATAGCCGGCCCATCTTTCTTAACAAAACCTTCGACGGCTCGACACTTTTGAGCGACAGAATCAAAGGCCTTCATGATTCCGTGTTCAGTGCCTACATGAGCCTCCCACGGCCGGACTAAGTTCACACAGCGCAACAGAGTAAGATCATCGGCTGCAGTAAAGTTTTTCCTCCCCGCTTTTGGTGTATCTGCTGGTCCAGCACTGGGAGGAGCCGAAGCATCGGCTTGGTAAGATGCTACGTGGTCTGCCATGATACCTGCCAAACTAAAAGTGAATCATAGCCTCTCAAAATGCGAATTTGGCTGGACGACAGTCTCCTTTCAGTTTTCATAAACAGTGCTTCACTGAAACTGAAAGCAAACTCAAACGGGGCTTCGAAAAGTCTCTATTCATGAATTACGCTGCTGAGTTTTACGATACCGACACAGCCAATTGTATAGCCTGTCACAAGACACCTCCTCGGCCCTTTTTTGGTTTTGTTTTGTAAACGTGCTCCAGCATATTCCAGAGAATGACGTCGAACACTTCATCGGCAGTAGTAATAGATAGAGCGGATATTCGCGTCACCCCAGTTGGTTAGACATTAGCTTTATGAGCAAGTTGCTCCAAGTACGTCATCACAACACTAGCACGAGTGTGCCGCATTCGGTGAGATGGCTGTATGTCATGTTGTTTGTTGAATGCGCCAAACATGTCCGTCAAGAACGCTGGGATCGTTCCGAAGCCACCGTCGTAGCTCGCCATCAGTACAAAGATCTCAACCACGAAGGCCGTGTACTGGTTTTTGCGTATCAGCTTGGGCGTCGTGCCGACGATGACCACCTGTAGCACCAGCGTCGTGTAGAACACGCACTTGCGCGCAAACGCGTGCTCGATATTGAAATTTCGCGCCACGAGGTCGGACGAGAACGAGAAGAACAGCCGCCCGACGCAGTTGAACACGCCGTTGATTAACATGATGTTGGCCGCTTCGTCGCCCGACCGACTGAAGATGTCAGTGCACATGTTCGACAACTTGGACAGCCGTATTTTTGATTCGCAAAGAACATCCGGTACATGCACAGGAAATCCGGCGACTTGATAAGCTTAGCGTCGATCAGCGACAATTTGCGCACCTGAGCGTTCGTACTAACGACGAAGTCACTCTCGTTTGCGGACGGCGAAGACTCGAACGGATACTTTGATGCTGTCTGGGCACGATCCTCGCTGTCCGTGACAACCTCGGACTCGTCAACCATTTCACCGTAAATGTGAAGTCCACCGACGGTGAACTCGAGGTGCGGCGTGCTACAGATATGTCCAAAAAAAGGCGAGAACAGCATCATTAGGCAGCGGGATTTGCATTTCCTTGGTGTTGGTGTTTGTATCGATAATTTCGGGGAAGTTTGTCGCGAGCCAAGCTGCCATGATGCCCACCTTTGATTGGTAAGTGCGTTTTGTTTTCGTCCGCTTGGACTGAAGCAACTTCGCCACGACGGCTCCATCTGCGAAGTCTTCTGTGTCTCTCCTCTCCGCGCGCCATTTTCGTTCTGAAGTCATGCCAGATGTCGCAGAGAGGGCGTGATAAGATCACTATCACACTTGCCGTGAATCTGCCGCATTAAGTTCGCACCATAGTGAGCCCTAGTATATTTCCACTAGATTCGCACCTATTCACGGCGTTTATGATATTCTGCTATCACACTTCCTTTTCAGTTGATGCGCCGACGTGAAGATGTAATATATCCGGAAGCATGAGATGGGGATCAGAAGCATACTTGACATTGAGAGATTACGTAGCCATCGCACGTTGCCACGCTTAAGCGTGAACCCCATTGCGACGTGGGATGCTCGTAACTCGAGATGCCAAGTTGCTCTCGCCTGCCATCAATGCTGCTAGAGGTGCTCCAACTTCGTGAGTGTAATGTGTGTATCACTGAAAGACGCTAGATTTCCACCGCCCATGGAGTTTAATCGTAGTAGAATCCACGCCTATGGCGATTAGCGCTGATGCTCCACCACTGCGCAGGGAGTGACAGGATACCCGCTGCGGATCCAGACCTGTTCCGATAGCTGCTGCCTTCAAGGCTTTCGACAACTCCTCGGCCTTGAGCATTCGTACTCGGCTAAATGAGCAGATTGGATCTGTTGGGCGGAGATGGTGCTTTCCCTTCCAGTTCTAGGAATAATGCTGCTCCAAATACCGGACACACCCGTGGGTGGCTGGACCGTCTTAAATGGCGCGACGTTCCGAATCCTTGGTGGTCGGTCTTGCTGCCACGGAGCGTGATTACTGCGAGTGTTGCGTCATGAAAATTAGTTGCGGGCTTTCCTTCGGTATCGAAAACTTCAACGTCGCGACGCTCTAGTGCGTATTTGTGCCGGCCGGCTTTCACTGGCAGAAACTCGGAGCTTCTTAGGAGATAAAAGAAACCCAACAACGCAGTCCCAAGAAAGAGGCGTTGGTTGGGTTTCTTGTAGTCGATGCCGCTTGCCATCCATTCGAGCATGGTGCGCGAGGCGGGTGTCCTGGGTTGGGACCGTGGTCTGGCTCGCCGCATTCCTCCGAACGCTGTTGCGTGACTTGGGCTGATGGCGGGTTCAAATCCTGCGTACACCTTATGATACCAATTGATGTGGCTAATCTGGGCGAGAATGGTGGAGGTAGATCTAGCGACGATCCTGTTGCTGGAGCATGATGACGACCATCTGTCGATGGCAAAGAACACCAGTCGGAGAGACTGGGTGGTCGGATCGTGTTCTGGTAGCCATGGTGAGCTTTCGAGCCGGTGGCAGAATTCGATCCATTGTTTCCAAGTGGACTCGTATTGCCTTCGGGAGGTGTCGGTCAAGGAGCGTCGCGGAAGGGCGACCAGCTGCCGTCGTAAGCCTTCCTCGCTGCGTCGGGAACCGTGACCTGCGCCCAATTAATGATTAGTTCTTCCATTGGGTGAGGTAAGAATCGGACCATGCTTGGGACCCCAGATCGGCGAAAAAATTGGATGACCCTGCAAGGTGTCCAGCAGATATTCTTATACCCCATTCAGCTTCCACCGCGCCAAAAATACGATTCATATCCTGCGAGAACGGATTGGTACTGGCGAGTTGTTGCACCACGTCACTGCTGCGGTGTTGTCTATCCAAAATCGTACGTGAGTCAGCGCGTGGTGACTGGATGTGCGCCACTGCTTTCCCCAGCATAGTACTGTCAGTAAGGCACTGAATTGTTCACGGACGTTGATGCTAAACTGGTGGGTTTCGATGTGGTCTTGCTCGGTAGCATCAAATTGAACCGGTATGAACTCGTGTCGAGCAGGATGCCATATACAGAGTCCGACGTTGCTGGCGTCCATATACAAATGCACCGCCGGTGTCCGAAGTCTGCAAAAATACTCGAGGGGTACATCTCGTAAGCGGCCGTGCTGTAGTATATGCGCAAACCACTGCAGGTCTAGACGTGCGTCATTTGTGACTTCAATAGTGTGGTTTCGTCGGGAACGTTTCTACAGCGCAGCTAATCTCTGAAAGAATGGCTTGGCAGGTCGGATGCAGCAGCAAACATGTCGGAGGCTGCCGAGTAGTTTCGATAGCAATGTCCGTGTGGTTGTTGAATCTTTGCGTGTGGCATTGATACAGACATGGAAATTGAATCCCATTCCAGTCCGAGAGCTACTAGATTGGTGGGCCAACCAGTAAATTTCTTCTCGTTAATTGCGCGAGGTCCCAATACCGCGAGCATTGCCAAGTGAAGGGCACTGTCACATGCTTCTAGACGATTGCCGATGTCGTGTTGCACTAGCACGTGGTCGTCCACCCAATCGTAACAGAAGAACGGTGTGGTGTCTGGATCGTTTGGGCTCAGCGAAGTCGGACTCTCGCGACGGACGAGGTATGATATCGCCTTGCCGAACATTCCGTAGTGAGCTGCAGAGCCCATCCACCCAAATGGCAAGGCCAGATCGATTACTACCACGTCTTCATAGAGGATGAATCGGCGAAAAATGCGCTGACTGCTTCGTGCACATGTAGGTGTTTGTAAGCTGACTTGACATCACCTTTCATCAGCTTTATCACGAGAGAGGGGTTGGTTTGCTTGAGCGTGATGATTCTGCGCGCGGTGACATCAACCAGCTCATCTAATAGCGACGGTATGCTGCCTTTGTCGGACCATGCGTTCGTCGAGTACCCTGTTGGCGATGAAAGATCATGAATCACCCTGGCTTCGATAGCCGGACCCGCGTCGGATTTTTCGACACAACCGAAGGGACGGCAGTGTAGATGCCACTTATTAGCCGCCCTTTGTGATACAACAAGGTATGCCCCACTCTGCTGCCCACTTCGAACGCTTCTGATTAAGGTGTGTTGGTTGAGGCGGATTTATGATTCGGCACGAGCTTGTTGTACGGGTTTCCTTTATCACGGAAGACGTGCTGCACTCCTCGAGTAGCTGTGCTAATGAGCTGGTCGACGTGGTCGTACCCTTGCAGGAGTCATTCATAGAGAGTGGAATTTAATGCCTTGTTGGGGATAGGCGAGGTAGCAGTCTGCCCTCGCCACAGACAAATCGTATCTTCCAAGGTGAGGTTGTCCTGGGTGACCAGCATTGAGGTGGCCCTTACAAGTCCGTGGTCCAATAGAAACTGTGGTGGTGATCCGGCCGTGGTCGCTGCTAGTGGCACACTAGCTGGGGCTCGAATACCAGCACTGTGGAACGCTCTGAGGAGCGCTTGGTGGCGCTCGATTTCTGCCGCTTGTAATTGGTGCTCCAGGGCCTCGATAACTTTGCGCACCACTACGCCTGAACCAGTGTTAGGCCGCAGAATTTGTGCGGCCAGTGCTGCTGGACGTCATTCTTGCCTAGGGAGGTCACGGACACCTCCATAGGTATCTCGGACGTAGTTTGCCGCGATGTCAGGTAGTGTCGGCGGATCGAAGTGTGCTAAGAAGCTCACGTACCACCGGTCCTTATTTGACGAAGGAGAGCCTTGTACGGATATGTACCGAAGGCATAATTGGCGGTCTTCTTTCTTCGGAATGACTTTGTATACTTCTTCAGGGACTTTGCGCTCCCTCCGCTTGGCTTTGGTACATGCCTGAGGAGGGATGCTGAGTCTGGCAGGACCCGCAGGCCCGTGAGGTTGGCGTGTGTCGTATCCTTGGCCTTGGTTTTGCGGGGATCTACGAGACGCCTTAAATAAGAGTCCCGCGAGCTCTGCATCTTGCATGTTGAATCGTGATCGCACGGTAGACCGCGTGTTCGCTCCAGTTCTGATGTCATTGATGACGGCTAAACGATAAGCCCCGAGGACGTTCAAAAACCAAAACGCTAAGATGTTGATCTCGTAAGGGCTCCACGGTGATGATATTGCGTCGTGGATTTCCTCTTGATCCCGTGAGGGACGGAAGGCTGCCTGCCTTCTGTCATATGTGTCGTAGACCAGTATGATGTCTGACGTACTGGACAGAAGTGCAACTGGATGTGACGCGTCTGTCGGGTTTTCGGCCGCACTCCTTCTTGGTGGTTGGGCTGGTTGAGTAGCGTTTTGCTGCTGCCGCAGGGCGTAAGCTGACAGGGCGGGTCCTAACAGTTGCAATAGTGCTGTACTGGATCTGGCTGCGTGTCGTTCTCTGCTGGGACGTCTGGGACGGCTGTATTGATCGGAGTCGGAGCTGCCGGGGTCTCAGTAAGGCGACGACGTTTTGTAGTCGGGTGGTCTTCACACAGGGCAGTGAGCAAATCGGTGAAACGTGTCGAATCCATGGTGGTGGTGTTATTATCTTCTTCCTCCGATGAATCCTCCAGCAGCGTTGGGGATTCGTCGGTTGGAGCGTCGTGAGATTCGGTAGCACGTCGATTTGATCTTGATCGGGCTGGTCGATTGCTATGAGCCAATTCTACAGTAACGTGTCTCTGGCTTGTGGACGAACGGCATCTGCTTCGTGACGTCCTGGTCATGCGTTCCGGACGAGTTGCCGGACCATCGACAAAGGTCTCTCCGATCAGAATGTTGGAGGGACCGGGCGGTTGCCGTCGGTGTAGAATGCATAATTGATGACGTCTCCAACGCTGACCAACTTGTTTTCGCCTGTTCTGGGGCACTTCCATGGAACCAACGAAGATGGTTGAGGGATAGACTGCCGAGTAGCGACACCACCGATGAGTCGGAGATGGATTGAGTTGCGCGTCGGTTGTTCTGGCCGAGAATGCGATCCAAAATTCGACTGTGGATCGCTTCCAGAGCGTCTGACGAGGAAATTTGTGCTCGAACTAGTTCTGCGTGCCACAGGAGTACGGCAATCGCCGGAGCAATTTCGATCGGAACGTTGTGAGGTACATGAATAGATTCGTCCTTCGTTCGTATGGTGTATTCGCTGTCAGTGTATACCGTAATTTGTCCGTGATGGGAATTGTCGTCGATCTAGACATATACAGCCTGAGGCCCGGCATCCCATCCTGTAGCTCGGACCTAGCAACCGCACGCGACCTCGCAGTACATGGGTGAATGCTTGCTGGCACTGGTTGTTCATCGTTTGACTGTGGTAGAATCGCCACTTGGGTTCTGCCACTACGCTTTGCCGTCACTTCCGCGTAGTGTGACCCCTCGATAACCACATTATCTACGTCACTGGGGAAGAGGAGTAGCAGCTGACGCGCCATGGCTGGATGGACTTTCGCGGTTGTCGAGCAACGATGAGGTTTCTAGGAGACCGCAGAACTGGAAATGTGCTCTATCGGCGCGGACGGCGGGTCGCCGGTGGTTTTGCCGCTAAATTTGGCGCCGCTGAGTACTGAAGACGATCTTGAACTTCCGGCTTTCGCTTGAAAAGGCACTTTTTGCCTTCGACCAAAAGACCCAGTGCGGGAAGATCTTTGTAGTATCACAGTTGAGGTAGATGTAATGGTTAACGCCGCACCTGAATCGCCGTATGAAACTAGATTTATATTAAGTGGTTCGCGGCGGGTGATGTGTACGAGATCATGGAGGTGCAGACTGTTGACGTAGAATTTGGCTGTTTTGCTCAACCATGATGTTGTTTTCCTTCACCAGGTCTTATGTGACGGGCCAGGTGTGTGCCCATCACTAGCTTACACGTAGCGTGAGGAAGCTTAGGTTCAGACTAGGAATTAAGAAGACCAAGTAGTCAGTCTTGGTGAAAAATAAACTCTGTTTTATTTTAGAGCCAGGGCGGGTGCCCCTGGTCTCTTGCGAACCACTCAAATACAGGTCAGCACCTAATTGGGTGAAATGGGGTCTGGCTCCCCCTATTTCAACCAATCAGGCGATGCCATATAAGCACACGCTAGCCGTGTGCTGACTCACCTACTTATGTAAATTCAACCTACCTACTTATGTAAATTCAACCTGCCTACTTATGTAACTGGGGCCCATTACATCACCCCCTATTAAAGTTGCTCTTACGCAACATAAGCACAATCACACATTTCCGAAAAGACACCCGAAGAACACCGTAGAAGCCTGACGCGGGGGAGGAACGGCGCTCGGTCCACCGAGCGACATACGACGATGGAGACGCAAGAAGCTGGTACACAGCAAGCCACCTCATCGGCGCACACGCCGATGCAGAGCACGGAGCCTGAACAAGCGTCGGGGCCGCGCAGAGCGAGTGGTGGATCGCGCCTGGCGCGCTGAGCGCGTGGCGACCGAGATCGGCAGTCCAATCGCGAGTTGCTGACGCGTCTGCGGAACTTGGAGGGTCGCGTCTTCGGGTCGGCTCAATCTGAGGCACGTCCGCGCGAGCGGGCGCCTGGTTCAGATGGCTCGTGAGGCACGTCGGGCTGGGCGCCCGACGCACGTTCCGCCAGGGGTTCCTGGTGAATCGAACCCGGGATCTCGGCCGGCCGGTAACGCTTGAGGCGCCCGACGTAGAACGTTGGGTGGAGGCGCAACGAGGACGGGATGTCCAGCGTGTATGCATCGCCAATGGACTTCAAGATCTTGAAGGGGCCGATGAAGCGTGGTGCAAGTTTGTTTGCACCGAGGTTTGTCACGGCGGAGGATCGGATACCTTCAGCAGACGATCGCCCGTGTGAAATGAATCTTTGATTTTTCGCCCATGTTTGTCTGCGTTCTCTTTCTGCTTGTCTACTGCCGCTTGCACTGCATCTCGCACAAACAGTGTGATAGCTTGCCGTTGTAGCACAAATTCCGAACCGCTGCGTGATCAGCGGGGTTCGCCGAAGACGCTTCGCATAGTTGGCTATTGCGTCGTCCGATGGATGCGCTGTCGAATGGCCAGTGGGGTCAATCAAAGTACATTCCGTCCAGTCAGTGAGTGGAGTCGCCGCGTTGCGCGGTGCGGCGAGGGCTTCCTTCACTTGGTCGCGCGTCACAGCATTAGCGCTCGATGCACTCGAAGATGAGTGTCGCGTCACCGGCGTCGCGGCCAGTGTTTGCCCCGCCGGCGTCTCTGTCGGCGGTAAGTCCACAGCGGCAGCTCCTCCCCCACCAAATGTGGAGGTACGTGCTCCCATGGGGAGGCCCAACGCAAGCATAGCGGGGACGCGCGGGTGCCGCGCGGAGTTAATGAAGAATGAAGAATGGAGTCAGACCCGTCGACGAGTACTCAGCGTTGTTCAAGGCGAACTCGGCCAACGGCAAGAATGCACTCCAGCTCGGGAATGATGTCGCGTAGCTCCGGAGCACGTCTTCAACGACACGGTTGACACGCTCGGTCTGACCATCCGTCTCCGGATGTGCCGCGGTCGACATCTTCAGCTTTGTGCCAAGACATTCGAAGAGCTTGGACCAGAACGTGGCGGTGAAGTGGGGGTTTCGATTGGAGACGATTGATCCAGGCAACCCATGGTGTCGAAACACCGCATCCAAGAAGAGCACCGCGGTTTCTTCCGCAGTGACGGTGTCGGACACTGATGTGAGGTGGAACATCTTACTGAACCGGTCCACGGACACGAGAACCCCGGTGCGCCCCTGCTCATCGGGAGGTAGCCCGAAGACAAAGTCCATCGACACCGAGCGCCACCACTCGGTGGGGATTGGGAGTGGGCGCAGTGGGGCCTGTGAGGACGGCGACGGCTTCACTCGCTGGCAAATTTCACAAGTGCGCACCCACTTGCGTACCCACTTGTACAAGTGTGGCCAGTAGAAATCTCGCGCCACCGCCGCGAAAGTCTTTTCGCGTCCCAAGTGACCTCGGGCAGGAGCATCATGATACTCGTGGATGATCCGCGCACGAAGGTCTCCGTCGTTCGGCACCACAATTCTCGGAGCATCGAAGTGGTCGATGGCGTACATCAGTAGAGAGTCATCGAGACTATAACGCTCGGTGTGACTGCGAATTGAGCGCGACAAAGACTTCCGTGTCGCATCACTGGGTGTGTCACGATGGCAGCATACTGTGCGTCGTGTTCATACGCGGCTGTGATCTCCTCTCGCAACGACATCGCAGGGGTGACGCTCGTCAGGTACAAGTTTGACGCCACACATGTCGAGCACGAGTATTTGTCATCATCGTCAGGTGTCTGACGCCCAAGTCGCTCGCGTGGATCGTAGTCAGGACGCCGAGACAACGCGTCGGCGAGGATGTTGTTCTTGCCGGGTTTGTAGTGTACCATGAAGTTATACTCAGAGAAGAATGACAGCCAACGAGCTATCCGCTGAGATAGATGAGGCGATTTCACCACTGTCCGCAGCGATGCGTGGTCGGTTTAAACCGCAAATGTCTGTTCCCCGAGCAGGTAAACCCTGAACTTGACCAGTGCGTAGCGCATGGCGAGGAGCTCCTTGTCGTGCACTGGATAATTCCTCTCCGCCGGCTTCAACTGGCGGGATTGGTAGCTAACCACCCGCTCTCGGCCCTCCTCGTCGAACTGCATCAGGGCATACCCGATGGCGAAGTCGCTCGCGTCGCAGACGACGTGGAATGGTTTCGACTCGTCCGCTAACATCAAGACGGGCGCGGACGACAAGCTCTTCTTCACCGAGTCGAAGGCGGCCTGGTGTTCCTGTCGCCACGACCACATAGTGTCTTTCTTCAGTAGCGACGACAATGGCTGGATCAGCTTGGAATAGTCCTTCATGTACTTGTGCAAGTAGTTTGCCATGCCCAGCCACTGACGCAGCTTGGTGGGATTCGCGGGAGTCGGCCACGAACATATTGACGCGACCTTCTCGGGGTCAGCACGGACTCCATCCTTGTTCACATAGCAGCCTAACACCGGAATCTCCGGTGCGCAAAACACACATTTCTTCAAGTTTGCAGTCAGCTTGTTGTCTCGCATCACCTGGAAGACTTGCCGAAGGTGTTTCATGTGGGCTTCAACGGCGCAGAGCTTGCCCTCAGCGCGACTGTGTACGAAGATATCATCGAAGTAACTCGGTGCGAAGCCGCGAAGTGTAACGGGGTTACACGCACAAGTGGCTACAAGTCACTGGTGATTTTAACAGATAAAATATCTGTTAAAAGTTTTAGATACTTCATCACCTTGATGTAAGTCACACCAATGGATACATTGAAGTGGGCCACCGCAATGAGTGGTCCACACCTACCCAAAGATCCTATTGGTAGAAAGCAGCATCTTTCTACCAATCAGAGACGTGCATATTGGCGGGGCTCTGACAGCCAGCCGCTGTCAACCTCTTTCATAGATGATAAACAGTTTTAGCAGATTTAGGAGGAAGATCAATTTACAAACAATACAGTTCTCATTTTACCTAATCTAAGTCACTTGGAGTCTTTATTTGATTTATATTATACTTGTGGACTCAAGTATAATTAATTCAAATTATTAATAAACTCCTACGCTTCCTCATACACGTAGCGCGACGTGTAAGCAACAGTAGTGAGTCAAGTTAAACCCACTACACGAAGTGGACGCAACACGTGGGAGACCATGCGATTAAATGTTGCTGGTGCGTTCTTCAATCCTTGGTGCATTACTAACCACTCCCAGAGCATGCCGCTCGGCGTGCTCACTGCTGTGAGAGGAATATCGCACTCTCTCATCAGGATCTGGTAGAACCCATTGGTTAGGTCGATGGCACTGTATATCGCGCTATCCGCCATGGAGTCCAGCACCATGTCCTTCGGTGGGATTGGTGTCTGCGCGGGATGGTGGCATCGTTCAACTTGTTGAACGCGTGGATAATGCGCCACCCGCCCGTGGCCTTCCTCACGCAGAAGGTTGGACTCGCGTGCGGCGAGATGCTCTCGCGCACATGTCCTGCCTTGCGGCGACTCTCGAAGAACTGATCCCGCGGAAGCGGCTACTGCCGAGTGACACAATACTTCGTTCCAGGCACGAGGTCGATCTGGTGGCGTACTCCGCGATCCATCGGAAGCTCGGCGGGGATCTTGTCGGGAAAAATGTCCGCGAACTCGCGGGCCGTCTCGTACACCGGGTTGCCCGACACTCGTAGTGCGTCCCAGGATTGCACCGCAAAGCGCTCCTCGCCCGCCGACTTTGGTTCGGCATTCTTGGGTCGGGACAGCTCACCACCATCGCCTTCGACGGTGTTGAACGCTTCCGCCGAACTCGACTCGGTGATTAGGCACACCTGCTCGATCTCACCGGCGTTCAGGGATCGCATGAAGTTCTTCCAGGACAGCCCTGGGAGGCGCGTGATGGACTTCGCTTCGCGAGGCGGACTCGCGACTTCGATAACGCGTGATCAGTGTGGAGCTCCCTCCATGTATTCAAGAACAGACACCGACTCTGTCGGTGGAGTGGCTCCAGCCAGAAGCTCCGGACGTGGCTTCAAGCAACGCTTCGACTTGTTCTTCTTCCTGTGCTTCGAGCGGGTGCTCGAAGAGGACGCGTCGGTTTCACTAGCCGATGAATCACCCTCCTCTAGGTGTGGGAGACCACGCTCGACCATACCGGAGGCACGTGGTTGCACCACGTGCTCGTTTGCGCCATCGGTTTGCGGGAGTAGCACGCGTCCAGCCACTCGCTCAGCTTGGACGGGAGCCCACGCTCGACCGTCGACTCATTGTGCGACGGGAACCCCTGCTCGACCGTCGTCGCGTTGTGCGACGGGAACCCATGCTCCACCGCCAACTTGTAGCTCGGCGGGAACCCATGCTCGACCGCCTTCTCATCTTGCGGGAACTCACGCTCTACCGCTGCATTGTTCAGCGGGAACTCATTCTCGACCGCCGTGCTCTTGATTGTCTTGGGCTGTGGGAGCGCCTCGCGCTCGACAACCTCGTCTTCATCCTCGCGTTGACGCGAGGGAACTTTTTCATACAAATCTAACAACACAGCACAAGCCATGCATAGAGGGCCATCGCTCGCTCTGTGCACGACTCGCGTCGTGGTGTTCTTGTCTACAACGGTGACGTGAGGCCAGTCGCTTGGGGCTACCAAGAGGTGCGTGAACACTTCACGAACGTCGAAGCCGCGTCGACGCTTGACTGACCGAGCTAGCCAGTCAATGTCTGGCTGATACCGTACAAGCCACGGGATACCTAGGATGCAGTCGAACGCATAATTCATCTCAATCACGAGAAAGTCATCACAGCTGCGGAAGGTATCAAACGTATACGGCAGTGAGACCTCGCACCGCGCAACACGGTGGGCCTTGCCATCCGCAAGCTTGACTTCCACCTCGCTCGGACCCGTCCGGACGCGAACGCTCTCAGGGAGCACCGACAGACACGACGCGCGAAAGAAGTTATTGGTCGTTCCTGAGTCCAGGAGCACGCGCAGTGGGCGCCGGGCACCGGCGACATGAAGACTGACAATGATCAGTCTCGAGTCGCCACTTGTAGTGGACGCATTGAAACGTGCGTACAGCACGGGAGGGCTAGAAGGTCCGGTTGCCACCGGAGGACCCGGGCCTTCATTCCAGCCAGTAGGGCGCCTCGCACCTACTGGCCCCGACCGTTTTTTGATTGAGCGACCGGGGTAGCATCGGCATCGACGTGCGCGAGAACAGGAGCTGGTGCGCGGCATTCCGCCGCGCGGTGACCAATCTTCTGGCAGCGGAAGCAAGTCAGGGGACAAGAGTTCCGTCCACTGCCCCCACTATGAGACGAGCGCCGTCGATCACCCGACGTTTGAATGGCGTCGATCTCCATTGGTTCGGGCGCTGAAACCCGAGAAACGTCCGGCACGGCTCGGGCGTATGATGCCGCCACCACGTAGTCCTCGCGGAGCGCGAGAGCGAATACCTCCTCCAGGGAGGAGGGTTCTGCGCGGGTTAGACAGTACCGCGTCATGCCCTCACGCATCCCGAAGACGAAGACGTCCACCGGTGACGAGGATGGGCGATGATGCACGACGCGAGGTGTCGTGTCTTCTGGACGTAGTCGCGCATGGGCACCTTGCCTTGCTTGAGGGCGAAGAATTCCGCACGAATACGCGACTCATCTTGTGGCGGCTCGAAGGCGAGCCGCAGATCACTCTGGAGGGCCTCTATAGTGGGGAACGCGAGAGGATCCACGACGAGTTTGCCGAGGGCCCACTCCTTTGCCTTACCGGCCAACCCGGAGAGTACAAAGTTGACCTTCGCCGTCGGCGCCTCGATAATCCGCGAGGCGATAGCGATGTCAATCTCTCGAAACCAGCGGTTCAGTGGTAGTCGGTCGTTGCCCACGCCAGAATACGTGGACGTTTCCAGTTTCACGATATCGTTCTTGGATGGGCGCGAGGGAGTTGACACCCGCCGATTCGCGTCGGCGAGCTCGCGTTCCATGAACTCTTGGGCGGCTTGACGCTGTTGTTCCGGCATCGCTAAGCTCAGCAGCGATGTGACCACAGACTCTCCTGACACCGTTGCGAGGCGGTGGGGAGCTTCCCACTCAATGCGCGTGAGGTGAGGGAAGGCACCGTGTTTCAGAGTCACCTCTGAAGGTCCAGACGTCAGGACTTGGCTCATCTTGGTCTTGGTCGTTGGAAGGACTACTAAGTGCTACCAGGTGTAACGGGCCAGGTGTGTGCCCGTCACTAGCTTACACGTAGCGTGAGGAAGCTTAGGTTCAGACTAGGAATTAAGAAGACCAAGTAGTCAGTCTTGGTGAAAAATCAATTGTGTTTTATTTTAGTGCCAGAGCGGCTGCCCCTGGTCTCTTGCGAACCACTCAAATACAGGTCAGCACCTAATTGGGTGAAATGGGGTCTGGCTCCCCCTATTTCAACCAATCAGGCGATGCCATATCAGCACACGCTAGCCGTGTGCTGACTCACCTACTTATGTAAATTCAACCTACCTACTTATGTAACTGGGGCCCATTGGGGGGGGGGGTCCCACCGGCAAATTTTTAGTAGGCTACTCAAGATTGGCAACTCAATAAATCCAGCGAAATCATGAGTTGTGTTTCCACCGGCATATTTTGAGAAGGCGCGGCCTTTCGTCCATTCCAAAGAGCTGCTTGACGATGGAAGAGCTGGCTAGCGGAACGCTAGTAGTTCTGTATAGGTTTCTGTCTCGAGGCTACGCATCATCTAGCGGCGGCGAGGACAGTGACGACACTGATGAAGCAGTGCAGTACTTGCTCAGTGGCAATGCCCGTACCAGTGGATTGTTTGTCGGGGCCGACCAATGCAATGACGAAGAAAAGTGGTGGGTGAAGCCGCGTAGTGGGGAATGGATCTGTGAGCTGGTTGCCTCCCAGTCACTGTTCGATGATGAACGCTTTCATGGCAGCTTTAGGATGCGGCGACTTACGTTTGAAAAGCTCTTTGCCATGGTGAAGGCCTTCGTCTCCACCACTGCACGAAGATTGCGCTGCATCCGTGGTTTGGTTGTTGTCAGCGAAGTCCGCAAAAAATGTCTGACGAGGAGCACTACTATCCTCTCTCTCAAAGATAGGCGTATAGGAAACTAAAGCGGAAGGCTCGACAGAGTCATCACCGCCTAAAATGTTCTTCAAAGCATTGAATACGGCTATATCCATGTCGGCATTGCGAGCGTCAGTCTTGTTAGTAGCCTTGATGGCTTTCTTTTGCTCACGTGACAGTTCAAACCAACAAGGCTGGCCGGTTGATCCGACCACACGGTTGTTGTTAAATGCGACTATGAACTTGTACGCAACAGGCAAGTTGTTCTTCTTGTCGATGACTGATTTCTCAGTGCGAGACGTGGTACCACCACACAGCGTCTTGAATTGCTCGAATACTCGCGTGTTAAGAAGGGCCGTCGACTCCCCCTTCTCTGCTGGGGTATCCAGCTCAACTCGTCATGCCTCGATGAGCTTCAGGATCTCCGTTGTAGTCCAGTTAGGCCCTCGAGCACGAGATTCGCCCTGCTGCTTCTGCTGCTTCGTCTTCGCCATGAGACCTTCTCCCCCGCCCCCTACTCAAGATTTTTTGCAGTAGCAGAAATCCTACTGCAAAAATCCGCACCTTCTGACGGGTTATTGAGTAGGAAAGTAATGAATCAGGTTAGGTTCTCAAAATCGCCTACTCAAGAGTTACCGGTGGGACCCCCCCCCCCCCATTACATCTTATCCTTATAGAATTTGGCTGTTTTGCCTAACCATGACTTCACCAGGTCTTAACATGAATAATGCGGTACAGTGAAAAAGAAGTGCGTTTTTGAACGTTACTTATTTTCCCGCTCTCAACTCCTAGGAGAAACTGAAACGGTACACCTGATCGGTTAAACTTGGTTTTGGTATCGATATCCATATCCCGAACGTCTCATTCTCTATATCTAACTACAACGAAGTAGAATGAAAGAAGTGCATCCTCGAGTAGAGATTCTACAGGAGAACGTCGGTATGCTCGTTTGAAGTCCCCTTGTGAATAAATGAAGAAGTTATAGTGAGTCCCCCACCGACCACGCGAAAAAACTTGGGAGCGGGAGAATATGCGTTCCAAACTAAACCTAGCCCCCAATCGGTAAGCCAATCAAATATCCGGAAATTTATGGGAGCAGGAAAATAAAAACCGACCAAAGATGAGTGCAGCTTAAATGTTGTCAAACGCATTCTTTTAATGAAGTTCGGTACAGGATTAGAAAAGACACGGCATCTAGTATTACTCTATACCGCAACCCCCCCCCCCGCCACCCTCGCCGTAGCCCTTACACTTGGAGCTAGACCCACCGGTCTCCTTGAATCCACCACTAACCTTACCAACTCCATTCCCTGCAGGGTATGCGTTAGGTGCGGTTGTTTATACGAACTTTTTGCATGCGCTATATAATATATTATAATACAAGCACATTCCAGTAACAGGATCTTGTCAGGCAAGAAGAGGCTCTTACAAACGCCAGATACCCACTTGAAAGTAATAACAGTACGGGCTGCTGTCGCGGGTATACCCGTCGGCGAGCCGCGCTTAGCGCGACCTTGGGAACAGCTGGCCGTCAAAACCGCAATCAAACAAATAAAATGAAATGTAATAACAGTACAGACTCACCACTGTGCCCTCAGAACGCCAGAAATTGGAAACTAACACTTGCACTGAGCACTTCGGACCACCTCCAAAACAAAAAGGGTTTGAGAAGATCGATAGCCTCAGAGATGCCCACTACTGCCTTCCATTTCCGTAGCGCGGCCCAGCCGGAGTAGCCAAGAGGGTGGAGCGGTCTTAAACGGATCCGGAGTCGCTGGAATTGGTAGTAGCTGAACACTTTCTTTTTCAGGCGGAAAGGGGCTCGTACAAACGCCGAATACCTCGTACATGTACTTGGAAGGTATTAGCAGTACAGATCCACCACAGTTCCCTCACAACGCCTGCTGTCAAATACGGCTATAGACTGAGCGACGTCTACGGCGGCGCACACTGCAACAAGTACTCCGACATGGAGTTGGACATACTGTCAACCCAGTCACGATCCGCACGGGCGAGCGACTAATGGCGTTGGTCTCGAGATCGCCGACCCCTCGACTACCTTGTACCACGACTGTGGCGGAGGCACGGCTAACATACTCACGCCCGGCAATTGTGAGCATATCACGGGAATCGAGACCCACTGGAGCGAGTACTATAACCACTCGCGCATCCGGTACATCAAGTTCACCACTACCGCCAGCAACACTATATAGGGTGGCACTCGCACGACTCCCGAGGGCTACCAGCTGGGCGGCTTCGTTTGCACCAACGGCAAGGATATAAACTCGGTGGGAGCCATTTGGACGAAAATCAACACTGACGACGACGATCGGAGTTGTTCCCTTCTGTAACGTCGCCATAGTGCAGACAAGGATGCCTCGAAGCCTAGAAGCCGCACAAAGTATCAATAACCGGAGTAAAAAAAAAAACTAAACAAAAATCAACTTCGTCTTGCCCCATCAATCTCCCACCCGCAATATTCTTCACCAATCAAACCACCGAACGTCTCCAATCCAAAAATATCACTTCCTGCCACCCAATCACAGAGCTCCCCACTTCTTCATTTCGATGCCAGGCCGCTCCAAGCGCAAGCGCGAGGCCGCCGCGCCCGCCGAGGACGCGCGTCTGGAGGACCCGTACCTGCTGCGGGCGCCGCCCTGCCGCCTGTCCGACCACCACCGGCGGCGCGCCACGGCGCTGCGCAACTGCGCGGACAATCCCAACTGCCTCTACGGGCTGGGCGAGCGCCAGCGCGGCGTGTGGCGGCGCGACAGCCTTCTGCTGCGCGTGTTCGGGGACGACCCGCGGGCGCGGCGCCGCGGGACCGGGTCGGGATCGGGATCGGGCCGGCCCACTCCGTGTGGATTACGCAATCTTGGGGCAACCTGCTACCTGAACAGCATGTTGCAGTGCCTGTTCGTGAACCTGCCCTTCCGGCGTGCCGTGTACGAGTGGGAGCCCAAGGACGCGCCCGTGGACAGGGAGCAGGAGATGCAGATGCGCGCGCTGCAGAAGCTGTTCGCCCAGATGCAGCTGGGCAATGAGAGCTACTACGACCCCACGGAGTTCGCCTCCACGTTGTCACTGAACAATGTGATGCAGCAAGATGCACAGGTGGAAAAACATTAATTTTTAGAGGTTCTTGAAGGGTCAGAGATTTTTGTATTGTTGTGGCTGATTTATTTTTGTTGTTTTTGTGTGTGTTTTTTTGTGGTTGTAGGAGTTTAGCAAATTGTTGCTAACGCATCTGCGGACGATCTTCGCGCAGTCGCGGTTCTCGAGGCACTGGGACTTGGTGGACAGGATTTTCCAGGGTCAGATGAGCTACGTGACCAAGTGTCTGCGCTGCAGGAACAAGTCCATGCACCCGTCGTCGTACTACGAGATCTCGCTGAACATCAAGGGACACAAGAGCGTGGAGGACTGCATCGGGTCGTACCTGGCTGCGGAGGTGCTGGACGGAGATAATAAGTACTTTTGCGAGCACTGTGATGCTAAGCAGTGTGCAGAGAGATTTTTGGAGCTCAAGCCGCGGGCGCTGCCCCCAACTTTGATGGTGCAGCTGATGCGGTTTGTGTATGACGCAAAAGCTGGGCGGAAGAAAAAGTTGACGGTGCGTTTTGAGCTTGAAAAAAAGATGATGTCAGTGCCATGGACTGACGGTTTGGCTTTAACGTTATTGATGCGTCCAGGACTTGATTGAAATCAATGAGACGTTAAATATGACCGAGTTGCTGCGTCGCGGTGGCCACGCCGAAGCATTTGGTGAATCTGTGGGCGATGCTGTTTATCGATTACAAGGTTACCTTAATCACCGTGGAAAAAGCGCGCACGTAGGGCACTATACGGCTTCCGTCGCCTACCCTAACGCAGAGCAACTTGATGACGAAGGCGAAGACCCGGCCGTAGATTGGTTTGAATTCGACGATGCGGTGGTGAGCGATATGACGAAGACGGACGCAGCAAAAGAGCGCACACATGGGAAGAAAATTCGCTCGCGCGATATTTACATGCTTTTGTATGTTCGTGATGATTCCGCAAGTGGCGACAGCTTTAATTCTACTCGCAACGGACATGCAATAGTGGTGCCGCAGCCTTCAAAAACGTGTCGAGAAGAAGTGGATGCGCTGAATGCAGCTTTTGACGCTGACGTTGAAGAGTATACTACCAAGGCGAGCGGCATGGAAGCGCGCATTAATAAGCGCCTTGATGCGTATAAGCGCTTCTTTGAGAAAGGTCAGCCGTATCCTGATTCGTCCGCTACTCATTTCTACTGGGTGGACACTGAGTGGCTGCGTCGCTGGGTGACGGGTGAGGAAAATGATAGCTCTATGATGACGGATCGATCAAATGGAAAGGATCATGAAGAACCCAAAGATCAATCGAGTGAGCATAACGAAGATGACGACGATGATTGTATAATAATTGATTCTCCAGAGGTGAAATCAGAGGTAAAGAACGAAAAGTCTGGTGAGAACGGAGATTCTATGACAGAAAGTGACTGTTCTGGTGGCGGCGAGTCAACTCGAGTTCGTGACGATGTCGAAATTATCGGCGAGACACCTCCATCCGCTTCACCTCTTCCATCTCCCCCTGATGTACCACCCATCGACACTGATGTGAGTGGGTCTGCGCCGGTGTGCGATGATGAAATTCCGTTCAAGAAACCTGCCAATGTTGCGCTTTTTTGCTGCACTCACTCGACTGGTCTTAGTAATGAAACAAGCAATGTGAAGAGGGAGAGAGCCGAGCCGGTCCTTCGTTTTGCACCCGAGAATGCGCCGAGATTAAAGCGTATTTCTGCAAAGCTGTTTGCGTATTTGCAAGAAGAGTGCGGTCTAGAACAAGGCGAGGATGACTCGGTGTCTTCTGGTAGCCCCATGCCGATGAGGGTATTCGAAGCGCCGACATATCGATGTGCTATCTGTGAGGAAGAATTCCGTAACAAACTCTTGAATGATGGTGATCGTTTGAAAGAAGTAAAAGAGGAGCTTGAGCTGCTAAAGGGGACTCCTGCTAGCATATCGGCTGCTGTTGCAGAAGGAGGTGCTTACTTAGTCAGCCGTGCTTGGATTAGAAGCTACAAAGCTCATCTTCAGATGTTGCACAGAGAGCTGTCCCACGCAGCTTCAAAGAGCAAAAAAGGAAGAAAGTCACTCACACCACAAGAAGTCAATGAATTTTTTGCAACGTCAAAGGATGGAGCCAGCGATGACACTAACGCAGAAAACGGAGACGGAGAGGAGCTCGACGCGTGGCAAAAGCCAATCAACGTGGATATTACGTGTGTACATGGCAATCTTACGCTTGAAAAGCGAACATATCGCCCCGTACCCGCAGAGACGTGGTCGTACTTTAGTGCTAAGTTTCCCTACCGCGCCGAGTACGCGGAAGCAGCAACCGGTACTTGCCCGCAATGCCAGGTCGACGATATGGCCAGCAAGGAGTGTATTCAGGTGGAACGTGATGTGCGTGACGAAATTCTATCGGTTCCTGCGCTGGACGCTTTATATCGACGAAAACCCAAGGGAGAATCCATTAGGCTTAACGATGTTTTTGAATTGCCTCCTGCACACCGTGGCAGTGGGCTAGAGAAGGCGTCGTCCTGGACTAAACGTGACGCATCGAAAATTCCACGTCGAATGTTTTTGGTGTCTCGCCTTTGGTTATCTCAATGGAGGGAGTACATCCGAAACGTGGAGGAAGATTCGCCGCCAACTCTGTCGCTGTCATCTTTACTTTGTTCGCATCAGAAGTTGGTATTGCCCCCAGGACTGTTGGCAGCGCAGCAAGGAAATTTTGTGGATGCAAGCTCATTGGAGGTGGAGTTCGTTTCTCTGGATGAAATCCAGGCTCTTGCCGAGCGCTATGGCAACTCTGAGCTGCCGTTCTATTACGGTCTTCTAATCTCGAACATCACGGAGTCTGGTGAAGAGAAGTCTCATGTCGTATGGCGGCACTGCTCGCTGGCATCGCTAGAGTATGGCCACGAGAAAGCTCTCAGTAGTGAAGGCTGCCCAGACGGAGTTGTGCCTTTAGTATGTCAGGACTCAAACGATGAGGGTGTTATGTGTGCTGAATGCCAAGCCAGCTCCGATCGAAGACATCGCGACGAGCTCGAGAACTTTTCAAATCGTGTGGTGAACGTCCAACAGTTAAGTGACGACCAGGCTGTCCCGACGAGTGATAACTTGACTTCAGACGCGAACACCTCAGGCCGACGACGTTCTCGACGCATTCGTCCAGGATCAGCGTGTACGTGGCCAGTCCCAGCTAACGCTACCGACACGGTGTACATGCTGAAGGCGAAGATTTATGCGGAAATTGATGCGATGCCCATCTGCCAGCGGCTATACTACAAGGGCGAGGTGCTGCAAGACCATCGCACGCTCAAGCAATGCGGGTGAGTTGCACACGAGCTTGCCCACTTCACTATAGATGCATCATTTGACAGTGCCATGCTTGTTTGGTATCATTGATCCAGGGTCAAAGCTGGAGACGCTGTCTTCATGAGGCTTTCAGAAGACAATGCCGACGACCTGGTCGTGGACGAAAGCCAGGAGCGTGAGGTTGGCTTCGCAGACTCGGTCTTCCTTTCGCACCCATCGCCGTCGGCTTCCATGGCGGAAAATGGAGTCCCAGACACCAGCGGCGACCGCGCCATGGCCTTAGCAATCGCCAACAGCCACGGAAGTCGAGTATGGGTGTGTCCTGCATGCACATATGTCAACGACGACACGGATGCTGCCTGCGATATGTGCTCAACGACGAAAGGTGGTTCCAAATGACCTCAATAATGCTAATAACAATATACAACGGCTCCAGAATGTCACCACGTATTCTGCCGCTAGCCTGTCCATCATGTACAGAGAGCTCCAGTTGTCGGAACTTTCAATGTTCAACAGAATCGTCAATCATCAGGTGCCACCCCTTTCTCGATACTACCGTATAGTCGTAGTCCTAGGCGTCGTTTGCTTAGCTAGGACGTAGCCAATAAAAAGTGGCGCGTATCTCTAAACAGATGCAAGATTACTACTCGCTATTTTAAAGTTTTGCTTTGCTAAAAAGAGGTCTGCCTCACTAACACATCTCGAAGGCGCACGGCAACAGCTCTGGGGTGCCCCCGCATCAATGGACTGGGAAAGAAACGTAAGAAGTATCAGTGTATAGCAGTAGAGTACTCGCACAAGTTCGAAGTTATCAACGACAAGAATCTACGGCAGTTAGGTGATGCAACGGTGCTATCATTTGTAAAGAAAATACAACGTCATTCAGATTTGGCGAGACTCTTCTCCCCTGGCCCTCGAACAATCGACATCTCACTAGGTATTCCTCAACTTCAAGTAGAACCGGCACGTATCGGAATACGAGGGCTAAAACCAGGTCCCAGACCCAAGCCCAAGCGAAAACCGGCAAAGAACGCGCTCTAGTAATTGACCCCAATCCCAATCCCAATTATTGCTCTTAAATACCAGGCGATGAGCATTTACACTTCATTTTCAATTTAAATATCTTTTTTCATTTAAATAATCTGTACTCTTTTAAATATCAGGCGACGAGCATTTATATTTCATTTTCCTTTTAAATATTCATTTTTTCATTTAGAAAAATGCATTTGCTTCAATATTACTGAAAGTAGCATGTTTTAAAGGCAGCGTTTGGACGATATTTTTGATGCACTAGTGGACTTTTCGAATAATCCGCTCGGATAACTTTATAGAGAAGTGTTCCAAGTAACGTGTACCAGAAGTTGGCGAGAAAAGTGGAGGAGGAGATATATCTCTGCAACATAATCCAATCGGCCTCTATCGTAAAAATGACAACCAGCTCCAACAAAAAAGTGGTAATCAATTTCAAATTAAAATAGCAGTTTCGGACGTATGATTATTTTAGTCTAGCCAGGAATTGCGTTGTGTACGCATTGCATACTTCAGCTTAATGGTCACCCGTGCGATGGTCTCACGCATATTTACAATGCCACCAGCCAACAAGAGACAAGAGCATGCTAGGAACATGCAACGTAAACTCGACGGATCGTTCTACCGCTTGAAGGTGAACAAAAACCTTCCGCCTCACCCTCCAACCACTGAAGAAGTTCGATCAAACGAAGGCGCGGTGTGTACTGGAACCGGTCGTTTTGGGGGGTAATACCGCCAGGTGAGGTGGAGGACAAATATTATTCGAAGTGCAGAGGTTATACGACGAGCGCTGAGTGAATGGGTGCGAGTTCTATCTGATTCAATGAGTTGGCTACACAGAACTTACCTGGTAGCAAGCCAATAACCTACCTTGGAAGCTAAACGTCGTCTTTGAGATGGAGGCGTTCGACTTCATTTGGTTGTCCCACTCTACTAAAGTACGAAAGCGCCCCAAGCACAGGAAATTCCAGGCAGCGCGTCGCAGTGAGCGAAATAGTAACATAGATTCTTAATATTTCTTGCTATTATCTGTACAAGTCGAACACGGCCTAAGGGTTTAGCGTTCCCCCTCCATAAACTGCGCCTAGAGGGTTAGTACTGTACCAAGAGCCGTTAGCCCAGGCGTCGGTGGCATTGTGGTATTGTGGTTTTAGAAGGGAAATATACCGACCAGAAGGTTGCACGAAGGTCGAACGGATGTGGATCTCCAGTATTTACGGAGACCCGAGATCAGGTGCCCCGTGACGTGAAAAAATTGGAGATCAGCGTGGTATTTGCGGAGATACATAAGCGGTGGACCATATGCAAGGTGATGATGTCATACAGGACCTCGATGACGTCGTAAGGTAAAGGCGAGGCAGTAAGGGGTTTCAGTTCTCGATTTTCTTGCCGAAAGATCAGACCGCAAAATCAGGCCAAAAATCGGTCATTCTTCTGATAGCTTGTCAGATTTCTCGCGAAACGGCCAAGCGGCGCGCTGGTGCATCTACTTAGTTCGGGGATATCTACTCAGCGCCCCCCCCCCCTCCCTCCTTCGAGGTCAGTAGCGCGCGTCGGTTGTTCATAAAAGTCCTACTAACAATTCTGCGCAGGTCGTGCTAAATGCCGCAGTCGGAGCGTGCACAGCTGCTTCGGTGGCTGTCGAGTGCGACCTTTTGTCAGGTCCTTCTCGCGGAGCTCGACGAACTCGACGAGAACGACAACGACGACGAGCTTGATGAACTCCAGGACTTGTACTGTGGGGTTCGCGTGCATCGCTACCTCGGGGAGAGGTCGAACGTAGAGCGTTCCAATGCTCACCAAGACTTGTGTTTGACCTCCGGGATGATGAATTCATGAAGTCCCTGCGCGTCACAAAGCATACGCTTGAGTTTGTCTGGCAGCTTATTCGGGGCGACGCGCGCTTTGAGCAGCGTGGCACGAAGCCGCAACGAGATGTTAGCATCCAGCTTGCTGTTGCCCTCGAGTGGTGTGGGGCTTGTGGCAATGGAAATTCCAATTGGAGAATCGTGCGGCACTATGGCGTGGGGGCTGGCACGGTTACTACGTATGTGAGGTGCGTGCGACGGGCGCTGCTGCGCCACTACTACGCCTTCGTCAGATGGCCGCCTTTGCACGAACGCGAGGTTTCCTCTGCTTTTCACTGCGAGCGGTACGGGCTACCTGGAGTGATTGGCATGGTGGACGGTACGCACATTTGCTTCGATCAAAAGCCACACATCGACGGCGCTCTTTACTTTAATCGAAAGTCTCGCTACTCGCTGAATGTGCAAGTTGTATACAATGAGGACAAGCGCATTCTTATGGTATACACGGGGGGCCAGGATCATGCGCGGACTCGACAGTGTTTGCTAAGTCACCAGTCTTGCAACGCCCCGCCAGGTACTTTGTTAATGATCAATATCTACTTGGAGACTCGGGATACGCAGTTTCGCGTAATGTTATCACGCCGTACAAAAAGCCCGCAGCTTTGGGGGCCGATAATAAAGCGTTTAACGACGTTCAGTGCAGCGCTCGCGTAGTGGTGGAGAACACGATTGGGAGGTGGAAGAACTGTTGGTTGTCTCTCGAAGGGATACGAACACAGATTCGGAAGAAAAAGGATTTCGATGTGGTAAATAATCATGTGCTAGCATGCGCGATGCTTCATAACATTGGGCTGTAGCTAGACGATGGTTGGACAGACGAGAGTAATTCCGACGACGAAGACAATGCCAACAACACACTCGAGGAGAGCGCTAGTCTTCGGTCTGGGTTTAACAAACGCGAGCAACCCAAACATACACTGCTACGTAGTCAGAACTAGCTACGACGAATACTAGGCTGTGCTAATCAGGGAAAAAGGTCTTGAGGATCTCATTGACTTCAGCGAGTGGCTTCCCGCTCAGAAGAAGTTGCATTGCCATCTTGTTTTTTTCTTCGGCTCGTTTGTCGGCGGAGCGCTGGAGACAGTCGCTCTCTCTCTGCTCGATTTCCTGGCGACGAAATCGATCGTCTTGCTCCAGTTTCTTTTCTTTGAAAGCTAGGTCTTGCCGCATGCGCTTCTCACTGAACTCGAGGCGTTTCTCGGAGGCCTCCGTGTATATACTTGCGAAGTCACGGCGCTTTGCGTTCTCTGCCTTTTCCACACCGCGAGCATCACCGCTTCGAGCGCTGACGGGGTTGTCGCCAGAAGCAAGAGAAGGGAGCGATGGTCGTGACGAAGCATTGCGTCTTGGAGCGGCGGCTTTGGCACTTGTCGATGAGGCCGTGGTGGCTTGGGTACTTGGTGTGGCGGGGGACACGGCGGCCTGAACAGTTGCCGTCGCGGAGGACGCATCGACGATAGCTGCGGCAAGATCCGTCTCTGACAAGCCATCTGGGACGCTGAATTCAGACGAGGGAGGTGTGACGTTGCTCCTAGCTGGCGTGGCTTCTTCGTCCGTGCTCTCTGAAACCGCTTCATTACCAGGGAGACTTGCATCCACACCAAAGCCCCAGGCGTCTGCGTCGTCGTTATCATCTCCACTTTCTTCGCTGACGGGCGCCGTGGTGTGTGAGTTAGGCTCGACGTTCGACTGCTCACCAAAAATGTTGTTCAGACGATAGTAATGAGGGCACGTCTTCTCTACAGCATCACGAAGGGTGTAGCCAAGTGCATACATTTCATCAGTGATGCCAAAGCCGGTCTGCAGAAGGAGCTTGTCGCGTGTGTTCCTGTGGCGGCTAAAGTAAGACTTCCAGCGACTTTGGCAGACTTGAGCAGTCCACGGCTCTGCCAGGTGGCGTTGTAAACCCCGGCCTTCTTAGTAGTATTTTTATACCACAAATGACCGCCAGTTTTTTTTTCAACGAATATATTACCATCTACAGGTAATATAACCGTCGAATACCAAAAGTAGTCAAAAAATGGGCAAGACCTCTCGATACCTTCTTATGCAACGGAGCATTCTCTTATTTTTCAGACGCTACAATACTTCTAAATATTGTTTCAGCTAATGTACAAATGACTGCCAGTTTTTCAAATATAAAGAACGATCCATCCTGATAGATAAAATATAAAGATATAAATAATCATATCATACGATCCAACGATCCAACCAACATAGCCATGTGCAACTATATTACTCGAAACGGCAACAAATGTCCAAATGCGAAAACAAAAAATAGATGCTCTGAGCATCCAATCTTAAAATTTCCAGAAGCAGTGATGGATATCGAAAAGGCTGGGGAGATGATGCAAACCATCTTTGATACAGAGCCTGAAGTTGAGAAGCTATGTCCTTGTGGCAAAAGAATAAAGCGTTGGAACTATTCTCATCATTGCTTATTTCCCAAGCACCAAGCTTGGTCTAAGCTGATGCCTGAACCTAAAACTATTAGATCATGGATTGCAACTGGTAAAGATCTGGGTGGTTTCGACAAAGACCTTATTAGAACAAATGGTTTCAAAAGAAAATATTTTTATGAAAACTAAGAAAATATTTTTTTCATCGAACCTGATATAAAGTATTCAATAATATATAGATAATCATAGATACAATGACTTATACTCCAGAATTCTACCAAGCTAACAAGGATCGCCTCAAAGAGAATATGAGGCGCTCATATCTAAAGAATAAGGAAGCTCGCGTCGCCAAGCAGAAGGAATATGATACTGCTAACAAAGCCAAAATCAATGCTCGACGTCGTGAGAGGCGTACAGCACTCAAGGAAGCGCAAACAGCAAACGAAACCAAGGAATCGAATTAATTAGTTTCATTTTTTTTGTCATCAATCCGATATAAAGGTCTATCTTAAGCGAAGATCGAACTAATATAAAAACATTTTTACGCGACGAAATATAGCCACCCATATATAGCTATGTTTGGATACGAACTCGAAGGACTACGCCGACTCGATATTAAGCCCATCAAATGGGGAACCTCTTACCGTTTGAAGGTGCGTGGACACACTGGTAGAATGGTTTTCATTGGAAAACCAAGCCTACCCAAGAATACGAAGCTCATTGCCAAGTAATACAATGTCTCGATCGATGAGCTCACGAAACAACTTTCACCCGACTACAAACTCGACACGCAATACATTTTCAACAAGGAGAAATATGGTGAGAGACACTTCTATGAATACATCCCAACGAGTGAATTCTATGATAAACTCGAAAACGTGCTTCTAAATCAGCCTAAGGCTTATAAGATCAACATCGCACTGGGTTATACGCTTTATGACTCAGTCAATGATGAAGAATTTTACTTCTATCCAAACATTGCTAACACGGCGGTGTATGACAGGCCATTCACCGTCAATAGCCGTGCTGATGCTCGAAAAATTGTTTCGTATATTAGAACCCGTGAGCGGACCGACGGACTAAATATCCGAAGTCAGGTGTCAAGCTCAAAGCTATCTCGGGCTTTCTGATTCAAATCGATTACCGCGATCATGCTCTTGGAGACAGCGATGCTCTCGTACCTGAATTCATTAAGAAACATAAATATATCGTTAATTTCACGAAGACTAACAACAAGTGCGTATTCCATTGCCTTGCATATCATTTCTCGGATAAGAAGGACTCAAGAAAAATTCAGACCCAGGTCAAAGCTGCCTTCAAGAAATACTGTGAGTTCAAGGGTTTTGAATACTCTCTCAGTCTCTATAAGAACTTTAAGCCTATAGACCTCCTTGAGTTTGATAACCTTGAGCAGTGCTTCAATCTCAACATTAATGTGTATACATACGATGAAGAGACAGGAGCTGTTGAGAACTTTCGCCCTACTGACGGTAAGTTCGAAGATACGATCAATATCTTATCTCACGCTAATCACGCACACTATATTACAAGCCCAGACAAGGTCCAGTCTCGATATGTTTGTCCCGATTGTAAGATGACGTTTGATAGCTGCATCAGATTGAGGGAGCACAGCAAGTGTAAGTGTGATAAGATCAATATCGGATCATTTGTTATGGCCCCTAAGATCTATCAACCTAACTTTAACACCATTAAGTCGCTTCTGAAGTCTTATAAAGTGAAGAATGTAAATCATTACATTGATCATTTCATCGTATTCGATCTTGAAGCCATTTTAGCACCTCAAGGCTTCGATAAGGAAGCTAAAACTCAATTCTTCAATCAACACGTTCCTGTTTCAGCAAGCGTTTGCGACAGCTTGACACGGGAGGTTAAATGTTTTGTCAATTCTGACCCGAAGCAGCTTGTTACTGATATGATGTGCTACATCAAAGTGGTTGGGGACAAAATATTTGCTTACAACGTCAGCAAGTATGACAAACTGATTATCACTCTAATGGATTCGCTTGGCATGACTATGATTCCAGGCGAAGAACTTACCAACACATTCTTCAGTAAGGATCTGCACCGTTGGATCAAACCCGGAATGTTTTCGAATTTGGCCGAATTCGTTGATTGTTCCTGCGACTGCTTCATCAATAAGAAAGCTAAGCATCTATTGGGTATTCTTCAGAAAGTTCCAGTTCTCGGTTTCAACAGTGGGAGCTATGATATCAATATGATCAAAACCGATTTGTTTGAAGTCTTAGGCCGTATCGATAAGGTCGTCAAAAATGGTGGCTACATGGCCATATCGACTGACGAATATAAGTTTCTCGATATCATCAACTATGTTCCAGCAGGAACATCTCTTGATACGTATCTCACAACTTATCTCGGTGGCTGTAAATGTGTTGATAGCATTCGTTGTGTCTGTGGTATGACTAAAGGTGTTTTCCCATACGAATACATCACCAGTTGTGATGTTCTCAATGAGACTGAGCTTCCACCTAAATCAGCTTTCTACAGCAAATTGCGCAAGATCATTATCAAGGATAAGGACTATGCCCGCCTACTGTTCGTTTGGAGGCATTATGGAATGAAGACCATCAAGGACCTTCTTATCTGGTATAACAACCTCGACGTTGCCCCATTCGTGATGGCAATCGAAAAGTATCGTGAGCTATTCAAGCGTTTCGATTTGGATATGTTCTGTGATGGTGTCTCTCTGCCAGGCTTGAGCGAAAAGGTCATGTATCAGACTACAATGAGTGAGCTCAAATTTCCGCCTAAGAAGCCGGCTGAATCATTCGTCTTCCCTGCGAAGCGTTTCCGAGGCTATATCGCTCAAGACAAGGAAGCTAAACGTGAATTCGATATGACGAAAGATCACATCGCTAAGCTAATGAAGAAGCAGAGGTATCTCTGTGCCCTATGCTATTGCAAGCTAAATGAAGAGATTGTTTCAGTCGATCGTATCAATAGTAAGCTCGGGCATATCGATGACAATGTCATGATTACTTGCGTTGAATGCAACGTCGCACGCAAGGACATGGATATTAGGGCTTGCCGATACAAGAAGCTACTCGATTACAATGCCAATCGATTGGTATTCTCTATCGATAAGGAAGAGTCAGACATCAATTACAAAATGAAGGCCAATATCGCCGGCGGACCATCAAGCATCTTCAATCGCTATGCAAAGCGTAATGAGACGAAACTTCGTGGTCCTGGTGGTAAAAAGTGTACGAAGGTTATTGGATACGACGCTAACGCTCTATACCTGTGGTGTCTAGGCAATGAGATGCCTTGCGGACGATTGACTACTATTGACGCCTACGAAACGATCATTGACGATATCAAAGACGATAAGATTTTTGGTTTTCTTGAATGCGATATAGAAACTCCAGACCACTTAAAGACTATTTTAGTGAGATGACCCCCATTTTCAAGAATATTGAGATCGAGCCGACAGCTGAAGTCATTGGTCAGCATATGTTTGACTACAATCAAATACGAGGTAAGAACATGGCTAAAGCAGGGCGCAAGCTTATTGGGAGCTATTTTGGCAAGCAAATCCTCATCTATACACCTCTTCTCAAGTGGTATCTGGAGCATGGATTAGTTATTACTAAGACGTATAGCTTCATCAAGGCTCACAGTCGTCGACCCTTCAAGTCATTCATGGAGCTGGTGTCTGCTGCACGGCGAGAAGGTGATGTTGATGATAGCAAAGCTATGATTGCTGATATGATGAAGCTTGTCGGTAATACCGCTTTCGGTCGCTCTGGCATAGATATGAACAAGCACAAGGACATTAAATTCTTGAATGATGAGAAGCAAATTAAGCAGTCTATCGAGTATTTCACACACCTATCAAGAACGGAGTTTTCCAATGGGACTGTTGAGTTAGTTAAGCATAAACGACGAATCAAGCTTACCAATCCTATCCATATTTCTATTGCCATATATCAGTTAGCTAAGCTACGTATGCTACCATTTTACTGCGATTGCATCGACTTTTACTACGATAGATTTGACTTCCAGTATCAGGAGATGGATACCGATAGTGGATATATTGCCTTTAGTAATGATAATCCTTTCCCAAATCTCATCAAGCCTGAACTTCTTGACCATTTATACAAACATAGGAATGAATGGTTCCCAAGAGACGATACCAAGGAGAATGCTGCTTTCGATCGAAGAACGCCAGGTCTTTTCAAGGAGGAATTTCGTTGCAATACTATGGTCAGTCTATCGTCCAAAAACTACATCTGCTACCTGAGTGGACAAATCGATGATAAAACTGGTAAGGAGAAGATCAAGCTATCAGCTAAGGGTGTGCAAAAATCGAAGAATGCTAATGTTCTGTGCTCTGACAACTTTGAAGCCGTTGTCAAGGGACAACAATTCACTTTCGCGGGAAATAACATTGGATTTCGCATTCGCAAAGAGACTAATTCAATCATTACCTACTCTCAGACAAAGACAGCGCTTTCTTACTACTACGACAAGCGACAAGTACTGTCGGATGGTATTTCTACCGTTCCTTTAAATATCTAAGAGGAAACATTTGCAATTTTTTTTAATCGTACAATATAAAGCTATGGATGATCAACTTGAGGGGTTATACTATGATCCAGCCACTGGTTTCATATCGGCAAAAACTTTATTTAGGAAAGCTAAGGAAAGAGATTCATGTATCCGCTTAAAAGATGTTGAGGAGTGGTATAAGGACAAGCTCGACATCCAAAGACATGTATCGCAGAAGGATACCTACGCCAACTTTAGAGTCACCTCTCACGACCCGAATTCATGGCAAATGGATCTTGGGGTTTGGCACAAGATTCCAATCTTAGCAGCTATCAATATCAACTCTCAACTGGGTTTCGCGAAGATCCTCAAAAACAAAGGAGCTATCGCAGTATTGGGTGGAATCAAGCAATTTGTTAAGGAAGAGAGGGTTCATGCATTAACGTCGGATAATGGCAAGGAGTTCCTCAATCGTAAGCTTCAGGCATTCCTCAAAGAGCGAAAGATCACACACTACAATAACGATGCTGGTGATTACGCTAAAATGGGTAAGATTGAACGTTTCCATCGAACGTTGAAGATGCGATTACTTAAAATTAATCAGCCCATCACTGAGAAACTACTTAGCGACGTTGTAAGTGGATATAGTAACACTTGGCATAGTTCTATCAAAATGACCCCACATCAAGCCAAAGGCTCAACCATAGAAAAAGATCTTGATCATAATCGTGAGTTAATTGAAAAGGTAGAAGGAAATCTACCAATCAAATCTACAGTACTCTATTGTCTATCTAAAGCTGTATTTGATAAGGAAAACGATCGATGGAGCAATACCGTCTATGAGATCGTTGGTATCGACAGATATCGTGTTCAGATTCGATCCAAAAATGGACATACCCTCTATAAGAGTCCCAACGATATCAAACTATTCAATTCAAAACCTACTGACGCACCATTTGAAAATGGACAGATCTATGAAGCTGAGCGACTATTGAAGCATAAAAAAATGCCATCTGGCAAGCTCAAGTACTTAGTCAAGTGGAAGGGATGTGATGAACCTACCTGGGAGAGTCAAGACAACCTTAGATTGATCAATAAGAATCGGAGGAGTAAACGGGAACACACTTACTTCACGCCGGGCGTGTAGGCGCAGCCGTAACGCACAAGTGCGAAGCGACAGCTTTTCTCAGAGAGTAATCGAAGCTAAATCAGGCATCTTCGCCTGTCTTAGTTCAGGTATTTCAATACTACGATATGGCCCCCAGCCTCTGCCCATGTTCGCGCCTTGATCAATAGGCTTATGTTCATTTTTTTTCCCTTATTTATACGCTTCTCAGTCTCTTCAGCAACCTCGCTATTGTCATATACATGAGAGGATAACGGATCGTAGTCAACATACTCTACGTCCATTTTTCTTGACTATACTATATACATACATAATATCGCGGTTATATCAAGCTATCTAAGCTCTGCTCTATGCCTTGCAACGCTATCACCCATTCCAATAAACCATGCTCTAGAGAGTCTCTCCCTTGCGGATATTGCTCACCGAATAGTGAGGATCATAAGTAACCATGTATCGCAACGAACTGAAGAAAATGCACCAACGGATGCGGTTCTACAGCGATAAGCTAAATCAGATGAGTTCGTTGCTAAACGATGTCTATCGACTTGACTATATCAAATATCACCTACAGCAACTCGACTCGAATCGACCTTATCGATTCATTTGCTGGGATCCTAAGTTCAAAAAGGAAGTCGAAGAATTGTTCGGACTACCTATCGATGAGTGTCAAGCCGCTTACATATCATTGCTACAGAGGCGCAATGCGACTATGGGACTGACCGGACGATGAGCCTTACAGCTCCGCAGTTGGTGGAGTCGCGAGGCGACCCCACCTTCGTGATATGCCGGATTCCCTCCAATATAAGTCAAAATTCCGGAAATAAATATCAATTTATCACATATAGCATTCGACAATGTTCCCCAATTTCACATCTCTTGCACAGCGTGAGCAAAAGCGAGTCGATCTACTCGAACGAACCAAGCTTCGCGTCAGACAGAAAGATGAAGCTCGCCGCATGTATGCGGAAGCATCATGGGCATCGGACGCAAGCAAAACCATCTCACTTGACAAGCGGGCTACTCAGGACTCGAATGATCAAGCTGGAGATGGTGATTTAAAAAAGCCTTCAGTAGCAACTGAAAATCAAGATGATTCACTAAAATCCTCCCAGAAAATACCTGAGTTATCATCGATTGGAATCAATACTGATCTACAGAAAGTGCCTATTATGGTTGATGCTCAAACTACTGCCAGACCAGACATGGATGACGCTGAAGTAGTTGCTAAACCACCTATAGCACATATGGGGTCTACGGCTAAGCCAAATGTGATGGATAGATCGGCCGGTGTTAAACCTGATACCGCTGATGCACGGATCGAGACCTCAGAAACCACGGTCATCCGAGATCATGAAGATCAAGTTGCATCTAGAAATTGGATTAAAGCATTCTACAAAGCTAATCCAAACTGGGCGACCATTGGAATCAACCCAGTTAAGAAGGATGGTAAAGACGATAGTAAACGTGTCATTCGGGAAAATGGAACTCTTCGATCGGTAAAGAGTGGTAAATTTTTTTAAAGTTATGGCTCAATCGATTGGGTCGCTACCGAGGCCAAAATACGAGATATTCTCTACGATGGTGAAAGCAATTCGATTGATGAACTTGGTGCCATGCGCGCTGAAGATAAGAGAACGCTCGAAGAGCGTTCGATCGGCCAACAACGTCGGCCTCCCCAACCGCGATCAGATAGAAAGAGAAGGGGCGAGGTTGATATTGAAGATCTCGATAAAGCGTTAAAAGATCCACGGCTTACATTGAAATATTTAAATAAATCGACTTCGACAAAACTCGATGATGATGAGGCTAAATACAAGCTGGCATGGTTTATCATTGAGAATAAAGCTATATTAGAGGCTAACAACCTACAAAAACGCATAACTCCTATTCTTAGAGATGGTAAGGTGTATTTGGGTGGATATCTATGGATTGACAGCCATTTTAGGATATTCGTGTTTGGTATAGATTCTGACAAGCATCACCCCGCTGTGCAAAAATTGTAAATTGGTCTGCTACGCTCGAACGGTTCTTGACCATTGTCAAGAAGTAAGGATTTAGCTTAGTATCAAATACTGAGATGGCTAACGAGAAATTTGCTAACCCTTATGAATTAGCAGATGATCTCATCGATGAACGACCCGGTGTTAAAACCGGTAAAGATGAATACATGGACAAAGTGCTTGCTATCCCAGAACTTGAAGCTAAAACCATGCTCACGGATTATTACAGGAAGCTTGCTGATAATCAAGTGAAGATAATAGTAAGATTACGTCCGATTGTTAATTCGGATAAAAGTTCGAAGATCCACCCGACTTACTACCTAGGTGAGCCAACTCATAACAAACCCCTATATTTTAGAAACGCTCAGCACAAGCATGTGAAAGGCGACTCAATGTAGCATTTGATGAAAAATATTCGATGGATGGACACATTCCAATCCTTACCAACTGAGCTAGAAGACTGTGGGAAATATGTTGATGATACCGGAAATCGAAATATAGAAAAAAAAACTCAATGATAATCTAAAGTTGCTACGAGAAGCCATCTTCAGCAACGCTGCTGATATCAAAACACCACTTGGATATGAAGTTTATGGCGATGAGACCCTACATGATGACGCAGAATCTGCTTTTCAAGAATATGGAGAAGCTCAAAGCCGCTTGGAGAAGAATATACACGATTCTAAGAAGTCGGAATCAAAGGCTGATAAAGACGCAGTAAGAGCGTTAAGGGCAGCGGTAAAAGCTACCAAAATAGCATATTCAATCAAACTTCGTGCTTACCAATCTAAGCTTCAGCAGCAGCGAGAAAGTGATCAAATGGGCGATAATGATACGTTAATGTCAGCTTCAGCACTTGCTAAGGTTGAACGGGCAAATGGGCTGAAAGGTCACGGACTACAAGGGGCAGGTGTCGTGCCATCGGAAGATGTTGAGCGTAAAGGTAGGACTTACAACCTGAATGACATTCAAGGTAAAGCGACTCCATCAGCATATGTTTATCGCAAGCTTGGTTCTAAATTTATCAGATTGCCAGATCTTGACAAGAGGACGCTGACCATCGTTCAGCCAAATCGCAGAAAGGTTGGTTCGATGCGTGAGATCAGTGATTCTCTACAGACCATGATAAAGGATCTGGTATTTAGAAACGATATCAGTCAGGAGAAGTATGATCATCTATCTATTGATGATAAGAAGCTATTCAAAGAGATACTTGAGATGACCCATCTTCAATACAACTTTGATCAGCATCTTGAGGACCCGCTCGAGTCGCTTCGGATGGAATACGATAAGCTCAAGGGAGAACTGATGCTTGGCAATACAAATCCATCGATTCTAAAGCAACTCAAGGTAGTATGTGTGATATGTACAGCAATCGATTGATTTCTGATTCTGAATTCAAATCGATTATCACGCGACTACTATAGCTATGTTAGTACTCGACCCACGAAATATTTCCAAGGGCGGAAGGCTCTATAATCTAAATGCTGATCAAAATCTTGCTGAGCCGAAGGCTATCATGGAGGATCTGCTCGTCAAGGAGATTCCATCAAGCGATCGACCTGCCATGTGGGCATCTGACAAGCCATATTCGGCGAAGAAAGTTGTATCCACTCAAACTGATGCTACTGGCGACGAGGGTCCTCGAAGAGGCCCTGCGATGTTTGATCGCTCATGGGAGAAGTCAGAATCTAAGGCTGGATCAGGCGTTTGGGCTTATAAAAAAAAGAAGTGATCGGTCAAGACCTTTGCACTATGAAGTCATTGAAGCAACTTTTTTTTGGCGCGGGCTAACGCCCCACCCGGAGCGACTTCACGATGGTGGGGTCGCCTCGCGACTCCGCCAAGTGCGGAGCCTTAAGGCTCTTCGTCAGCTCTTTTAACTCATCAAGACGTGCATACACATCGTCTCGATCCGCTTTGAGAATCTTCACCTCAGTCTGCTGTCTCAAAACCAGCTTATGAAGGAGACAGGAGACCTTGCCATAATCAACAGTCATCTGAAGGCCTTCCAGATCAACTGTTTCATCCTCGACGTGTAAATCTGGATTTGAAACGTAGTTGATACAATGGTAGAGGCCTGCCTTCAGCATTTCTTGAGCACAGTATCCGAGGTGCATAGGAGTGTCCTCCGAGTCGTTTTTGTATTTAAACATACAAGGCTCAATTTTCAGTAGGCCATCGCACACAGAGTCCTCCACCGGTTCAAAACAATGCTTTAGACGTCGACCACTATATGTATTATAAGCAGAAGAGCTAAGCATTGAACCAGCACAAGCGATAGCTATTGGAACAGAGCTTATAGGACCAACTGTCGAGACAAGACCTCCAGATTGCTTGAAGTACGCTACACCAGTTGCCCCAGCGTCTATAGTGGTTGAAACTGTTATCCCCACGTACAATCCATATAGAGGCGTCGTTGTACCTATGCCTACTCTTCCAGTGTTTGTTCCTCCCAGAATTGTCATCCGGGTACTATCCGATGTACCAAATCGTAAATCACAGTTGCTCATCGTTCCAACGTACATTGCGTTTGTAGATGTTGCATTAGAGCCATTGCTGACCTGAATACATCCCCTTACAGGTGTTACATTGGATCCATAGTAGTCCGAACAGATAGTATAAGTACCATTGAGCCAATTGACTCCATCTCCAGTAATTGTTTGCCACGAAGTTTGAGAAGCAGCTGGTGTATTAACGAGAATACCACTAACGGCTTGAAAGAGGTTTCCCCAGACATCGCCTCCGCAACCGATTCCTCCACCTACGATAAGGGTTCCCGTGGCTTGTGATTTAGCGGGGATAGCTCCACTCAATAAAAGATGAACCACTTGGTATCCATAAAGCATGAGAATTGGTTAAAGTCATATTGCTTCCAGCTATTGGAGCTCCGCTAATATATACCGTTGCCGCTCGTGTAGTGATAACTCCTGTATTTGTGGCTGCAATAGTGGGTGCTCCAAATGAGGTAATGACTGCACTTGCGGCAATTCCAGAAGAAGCAGTACTCGAATTCGTAAAGGTTGTTGCCAGTGAATTATGTTGAATACCTGATGTTGTCCAGGATGCTGCTGAAATATTCGTACCACCGATCGTGATGTTCTTGCCTATACCAATGCCTCCGGACATAACTAAAGAACCAGTAGTAGATGATGTAGATAGAGTTGTATCAGCTAAGAGAGTTGTACCAGAATTGATCCAAAGTGAGTATTTACTGGTAATGGAAAGATTCGTGCCACCAATGGGAGGCCCATCTATATAAACAGTTGCTCCTGTAGTTATTACCACTGCAGTGTTCGAAGCTTGCATTGTTCCTCCATAAAAACTGCTTACGACAGCACTTGTAGCAGTTCCAGAAGCCGTGGTACTCGTATTTATATAAGTATTTGAGGCAGAATTAAAAGCAATGCCATTGGTTAGCCATGATGCTGTTGAAATAGTAGCTCCTCCAACACCACCAAGTGTGATATTTTTCGCAATACCCAGACCACCACTAAGTACCAAGCTACCAGTGGTGGCTGAAGTGCAGGTAGTAGTATCTCCTATTAATGCTGGCCCAGAATTAATCCAGAGTGAATAAGCACTACCGATTATAGCAGAGGCTCCAGCTCCAGGTGAATTATCAATGTATACAGTCGCGGCCGTAGTAGTAGTAGTCGAAGAAGTTCCACCAATGGTTGGTTGGGCAAAGCTATGAACTACTGAGGAAGCAAAAGTACCACTTGAATTGATGGTATAGGTCGTTGCTAAGCTATTGAATTGAATACCACTTAGGCCCCAATTTGTGTATGTACCTCCAGTTCCACCAAATGTAATATCCTTTCCAATTCCAATACCTCCAGAGACAACTAAAGCACCAGTAGATGCCGATGTAGATAGAGTTGTATTGGTTAATGAAACTACTCCTGAAGCGCTAATACTAGTGGCACCTGATATTCCACCTGAAAGTGATAGAGATGTTAGCGTACCAACGGATGTGATATTAGGCTGAGATACCGTGCTTAAAGTACCGCTGATATTGCCACTCACGGTAAGACCCGTTAAAGTACCAAGCGATGTAATATTAGGCTGAGATGATGTACTCAGAGTACCACTGATATTTCCACTCACCGTAAGACCAGTTAGCGTTCCAACGGAAGTGATATTAGGCTGAGATACCGTGCTGAAAGTACCATTAATGTTTCCACTCACCGTAAGACCGGTTAGCGTACCAACGGAAGTGATATTAGGCTGAGATGATGTACTCAGAGTACCACTAATGTTTCCACTCACCGTAAGACCGGTTAGCGTACCAACGGAAGTGATATTAGGTTGAGATGATGTACTCAGAGTACCACTTATGTTTCCACTCACCGTAAGACCCGTTAGAGTACCTAACGACGTGATATTAGGCTGGGCTGCGGTTTGGATGGTTCCAGTAAGGTTTGCGGATGATAGCGAATTGATTCCAGTGATATTGCCCGATGCATCAAGTACCAGTGATTTCGATAAAGCTGCAGTGCCAGGTGTAATACCAATGACGTAGCTTGGCGCCGATGATACTGCTGCACCGTTAACAGTTAGACTTGAGCAACTTAGTGCTCCTAATCCGCTGAGTGATCCATCTGGAGCAACGACAAGAGCTACTCCAGGAGTAGCTGTTCCAGCTGTTATGCCCGTAATGTAGCTCAGTCGATAACCATTAATACCGAGATATAGTGTTTGGGCGTATGCATATGTCAAGTATCCCGTCTGATGAAGCGAGAGGTAGAATGCTGGGTTATAGCAATTAGAAATGAATAATGGTGGCGGATAACTAAATTCTGTCATTTTTTGCCTCTCTTATATACGTCGAACGATATTCTTAATCATGAGCTCTATTCCTGAATATGGAGGTTCTCTGCCTAAGAAATACAAGGCTGAGTCGGTAGGTGATATCGAAGAGCTTGGTATCAAAAGCTATTTAGAATGGTCATCCTTGGCCCATCGTTCTCAGGCAAGAACATCCTGGTTTTTCATATTCTAAAGCATTCACCTCATGTTTTCAGTCATCTTCACATCATCGCGAGGAATCCTCATCAAGAGCTGTACGACTATCTCAACGACAAATTGGAAGGATTCATCACGTTTCATGAGACTCCTCCGCAAGTCGATGCCATCAGACACACTCCAGGCAGCAAACCCGAACTTGTCATCATCGATGATTATTCAAACGATAAGAGTCTACAGAAGAACGTTTTCAGTCATTATTTCACGAGAGGTCGCCATCATAAGTTGAGTACGATATTTCTGAGCCACAGCTGGTTTGGTACTGATAAGATGATTCGTTTGAATACTGAGTATGTAGCGATACTGAGAGCTAACTCTCGTCGCGATCTAAAGCTACTAATAACCGATTTCAACATTTCTGGTCTCGCGGAGGAAGGCATTCTGCATTATTATAATCGAGCTGTCGGGCGCTGAAAGGGCCAGATGCTGTTCATAGACTCTGTAAAGGGTCCAATCAGGTATAATTTTGATCAGCCAATTAAAATTGGCGAAAACTATTAGTCGGATTATATAACAAATATGAGTAGTTTCGTCAAGATTGATAATGCTAACGTAGTCCAAAACGGCTTGAATAATACCTGGTGATATCAATTTCCAGGCTCAGCTTGTAATTTCCAAGATGTCGAGGCTTCGATTCCATCGAGTTTACTGTACAACTCCGAGTTCAACATCGATTCAGGGCAATTCGCTAACACCAGTTTCGCGATTGAAGTGCCTACTGCTGCTACCACTTCTACTATTAGTGTCAATCTCCAAGACGGATACTACTTGTACTCCGATATCAACCGAAACATACAAAGGGCGCTGGTCGCAGCTGGAGCGTATCTGATTGATAGTAATGGAAACAATGTTTTCTACATTCAGATCGAAGAGAATTCAACCTATTATGCGTGTTAGCTTGATTATTCAGCTACGCCCACATCGCTTCCAACTGGATACACGCGACCAGCAACGGGTCTGTATTCGACAACGGGAACTGGTCTCCCAACGACGACACGAGTTCCGCGTTTGATCATCAATAATGCCAATTTTGGTTTGATTCTTGGCTTTACAACAGGAACATATCCAAGTGCATCTCAGACGACTTCTACGAGTCTTCTGAGCAATACCATTCCAGCTATCAGCCCTTCTACGAGCTACATAGTTCGGTGTGATCTTATCAGGAATGACGTCGTGATTTCGGGAGATACGATGGCCTGTTTTGATAAAGGAAATGCTGGTATAGGTCAGCAGATTCAGTACTTCCCATCGCATGAAACTTGGTGTCAGACGCATGACGGCCCTCGGGCGAGCATTACCCTCTCGATATGAACCAGAACAATCAACCAGTGAAATTTCGTGATAATAGCGTAAATATCATGCTTCTACTGCGTAAGAAACGAAGCTAAAAAAATAAGTTTTTTTCTTATTACTGGTCACATCGTGAAACTTCCAGCGAGCATTGGCTTAGTGCCTCCGGACTTGCTTTTACGGATAGAACGAAGCTTAGCCATATGAGCCTTAGCATCAGGGGAACCCTTCGAAAACTTGGTTTTTCGCTTAGGTGCTACACCTACTCCAAAGCGATGCTTGATACCCTTGCGGACACTGCTGATGAGCTCGTGATGTTCAGGCTTGGTTGCCTTAGAGTGTAGGAAACGCTCGCCCTCATCGATGACGTCAGTGATGATCCCCTTTGTCTTAGCATATCGGAGGGCATTGCCCGCATGTCGCTTGACATCTGCGAAACTAACGCGACCTCCTTCCTCCTCACTATCATAATTGTCTACACCGATTCCGGTAAGAGACTTTAGACCTGCTCTAACAGGCACAGAAGCTTCAGGAGCACCAACTGCGGTAGCAAGAGCTGGAATGGCAGCATCAGCAGCCTTACTTAGTAGTCCTGAGTCTTTGGCGAGTTTGAAACCAGACTTGATTCCCGACCAAATCTTACTCCAGATAGAGCCTCCCCGAGCCTCCCCGAGCCTTCTTGTAGCCTTTCTTAATTTCATGCTTCGTGATGTGAAGCCGGACGCCACGACCGCTCTTTTTGGCTTTTAACGCCTTCTCGTGAGATTCAGGGTGCAAGTGTAATTTGGCACCTGTTCCAGCCAGCTCGGCTGCTGTAAGCGATAGCTTGCCAGATTTGACAGCTTTACGTAGCTTATGTGCGGGGACACCGCTTGAGATGATAAGTTCACGGTACATGATCGTAGTATATTTAACTCAGATTTTTAAAGCACTTCGATATTTAAATTATAAAATCGTTTGAAGATATCCATGTGATTATGCTGCTTTGCGTATAACCAAAGGATACACCATATGCCACAATATTCTCCATGAGCGGATTGAGTTTGAATTTCGCTATATTTGCTGATACTATAGCTTGTTGGTGGGCCTTCTCCCATTGAGTCGTAGTATTCATGATCATGGACCGCTGTCCAATGCCCTACATGCTGGTTTGGCTTGCGTAGTAGTATCAGAAATGATCCTCTCCTTGGGAGAGCCGATTTGATCTCATTCGACTCATAGATGTGATCAAGATGGATATCCAGCTGCTTCGCTAAAGATATTAAATCGTAATCAGAGGAGACTGGTTTGACTAAGTTCATTTAATTATTTTTCCATAGATCCTATATCGAGAGCTATATAAGTGCTCTCAACAAGTATGTCGGAAACTCAACTCGCCGATCAATTTCTGTATCAGTCTTCGCTGAAGAGCGACCCGGCCGTCAAGGTCAGTTCACGCAAGCGCGTTCCGTATGTGATCGATCTAAATCAAGGTTCATACGCGAATGACGTTATTACAATCGATGCTACTGCTCAGCTCAATGGGGCGGAGGGTTTCGCATGCCTTCGCGATGCGTACGTTGTAATCCCGTACAAAGTTAGCATGAAGAACACCCACGCAAGTACTACACTTGCATCTGTAGCCAACCGTCTATCTGTTGGTCTGAAATGTGGTGTTTGGAATGTTATCGATGGTATGTCTCTCGAGCTCAATGGTAAGTCTGTCATTAGCATGAGTGAGTACAAATTATTTGCTAACAACCTACGAGCTCAGGTGGAGACTGTAGTGGGTCTAACTTGACTCACTACTTTAGCTTACACGTTGCGCAACGTGTATGAGGAAGCGTAAGTAGTTAGTAATTACTTAGGTCAATTATATTTGAATACACAAATATAAGTTAAGTAAGATAGGATTCCAAGTGACTTAGATTAGGTAAAATGAGAACTGTATTTGTTTGTAAATTGATCTTCCTCTAAAATCTGCTAAAAACTGTTTATCATCTCTGAAAGGGTTGACAGCGGCTGGCTGTCAGAGCCCCGCTAATATGCATGTATCTGATTGGTAGAAAGATGTTGCTTTCTACCAATAGGATCTTTGGATATGTGTGGACCACTCACTGTGGTGGCCCACTTCAATGTATCCATTGGTGTGTCCTACACCAAGGTTAGGAAGTATCAAAAACTTTTACCAGATAACCTATCTGTTAAATTCACAAGTGGCTTGTAGCCACTTGTACGTGTAACCCCGTTACAGAGACTTCGCTCGACTATGTAAATAAACATGGTGCAGAAGATATCCTTTTCCCTGATAGCTCGGGCTCGTTGTTATTCACATCTGGTGCCAGTAGTCTCTATGGTGATGGCTACAGCGCTACTGCTGCGGATATTACTCCAGCTCTTGGGACGTCTTCTACCGGTGCTGCTTCATACCCTGTAAATGATGGATTTGTCAAGCGGCTGCTAAGCAACCATCCAGTAGCTGGTGGTGAGAACACGAACGGATGGGCTACTATCGCATCGGGTGCTGCAATACGATCACTAACCAGTTTGGACGTGGTGCTTTTGTTCCTGGTTCAACTGCTGCAGGTGCTGTTGCAGGGACGTGGAACTATATGCTTAAGATCAAACTCGTCGATCTCCACCCGATTTTCAAGGAGTTGGACCTCATGGCTAACCCCCAGATCAAGCTTCGTTTCCGAGTGAATCAAGGTGCGTCCGTCATCACACTTGGTGCGACTAAGTCAATGTCTCTATGATCAACTACACTTGTTTCGGGTCAGAGCTGTCCTATTATGGTAGCATCTGCTGCTGGCTCTGCTCCGAACACAGGTGTGTTTAATGCTACGACCGCAGGCCAAATCTCGGTTGCGTGGGGTGCAATTACAAACTCCCTGGAGTCTACTATTGATTCTACATACTTCCCATTCACGACTACCCGTCTCTATGTTCCGTTCCTTGATCTTGAGAACCCCCAAGCTATCATCAGTAAGCCTAACAAGACTATCAGATATATGGACTACTACGCGCAGTGGTTTTACCAGCGAGCTGGCACTGGTGTATCTTCTACTCAGCTAAATACTGCGTTTGACCTACAGCTGTCGGCAAGCCTGGAAAACGCTAAGGTAGTTGCTCTACTTCCTTTCGCGGAGACCTCTTCAGGCAACTTCAATGCCTCTATCATTCAGCAATTCCAAAGTTGCTTCGATAGCGCTCCTTGGACCGTCCAGACTGGTTCGTCGATTCGTAATTTCAATGTACGTATTGGTAGTCAGCAAGTGTTTGATATCAGCTATGACTATGATTTCCAAGATTTCATTAATGAGTTCTCTAAGCTCGGCTCGATCAATGGTGACCAAACAAAGGAGTTATCGAACGGCTTTATTGACTACCAAACCTGGCAGCAGACTAACAGTGTCCTCGTAGCCGATGTGTCACGTTTGACCGAGAAGGATGTTCCTCAGAGTATCCAGGTAATGGGGACGAACGCCTCGACACAAGGCTGCAACATGTTGGTTCTTGTTGGATTCGAGAACGAGATGACGTTTAATAGACTCACAGGTGAAGTGATCGAATATCAGGCGAATTAAGCTCTCGTTTGCAGGATCGAACGATTATATAATCGCCTTTCTTTAACATAATTCTATCACCATTAGTCTTGACTAATAGGAGCGTCTTACCTGACCCACGAGCGATTTGCTTAACTTTTATATCGATACTAACCTGGGACACGAGTAAGTGTAAGACTCCTCTATCTGTGAAGTTATTCATAGTTATGCTAATGATTGATTTGCTTTTTCTAAGATCATGAATGCACATAATTAAATATTATTTTTTCAAATATTTCCTGATGCCTATCTACATAGATAGACTGGATAATAATCATGAGTTCATTAACGTTTGGTAAGCATAAAGAAAAGGTTATTGAAGATGTATATGCTTCTGATCCAGGCTACTGTCGTTGGCTACTAAATCAGAAGATTCTTATTGATTCCAATCCTGATATTGCTGAATTCCTCAAGTCTAAATTCAGCAACGATGATGGTTCATTCCTGCTAACTTGGGGCAAGTACCGTAATAAAACGATCAAACAGATTCAAGCCCTTGATCCTAACTATATCGAATGGTTTAAGAAGAATGATTTCGTTCGTACTAAAATGCCTAAGCTTTTTACTGCTTTAAATGAGCTGTAAGCTGATAGTAATTGTTTTGAAAAAAATAGAGCCTTGTTAGCTTGATAAAAAAATATTCGATTGGTTTAGCATCCCATCAATTCGAAAAAGTCTTCGATATCATCGAATTGTCCCATTTGCTTCATCATGTGTGATGGATGCATGACATTTGCAATCAGTTCTTCAAAGATCTTCAATCGGAAAACATTCTTGTGTTTCGATTCATTGATGTACTGTTTGATTAACCTCTCAGCACGATGATTGTGGAAGAAATTTTTGGAAAGGTTTCCAAACTTGAATTCACGAATCTCTTGCGTTAGATCCAAGCGAATGAAGTATCCATCATCAGGTGAATCAGGGAACACACAGAACTGTGTTAGCTTACAGTCGATATCATACATTCGCTCCTCTCTGCTTTCGCGCATGATACGGTTTTCAGTTTGAAATTGATCTTCGACAAATGTATTTTCATCCAAATCTTGCAACCAGAAGTCATCTTCTACGAAGTTCATGGTTATGGTTGGTTGGATCGTTGGATCGTATATATGATTATTTATATCTTTATATTTTATCTGTCAGGATGGATCGTTCTCTATATTTGAAAAACTGGCAGTCATTTGTGCATTAGCTGAAACAATATTTAGAAGTATTGTAGCGTCTGAAAAATTAGAGAATGCTACTTTGCATCAGAAGGTATTGAGAGGTCTTGCCCATTTTTTGACTACTTTTGGTATTCGACGGTAATATTATCTGTAGGTGGTAATGTATTCGTTGGGGGAAAAACTGGCGGTCATTTGTGGTATAAAAATACTACTATTCTTCATCGAGCTGATAGTCGCACGAGTCACTGTGGCTGCCATTCGCTTGAAGCCTTCGATCTTCGTAACGCCGACGCCGTGAGAAACACCCTTGCCTGAAGTGGATTCCCCCACAATTATCTTGTAGTTGCTGGACACCTCGAGCCACTCAACCATAGCGAGGGATTGCTGCTCCGTTGTGTGCACATACTTAGCCGTCTTCTTCGGCGTCTTCGTCGCTGCTGCCACCTCTTGCTGCGGCCTAGGCGATGTCGCCGCGTTCGCACTGGACTTGTGCGCCATGACCTTGATGCTGGGCGCGCGCAAAATTTGAATGAGGCTTGCTGCGCGGGAAAGTGACATGAAGAGATATCTTTCGAACCGTCCGCCTCAGAGGACGGTCGGTTTGGCTGATTTCTCGCGGTCGATTTTTGGCGCCGTTCGCGCGAGAAATCGGGCCAACAAGACGGCGGCAAATCGGAGAACTGAAACCCCCTAGTATAGGAGTGGTTGATCGGCAGAAGAGTCGCCAGCAGATAGGGCAGTTCAGTTCATAATTTCCGACATCAATACAAGGTACTTCTTCATATCAGCCTTTGTATTGTGCGGTTAGCGCTTGTGCATGCATTGTGACTGCTTCCTACCTATCTGTAACCTGTACTCGGGGCTCTGGATTGCTTCGCCACCACCACCACCACCACCGTGTCATCCTGATAGCGTAGTGTGTTACATTGTCTGAACGCAAGAGATCAGCTCTCAGTGTTCGACGGTAGGACACTCTAACCGGTTTGGTAAGGTATTGGCGTCCGTCTCGCACTTTGGTTTGGCCCCGCGGAGTAGCTGCGGTAGGAGATCTCTGGTGGATCTCGTACATATTGTACAACAAGTTCTCGTACAGCGGGAAGATTTAACTCGCTGTACAAGTGTTCTTGCGACTGAGTTTGTTAAAGTGAAAGAACGCTTTTGTTTTGTTTGTCAGTTGTCATTATTAGCCATTTTAGCGATATCCTATTGCTATCTTACAGACGTGCTCAGTCCGTAGTAAAAGTGGAAGTTAGGACACCGTCCTCACTTCCTATCCGCTGCTTCCATTCCTCATCGCACAAAGCCTCTGTATCGAAGAGAGGAAGCAGTCTCCCTAACCCTAATGGCTCCATACTTGCCATTGGCGTAGTACTGTAGACTTCATCGACATTTGCCTTCGTATACTTTAACTAAATATACCTATTCTTATTCTGTCTGGTTCCTGAGAAACAAGCTAGAACCGCAACACTTCACATTGCCTTCAGCGACAATGCCAATGTTCTCGCACAAAGCCTGCCCTTCCTGTATCGAATCAGTCGTCAGGATCACAGCACGGTGGGTAACAGCACGTTTTAACGCGCCCCAGGTATCCAGTCGTGCCTTCTTGTCCATCCCAGCGGTTGGCTCGTCAAGTAAGACGACACGAGATGAATCCAATAGTGGTAGAACAAGTGACAGTTTGCGCTTTTGTCCACCTGATAGAGTTTTCGATAACGCATCCTGCTTCTCCTCAAGTCCAAACTGTTGCAGCTTAGTGACTCAAACATGCTCGAAGACGGTTTGATTCCCAGGCTTGACTTCAATGCGCACACCCATGACAAGTGGTCCCAGACAGTCAAATCATCGTATAGGACGTTTCGCTGGATGCAAACACTGAGGTTTTGCCTCACTGCCTGGGTATGCCTTCGACAGCGACTTCACAAAAGGCGTGAGGTTGCAATGCTGCAAGTAGTCGGGAATAGACTGCTCACGAAGAATGTCAATCTCAGAGAGCTGATAGGGGTGAAAAATCTTAAGAGTACTCATGACATTTAGTGGGAGTATTGAGCCTTGGGCTCGACGGCCTGGCGCCGGTGCTGCGCGGTGCTCGCGTTCACATCCCGGGAAGACCGGTCGGTTTCTTTACCGCACCTGGCGTTCCGCGGGGCTGGCGTAGAACCGGCGCCAGGCCGTCGAGCCCCAGGCTCAACACTCCCACAAAGTGTCGTGAGTAGTCTTAAGATTTTTCACCCCTATCAGCTCTCTGAGCTTAGCAAACTGTGTTGCCGGTAGTGCTTTAGTCAGAATATCTGCTGCAATGCCATCCGTATGGCAGTAATGTATATCCAGCCTTCCCTCTTCTACTAGTTCTCTTGTGAACAAATAGAGACTTTGAACATGCTTCGTCGCCTTATGGTTACCTGCGTTCTTGACCGTGATAATAGCAGACTTACTATCGCACCGCACCTGTACTGGTTGCCCTTGCGGAAATCCCATTTCCCTCAGCAAGTACCAAAACCATTCGCTTTATTTTGCTCCTTCGCTTAGTGCAATGAGTTATGCCTCTGCTGTTGAGAGAGAAACACATGCCTGTATGCTGCTACACCGTGAGATACTGGTTCCAACCATAGTGATCGCATACCCAGTTACGGACTTACGTTCTTTGGGTTGACACGCGAAGCTTGCGCCTGTGTACGCTTCACACGTCACTGTTCTCGAATTCCCGTCAAGAAGGAGACCGTACGTCGAACCCCATTCAAACATTTGAGCACTCTCCTCGTTGCCTCCCAGTGGGTCTTATTGTTACACGACGGGAATTCACTCAATTCTCTCACTGCATTCGCAATGTCTGGTCTTGTTCCTCTTACCAGATATTGCAGTAAACCGACTATCCCTCTAAAATCGATTTTTTGGGGTCGCTCCTTCCTGAGCTGACAACTCTGTTTCTGCTACGAGCTCTACTCCTCTGAGCTGCGGCGTAGTCAGTGCTGTACAATGCCCAATATTGACATTTTTCAATAGTTCATCAATGTACTTGTGCTGTGAGATTGCCATGGTTCTGTGGTGTAGTGCTACACCAAAATTCGGTGACCAGCAGGTGACCCGACACCGATTTCCGGTGACAGCAGCCTGGGCGAGCGAAGGCGTTGCAGAATGAGAGCGATGTGGTGTCTCAGAGTCAGATCGTCCACAGTACTATCAAGGTGTATCAGAGTGAGAGCGGTTTGTGTGTCAGAGTGGGAGCGGTCACGGTACTCCTGCCGATCGGCCAAGCGTTTCAAAGTCAGAGCGGTCTGTAGTTGCAAAGTAAGAGTGGATACGGTAATTCTCACTGAGTCATGAAGTCAGCGAGATCTCAAGATAGTTACATAGGGACTCAGTGAGGGGTCAGTTAGGATCCGAAACCCCTTCATTTCATTAGGTATTTGTATAGGACACAAGGAAAAGTAGGTTAGAGCCTTAGCGGCTCTTCGGAGAGATAACAAACAAACTGAGCTGAATTTTCCCAGTCCAAGACAAGCGTACACTGTCCGGTAAGTCCCTGCGCGGGCTGGATTATGTCTGCCGTCAGCACCCGAGAGGCATAGCTTGTAGGGTGTTGACAGGTAGTGCCAAGAGACAAGCCGGCCCGGGAAGAGCATTTCTCACCGAGTGCGCCAAGGAAGGTCTCGCCGAGTCTGCGAGCCGGTACGCCGGATAGCCCGGGTGCTGTGACACTTCTAGCCGAGAAGCCTTTGCTCGCGCGCCGTCGTCCACCCTTTGGTGGAGGGCACGGGTTTCAGTGGAACGGGAGTCAGTGAGCTCAGCTGACTTCCGGAGGATCGACTGGCTTGGTTGCCTGGTCTCGGCGAGGACCGCCACTGCTGTCCCGGAAGGACCGAACCGCTGGGGACAACCTGGCGCAGGCCGATAAGCGCCGACTAGCTCGGCGATTGTTGTGTCTGTTGCGAAGACTCATTTGTGCGTTCTGCTACACCACACCTGGTATTGTAGCGACGAGAATGCGCTTCTGACCTAGGATCCTATTTGCGGGCTCATTCGGCAAGATGCACGCGTCAGCAAAGGTGGGTACACCGACCGCGAGCCAAGTGCTACCGCCAGGCAATGAAGGCGACGCCGCAGTCCCAGTCGCGTCGCCAGACGCCGCCTCAGCACCCACTTCACTACCTGAAGCTATATAAACCACCAGGCGGCGCCGCCGCAGACCCACGTGAACTTCCACCAGGGGCCGCCTCAGTCCCACTACCAGAGGTGCCCCCGCAGCCCAGGCCACGTCAGGAGAAGGTGCCGTCGCAGCCCGAACCGCGCTAATAGAAGCCACCAGGACAACCCAGCTCGCTCTATCCGGAGGTGTCGCTGCCAGCGGCCCCAGCGCTTGCGACCGCGAAGAGCCGACGACATGCTACTACCGTGTGTATAAATACGTTCGAGCGTAGATGTCCTCACGGAAGATTGATTACCATTATAGTAAATCCCGCGAAGGGCAACGTTGCAGTGGCACGGTGGAGTTCACCATCGCTGCCATGTGTTTTCTGCTTGTCGCCCACACGTGTGTCGTGTGCCGTTGGAAGCCAGGCGTGTGGTGAGCGTCACCGGAGCAATGAAGCGCCAAGCTGATACACTGGTGATCCTGCAAGTTCCTCTGCCCTCGCACCATATCTGGTAGACGCTACACGATCAGTTCTACGGTTCCTTTCTGGGCAGCAAGTCCTCCGTCGCGTGTATCGAGCACGCAATTAGTACTTCAGCAGTGATGTTCACGGGGTTGTGGAGATCCCTGTTCTTTCTGTGGCACTAAATGAGGTTTTGCCTTCTTTTCCGTTTTACTACGTCACTAGGCAAAGCAGCGAGGCATTTGGTGGTATTTTGTAAGGGCGTGACTCGAACAATACGACGTGGACGTGTGGAACGTCTTCGGACTGAGTAACGAGCTCATTCCGCAAACTAGCAACACATTAGAGTGCTACAATAGAGAGATCAATCGCTGCTTTTTGAAGCCCCACCTCTGTATGACGACGTTCATAAGTGTCATCAATACACTCTCCGCTGATTACGTTCGCCGGGTTGCTGATGTCTCACGCGGATGTACACGCCGCCCTCCCCGCGAAAGGATTCGACTGCCTTCACCTGTTGAGATACAAGCCGACATCCGGAACGACGCTGACGACGACGAACCTGTTGCCGTCGAGCTTTCTTCTGAAGAGAGCTGTGGTGATGAGAACGACGCCGTGGGTGGCTTGCTGTAGATGGTGTGCTTGCGGCTTTCGAGTCCTCTGTTGCTGCCTTGACTATTATAACAAGATTAACGTAGCTTACCGACGGCAGGGATATATAGATAATACGAAGCTAGCTATACAAATGCATCGAACGAGTTCTGTTCCATCGTCCGACCGTACTGAAAGTAATTCCGTCCGTTCTAAGATCAAATCTGTTACGTATATAACCACACAAAAATCTGCCATCTCCGCTAGAAGTGTTCGAGATGAAGTGTTCGAGATCATGCGAATTGGACAGGTTGACGACATTATTGAAAGCCCAGAATTCCGGCAGTGGCTTTCATACCTCGTTAAGTACAGGCTGCGATGGGGAAAAAATGCGATCGCGGATCACCAACTTGGGCATTTAACAGGTATTGCCTGTAAGGAGGGGCAACGATCGAGTGGGAAATCGAAAAATGATAATCCGGAATTTGATTTTTTAAATGGAGTTGGCAGAGCTGTCATACACACTAGAGAGGCATAATGATTAACTAGCTGAGTCGTTACTGCGCTGCGTTTGGCTATGCATATCGTAATATCCTCATCCTGGTTATCGGTCTGTTTGAAGATGCTGCCCTCATACAAATATCTCATCTACTGAACAGCTGGCAGACGAGTACCGCGAGTGTTTTCAAGAAAATTGCAAGCATACAGTGGAGGGGCGTTGTTGCCGTGGCAGTGACACGATCTATAGCCCTCGATGCATTTTACGAATGGTAGTTTGTTTGGTTTGAAATGCTGGGCTTTCGATCTAGATCAGTAATAGCATAAACCGATCAGTGCCGAAATTACGTGTTCCTTCACTTTCCACCCGTTTGATCCTTTCTCCTCCTTCTTACAGACATCGCCTGTTAAGTACATTCCCTACACCGATCAAGCGAAGATTAACAATTTGTTCACGATGTAAGATGCTTGTTGAGAAAATAAGCCGGAACGGAAGCTGGGGAAATAGGACCCAAACAAGCTATTCTCAATGCGGGACAAGAATAGGGCACTGGCTGAAGCACCTACGTACATGACGTATTGAGTCGGTTTGCCTTTCAAGTATTTCTGAAAGCAAACATTTTCAAGAACACGGATTGATATTCGCACCCACCAACCTGAATATTTATTTTTCTTACCGTACCATTTGAATACGACCCACAGTGACGAGAGAATGAATAGCACGTTGACTGTCACAAGTTCAATCGGTTCAGTCCGCCAACGCACGCCATCTTGGACTCCAAGTACTTCAATCGGTTCAGTCCGCCAATGCACGCCAGCTCGGACTCCAAGTACTTATCCTAACCTTCGGGTGAACCTTCACAACCATTCCCAGATTCCATTACGCCGCCAAACGGAACCTGAGCGATCGAGACCACCCCAGCGTTAGCAACAACCATTCCGGTTTCCAGTTTGCTGGCGACGCGGAAGATACGCCACATTATACATGTACGTGTACATGTAGAAGTACCCAGCCAGCCCAACCGCGTGTCGTTCGCCTTTCGCACCACCTCTTCCTCGCTGGAAAAGACGAGCAGCGGAACGGTTAGCTCTCAATGTGATCATATATGGAACAGATCAGGTTTAGGAACATAGACATTTCAGCAGGATCTGGTTTAAGATCGGGAAATGACCGGTAGAGGTGACACGTAGCTCCAGCGGTCGCTAGCTTGGCGTTCAGTTGGCAACAGGAAAAGGCAGACCCAGGTGCTGGCAGCTTCGGCTTGGAGGGCGCGATGGCTGACCCAGGCGTGGGCGGCTTCGGTGAGCAGGCACCGCTGGCGGCTGCAGGCGCTACGGCGTCGGAGCCCCGCCAGGAGCGCACGACGTACTTCTACCTAGGCTACTAATACACGCGCGCGTGGGCGTCGTCACGGAAAATCTCGTTCCGTTGCTCTAAGTTTCGCGCAAGGGGACTATGGAGTTTCGCATCGACCGCATGGGCTACTCCAGTGTGCGCCCGCACACCTGCCGAAACGAGCGTGTCGCTAGCGGTCTGGCTGATGTCCAGGAAGACATGAAGGAGATGGCCGATACACTGGCTATTAGCGACGTTGCCCGACCGGCACGTCAAATATTGCAGGAGCTGCGCAACCTTTTCTACGGGAATGATAACAACAACGTGATGATTTGAATTTCGGAGGCTCAGGTGATTGCACGTGTGTTTCGAGCAATGTCTCGTCTCTACAGTGGTGACGTTCATGGTTCTGTGGAGATTCCACCACTGTCACTAGCTCTTAACGAAGCCGTCTCGTTTTATCAATTCCATTTTGTTTCCGCCAACTCCCAAGACGTGGATCGCCCAACACGTTTGCTCGGCTGGGCGCACCCCGTGTTAGTGAACCTGCTACGCTACAATAATGTGTCTCTTTTTATTGATGGCACATTTAGATGTGTCCCAACCAACTTCCAAAAATGTGTGATATTCATGGTTCATGACCGTGCGTCCGGCCTCTTTTTTCCGGTGTTCTACATTCTACGTACATCGCGCACCAGTAACGCGTACTGGGATATGATACACTTTGTCGTGCAAGCTACCGACCAGCAGCTGAGCCCAGCTGAGGTTAACTGCGACAGCGAATCTGCGTTGGTGGACGCGGTGCAAACATAATTCCGCGATGCCATCGTGTTGGGCTGCTTGTTTCACATGAAACAAGCCCTGCGACGTGCCATGAAACGCTATGCTATTCCTGATGACGAGTGCAATGTTGCGATGACTCGAGGAGTCATCGGCATGTTGACTGTGGTCAACCCTGATCACGTCAAGTCACGGGGTATTGCGTGGGTTCAGCTGGAAATGAAACGCCGTTGCGCTGAGCAAGAAATTCGATACTCGGTGCCTAAGTGGCACGAGTTTTGGGAGTACTTTCAACGAACGTGGATTGATGGCTATTCTGTAGAACTTTAGAATGTTCATGGGACAGATGACGAGCTAGTAGCACGAACAAACAATCCGCTAGAACGCTTTAAGCGCGTTCTCAATACTCGCTTCCCCACCCCCACACCCTTCAATGGCTACATTTGTGACAGTTATCAAGCGGATTTCGGCTGAGTATGTTCAGCAACTGGCCGACATTCGGCGTGGACGCGCTCGCCGCTTAGCGCGCGAGACTATTGTGCTGCCCAACGCTGTTGATCTGCCGGAGGAATTGGAAAACCCTGCCCTGTTGCTTCGTCATCTGCTGCTGCTTCAGGTAATAAATGCAACCACTGTTAGCACGGATACTAGCCTGTTGACCAGCTAACTTCAATCATATACCTGCCTTTTGCCTGCCATCTATCCGTGCAGCACCTGTGCATGCACTGTAATTCTTGCCGTCACTAGCTATGCTCAAGTGCCCTCCCATTTGCATTATGCAAAAAACCTGTTCATAGATCTGATCAGTTCTGTATATGATCACAATGAGATTCTACCAGCGGAACGACCGGGCGGGAAATCTCCTCACTCCAGATTCGTACCTCCTCGCTCACATCCGCCAGGACGGTGGCCTCGTAGAAATTCTTGCCTACGTAACTGGGCTGTACACTGACCAGAACCTTGGCCCCGCGCAGCACTGCGTCTTCCACCGAGCCGGCAACTTTTTCAACCGCTTCCCCAGTCCCACCTTCACTCCGTGCTCGAGTGGCAACCCAAGCTTGAGATTCTTCACACGTTTGACCAGCTTAGCCGTGAATTTGGCGTAGATAGACGAGTACACGAATACGCGACTGCTGGTCACACACGTCTGCCCGCTGTTGCGAAACTTGGCTGCGATGAGTCCATCGAGCGCGTTCTCGATCTCGGTGTCTTCAAACACGATGAACGGGGCGTTGCCGCCAAGCTCGAGGACAACGTACTGCACCGTCGAGGCAGCCTGCTCCACCAGCTTTATGCCAGCAGAAGTGGGCCCCGTGAACGCGACCAAGCATACATCGGGGTTCTCGCTCAGCTCCTTTCCAATCCCGGAGTGACTGCCGCGAGGCACTGTGATCACGTTGATCACCCCTGCTGAGACGCCAGCACCTTCTCCCAACTTCGCCAGCGCTAGCATGGACAGAGGAGTTTTGCCCGACGGCTTCACAACTGCAGCGCATCCAGATGCCACACAAGGAACCAAGTTGCGTACTGCCGTCGCGTAGAGAAAATTCCAGGGTGACATGATAGTGCACACGCCGATGGGCTCCTTCATGACCAGCACTATCTTGTCAGCGGCCGACAGAAAAAACGAGTACCTACTGGAGCGAGTACCCACCGGAGCGCGCAATTTCGTGCGCGTAGAACTCGATAATGCCAGCAGTGAAATCCGCCTCCGCTCGACCTTCCTCAAGATGCGTAGGGCTCTCTCAAGACGCGATCACTGCGAGATCCTCCACGTTCTTGACGACCAGGGCGTGCCATTTCTTCATCACCGCCGAACGAGCCTAGTCGATTTCATGGACATTCATATGTCCGATCCCAAAATTCGCGTTAAAGGAAGGAACTTTGCTACGACGTACCGGCGACGTTCTGTCATCGACACTGGGCTGCAGCCGCAATGGTTTCGTGGGCTTCTGCTTTTCCCATCCACGCAACGTGAGCTAGGTCTTCTTCGGTGGCAGGGTCTGCAATGCAATCACGGGCTAGTTGAGCTGCAGGCGAAAGACACTATTCAAACAAAACCGCCTCGCTTACCTACGACGGAGAAGTATTTGCCTTCACTCCTTCGATCCGCTCGCCATTCACAAAACCCTTGGAGCGCACAAGCTTGGCATTCCCAGCGACTGGCTCACGTGGCGCTGCGAAGCGAAGTGGAGTTGCGGCTCGACTGCTTATTTGCTCGGCAAAGCTCCTTTGGGAATGAGCCCAAACCTAACACACGGGATTCCTTGCGCTCAAAAGAAGTGATGACTACAGGAGAATCCGCGGCGAGGGATGATAGGTTCAGCGAGAGCAGAAATCGTTGCTGATGCACACCAGTTATTAGCGGGTCAAACACAAGTGTTGTATATACGCCAAGTTGTCTATTCGTTTGGCAGCGGAAGTTTAGTTGTACGTCGTGACAGTGCGGCCGTTGAGAGGTTGGACAGGACGAGCGTTCTTGCCGTCGTCAGTGATCTCAAGCTCGGCGAGGTTCGCCTCGATGCGGTCGAACTGGGCCGACGAGATCGGAATCGGAGTGCGAACCACCCACCAGTCCACGAATTCGGTGCACGGCGGGGTCGTCAAACTGCCGGCGTAGTTGAAAACGTGGCCCTTCTCGACGTAAGCTCCGATGAGCTCCGAGTACGAGCCGCTGCAGGAACAACAAGCGTTGGTGACAATCACCACCACAGTTTTACTAGTTGTTGGAACGTAGATAACACGTACAGGGTCATAGGGATCGACGTGTTGAAGGTGACGTCGCTCATGGCGTCCACGATGATGTCGACGGCCGGCTCCGTGTCGGCGGCATCCGTTTTCCGGAGGAAGAGCCCGATCACGAGCGCCGCCGAGCCGTCCGCCTTCTTGTGCACGAAGTGAATCTCTCCGTCGAACGCCTGGCCGTCGATGGTGTGCTCGGACGGAGTGTGCACGTGGAACTGGGCGTAGTTGTAGGTCTCTCCCTTGGCCATGACGGTGCAGTTGCCTACAGTTTGGGCGGACAGCAACATGTGAGCATTGACAGAAGCATGGTGGCGATCTAGCCAAGACACGTGAGCGTACCTCCAATTACCGTGGCCTTGTAAGACTCCTCGTTCTCCGTCATGTTGTAGTCTGGGCAGGAGCCCGCGAACGAGCCTGGAGGGGGCTGGTAAACGCTGCACAGCTTGGACTCGGTGATGTCGATGGGTGATTGCCTGGAACCACCGCACGTCGGGTAGCCTTGGGCCCACTCGGGCGGACTCAACGCATCAGAGTCATCACTTTTGTAGGTGTACGCGGGGTCTTCGGCCAGAGCAGACTGGAAGGCGGTACCTCCCAGCAGCAAAAGAGCAGCAGACAGCGAAAACTTCATCGTTAGTGTGGAACGAGCAGGAGAGGGTCTCGAGGTGAACGGTGCGAGGCTTGGACGGCAAAAACAAGAGTGAGGGGCTGATAGAGTGAGTAGCAAGGAGCAGGCTGCTGGCAGTTGTGCTGTTAGTTCATGGCTTAGCTTGAAACGAACCGACCATTGAATCATGAAACTTTCGCCACCAAGGAAACGCGCACTATGCAACAGGTTCACAACAGGCTTCACCCGCCATGAGTCGTCCTAGTGAGCTCATTGGGACAGGCTCCGGCACGACCAAGCGTTACTCGAGCCCGCCGATGCAAACCATCTTGGTCTCCTGGTACTCCTCCAGGCCCTCGGCCGCTCCCTCCCGACCGAGCCCGGATTCCTTCACGCCGCCGTACGGAGCCCCGACGTGCGTCACCAGCTCGCTGTTCGCGCCGACCATGCCGCACTCCAACTCGCTGGCAACGCGAAAGATGCGAGCCACGTCCCGAGTGTAGAAGTACGCGGCGAGTCCAGCGGCAGTAGCATTCGCCTTCTGCACCACCTCCTCCTCGCTCAAAAACGAGGACATCGGAATCACAGGACCGTAAATCTCCTCTCGCCACACACGCATGGACTCGTTCACGTCGAGCAGCACCGTGGCCTCATAAAAGTTCTTGCCCAGGTCGCTCGTTCTTCCACCAAGCAGGACCTTCGCGCCGTGAGCTACTGCGTCTTCGACCAAACCGGCGACTGTTTTGACGGCCGAGGGTCCGATGAGCGGGCCTAGCTGCACGCCCTCTTCGAGAGGCAGACCCATCTTGAGTCGCTTCACTCGGTCCACGACCTTGGCAGCAAACGCTTCGTAGACCGAGGAGTGGACGAAGATGCGGTTGCTCGCCATGCAGGCCTGGCCGGTGTTGGAGAACTTACTATTGATCAGACCATCGACGGCCTTGTCCAGGTCGGCGTCTTCGAACACGATGAACGCCGCGTTGCCACTCAGCTCGAGCGACAGACGCTTGAGAGACTCGGACGACTGACGCATCAGCCACTTTCCAACTTGTGTCGAGCCCGCAAACGAGATTTTTCGGACTTCGGTCCTTGACGTCAGCACGCGCCCAACCTCCTCCGATCTCTCTCGAGGGGCAGTCACCACATTGATAACTCCAGCTGGAAACCCCACCTCCTCAGCGAGCGTGGCCAAGGCAAGCATCGACAGCGGCGTCTCGCCTGCAGGTTTGACCACAACAGCGCACCCAGCAGCGAGCGGAGGCCCGAGACTGAGACCCAAAATCGCGTAAGGAAAATTCCACGGCGTCACGATACCACATACACCAACGGGCTCCTTCGAGACAAGAATCTTTTGCCTCGGATCGCTCGGATAAATGAGGAACCCGCTGGAGCGCACGATTTCGTGAGCGAAGTACTCGATCACGCCAACGGCAAGCTCAACTTCCCACTTGGCTTCAGCCAGCGGTTTGCCGCACTCCACGGATCCGATGATTGCCAAGTCTTGACTGTTAGCAGTGATCGCAGCCGCCCATTCTCTCAGCAGCTTCGCTCGACCCTACATAGTAATGGAGACGAGATACCCAGCACCCCATTAGTCGTTGACGCTTTGATCACGGTGCCATCGAATGTCTTACCGGTGGGGTGGACCTCTTCCATTCACGCTGAGCCGACATCGCTGCAGTGACTGCAGTGTGAGTGTCCTCGGCCCCCATGCTAGTCACGCGAGCAACTTCCAGCTCCGTCGCAGGATCTGCAAACGGCACAACACTTCCATGAGTCAATTCTAGTTCCGCCTGTGAAGAATACCTCACACTGCATACCCTCGACGATGAAATGCTCGTTGCCAAGCGCCTCGACCCACTCGCCGTCGATAAACCCCTGTGCGCGCACGAGGTCGGGTCGCTGCAACTTAGACAGCAGTGGATGGTACTGACGTTGCCCGATTGACGCCAACCCGGACGAGAGTTGAGTCGTTGAAATCTTGGTAGAAGTTGTCATCTCTGCACTTGGACCGAAAATCGAGAACTGGAGGCAATTTTGCTGATGTCCGACTCAAATTCAGAGCATATTGTCACCCTGGGACGCACCCAACGTAAAAGAATGACGGGACATGGCGCTGACTAACGCACCAACCTCGCTCCTTACTTTGAAGAAGACAACGGGACAGATTTTGTTAAGTGGACGATTTTTATTGCCAGTGTGCTCATGTCTCCCTCACCTTTGACTTGCCTCCCAGTCCGTAGCTTCATACACCAGTACGTCGGACTGAGGAAGCGCTGGGTTACCAAGAATGATGTCGGCAGCCTTCTCGGCAAGCATGATGGTTGGTGCATTGAGGTTCCCACTGACGTTGTTGGGCATGATAGAGGCGTCAACCACGCGTAGCCCCTCTAACCCGTGCACCCTCGTCTGGGAGTCCACGACGGTATTGACATCGCTGTCCAAGCCCATTCGGTTCGTGCTGGATGGGTGGTAATCCGTGCTGGCATGTTGTCGAACCCAGGCATCAATCTCGGCGTCGGACTGCACGTCGTCGGACGGGGAGACGGCATCGCCCCGAAACTTATCAAAAGCTTGCTGGCGGAGCACTTCGCGAGTCAAGCGCACGCCGTTGCGAATGTCCACTCGGTCAGTCTCCGTGTCGAGATAATTTGGCTGGATGATGGGGCTTTCGCGCGGGTTGGCACTTCTCAACTTGATGAATCCTCGGCTCGTCGCGCGCAGTGGTGTACAATGCAACATCATGGCGTGTCCGTCTCGCAGGAGCTGGCGGTCCTCGTCACTGGCGCCAGGGAGAAATTGCCACTTGAGATCAGGGTGACGTTTGCCCGGCGCACTGCGGATGAACCCTCCAGCTTCAATGTGTGAGGAGGTGCCAGCTCCGGTCTTTGACGTGAGCCACTGAATCCCCATCCACGCCATCTTGTGTGGGAAGTGTGGCGTCGCATGATAGAGCGTGACAGGCTTCGTGCACGTGACATGCAGGTACACGCCCAGGTGCTCCTCCAAATTTCGTCCGACTGCCGGGAGGTGGTGCACAAGCGGCACCCCAACCTCCTTCAAATGCCTGGCGTCTCCCACCCCCGACAGCATCAAAAGCTGCGGCGAGTTGATGGCGCCGCCCGACAAAATGACCTCTTTCGCCGCTTGAACTCGTCTCGGTGGTTGATCGCCGTTGTTTGTTTTGAAAGGTTCCATCTCAATCCCGACGGCGCGCTTGCCTTCAAACACCAGCTTGTTCACGAACGTATCCGTCAGCACGGTCAAGTTCTCCCGTGTCAGCACAGACTCCGTCAAATACGCCGCTGACGCGCTGCATCTCGAGCCGTTGTGGATGGTCAAGTCGAGCCACCCGACTCCTTCCTGCTGGTACCCGTTCACGTCCTCCGTGAACGGATACCCCGCCTGCACCGCAGCATCCAGGAAGGCTTGAAACAACGGCTGGTTTCGCTGCAGCCTCCTGGTGACGTGTAGAGGTCCGTCCCCGCCCCGGTAGTCGTCCCTTCCTAGAGCATGAGTCTGAGCCCTCTTGAAGTAGGGCAGGCAGTCTGCATAGCCCCAGCCTTGAGCTCCGGACTCCAGCCAGTCCTCGTAGTCCAGGGCGTGTCCTCGGTTGTAGATCATGGCGTTGATGGACGACGAGCCTCCGAGCACTCGGCCCCGCGGCCACGTCAGGCGTCGGCCGTTCAAGTTCCTCTGCGGCTCCGTCACGTAGTTCCAGTTGTAGCGGGCGTCCACGAGGTTGGCAGGGAGCATGGCCGGCATGGCCAGGCGGATGGAGTCCAGCAGCCCGCGGTCCATTGGGCCGGTCTCCACCATCAACACCGAGTTGCTTGGGTCGGCGCTCAGGCGGTTGGCGAGGACGCAGCCAGCCGAGCCCCCGCCTACAATGACGTAGTCGAACTCATCGGCGATCTGCAAGGACGACGCCCGTCGGCATTGAGGGCGTAAGAGAGGAGGACGGTGGAGACAGTGACGAAGCATTGAGAGGAGAGAAGAAAGAAGATAGGAGGAAGAATGGAACGAAGCGATGTGAGCTCGACGTGGCGAATTGCAAAGTGAAGGTGAAGCTGGTCACGCTGGTCAAGTTGAAGTTGCAAAGACCATGATGATGACGGATGCCATGCGAATCAGATCTGAGGATTTACTACTTTCAGCCAATCAGAAAGTTCATGGTGATGCGCCGCTGTCATGGATATCGGTTTCGAGAGGTTTCGCGCCGCGGTTGGCTCCCAAGCGACACAGAGCGATTGATACAGTAGAGACTACGATGGCGGCGCCGCGCAACGACGATGAGCTGGAGATGAACTGGTCGGCGGAGGCCGTGGACGCGTCGGACGACGAGAGCGTCATGTCGGCCGGCAGCGAGGACGAGTTCGAGGAGGAGGCGGAGCTGGAGCTGGCCCAGGGCGTCAAGCGCGGCCGCGACGCCGATGGTGACGCAGAGGCGGAGGAGGAGGAGGACGCCGCCAAGAAGCAGAAGACCGACGCCGGCGTGCGTGCTGCAATCAGGAATATGACTATAGAGAGGGAGAAGAAAAGCTGACGTGGTTCCTCTCTATCTATTGCAGCAGGCCCAGCGCCCCAGGCAGAACGCCAAGGGGCTCCACAGGATGACGCGCACCGAGTACTTCAAGATCGTCAACGACGCGTACACCAAGCACCGCGGCGGCCAGATGACGTCGCTGGAGCTGGCGGACGGACTCAACGGTGAGAGGCGTGGAGAGACGGCTGTACAGGTCTACATGCGGCCTATTCAAGATCTGATGGTGATGGTGATGTTGTTGTTTTAGAGTCGCACTTCGTGGCGCCGAAGGGCCTGGGCAAGCACAGGCTGGAGCTGCTGCCTACGTACATTCATCACTTGCTGCCGACGCACAAGAGAGACTTCCTGGGTAAGGGCAAGCGTCGCGACAAGAGCCCGTACTTCCTCATCCTCTGTTCGTCTGCGCTGCGCTGTGTCGAGGTGCACAAGTGAGTGCTGCAGTGGCTGCGCTGGCGATGTGTTTGGTGTGAGTGCTGATGTTACTATTGTCGTTGTTGCTGTACGTTCATCCCAGACACCTGAAGTCGTTCAATTGCCGCATCGCCAAGCTCTTCAGCAAGCACATGAAGGTGGATGAGCAGGCTAAGCAGCTCGCGAGCATGTATCTGCCGATCGCGGTGGGCACGCCAGCGCGTGTCAAGAAACTGCTGGAGATGGACGCGCTGTCGCTCAAGCACACGACGCACGTGATCTTTGACATGGAGAAGGACAAGAAGCAGCTCACGGTCCTGGAGCTGAACGACACAGCCACCGAGATGGTGGACCTGCTGCAGTTTTATTTCATCCCGCAGCTCAACAAGCAGGACAGCAACATGAAGATCGTGCTGTTCTAGCTGCGTTATGCAACGCTGCAAAGCTTTAGAACTCTTGTTTCACGACTAATAACCGGTGCCCTGTGCAGGTGTACTTCATTCAGACTATTGTATTTGGATATCTGGTGTGTTGATTCCGTTAGAAGAATTGGTTCAGGAAACTCATGGTCTTCTCGAAAGCGACGAAGGTGACAGCGTTTGCGGGGAACGCTCGCAGCAACGATGGTGTGATTCCGCGGTAGAACCTCTTCGGGCCTCCTTCAGCGTAGAGCTGTCGACAGCAGTCAGCCACACCCGAGAAGCGAGGCTTGTCCAGGCGATCGGCCTGAAGGACGGACTTCACCGTATCTACGGGGAACACCACGAGCCAATACATGAAACCAGCGAAGCCTCCGGAGAAGGCAATGGACTGGTAGGTGCGTAAAGTCGCCGACTCGGGCGACAGCCCAGGCACATTGTGCACAAACCGGTCCAGCATCTTCTCCTTTGTCGCCTCATACGCCATGAAGTACGTGACGTTGCCCAGCATTTCACGCCCCGCCGTGGGCCAGAAGCCGCGATACAGTCCTCCCACCCCGTTGCGACCGTACACATCCTTGACACACTGCCAATTGCTGATCCGTGTGCGGGTGCCTCCGTACATGGTCTGCATCCTGACCTTAATAGTCTCGAACGGGGTGTACAGCAACCCCTCCGTAAACCCCGTCGAGAAGCCCGCCGCGATCAGCGAGTAGTCCGGGTTGTCAAACAGCGTCCTGGAGTAGAAGTACCGATACTGCCCCATGAGGCCAAACATGATTGACGCGCTGCGCAGTCACAGCCACCACCATCAACAAGAGCACCAAAAATCTGAGTGAACGCCACCGCAAACTCCCTGCATCTACAAGAAATGGGCAAGTTACTGCCCCATTTCCAAAACGAAGTCCCGGTACCTCATAGCCGACCGGAAAACCTGCGGCGACGCGCCCCTGTAGAGCGACGTGACACCTCCCTCTTGCAGACTCTTCTTGAGGCAGTCGAGGGGCCCCGCGAACGCCTTGGATCCGCTCTGCTGCGTCTGCATGCGCGACTTGACCGTCTCGAGGGGATATCCCACCACGGCCTCACAACCGCCGCCCATGGTGCCGCTCACGAAGTTCTTCACGGTCACCACGGCCAGCGACTGCGCCTTGGCCGCACCCTCGTCATGGGCAGGCGGGTCGCTCAGATGCGCGTCCGCCGACAGCTCGCCCGACGCGAGCTCCAAGGACTCGCACTTGGCCACTCTCCCCATTATCCTCCACTGTGACAGTGACTGTCTTCTTTGCGACCTGGCGGTCGGATTGCTAAGCAGGTACCAGTTTGGTAACGGTTGAGCCTTTTCCTCCAATGAGAGGCGCGGTTGAGGAGCGTGGGTACGTTGAAGTTGCCTTTTTGCTCGCTGAAGTACATGTACGGTAGACCACTGCATTGTGAGTTATCTGTCTCGTTATCCCTGATGCAACGAGAGCGGATTGCGTCGAGATGTAGAAGCAGGAGTCCAGGCAAGTTTTCGAGTCCTTACTTGTGGGCGGCTCCGACGGCGTCGGCCACGCTCTCGTAGCCGTCGCGTCGCAGCAGCGCAGCCAGCTCCTTCTTGGCGCGCGGCACGGCCAGCGGGCTCTCGTAGATCAGGCACGAGTACATCTGCACGAGCGAGGCGCCGGCGCGGATCTTGTCGTACGCGTCCTGGCCCGTGGACACGCCGCCCACGCCGATGAGCGGGATCTGGCCCTTGGTGAGCTTGTACATGTCGCCCAGCACCTTGGTGGACAGGTCGCGCACGGGCAGGCCGCTGAGGCCGCCGACCTCGCCCTTGGCCTCGCCCTTGAGCGTGTCCGGGCGGCTCAGCGTCGTGTTGGAGACGACGAGGCCGTCCAGCTGGAGCTCCAGCGCCACGTCGGCGATGTCCTGCTTGTCGTCCTCCGTGAGGTCGGGCGCGATCTTGACCAGCAGCGGGATGCGGCGCTCCTCCTGGGCCGCCACCTCGTCGCGCGCCTTGAGCACGCGTACCAGCAGGTTCTGCAGCTGGACCTTGCCCTGCAGCGTGCGCAGGCCGGGCGTGTTGGGCGACGACACGTTCACCACCAAGTAGTCCGCGTACTTGGCCAGCGCGTGGACGCCCAGCACGTAGTCGGCCGCGGCGTCCTCCGTGAGCTTGTTCTTGCCCAGGTTGACGCCCAGCACACCTGCGCGGTGGCCGTTGCCCTGGCGCTGCGTGCGCGAGCTCACGTACCTCTCCAGGCGGCCGCCCACGTACTGCAGCCCCTTGCTGTTGAAGCCGTAGCGGTTGATCACGCCCCGGTCCTCGTACAGGCGGAAGACGCGCGGCTGCGGGTTGCCCGGCTGCGGCTCGGGCGTGACGGAGCCGATCTCGACGCAGCCGAAGCCCATGTCCAGCATGCCCTCCATGGCCTCGCCGTGCTTGTCGAAGCCGGCGGCGATGCCCAGCGGGTTGGGGAAGTCGAGCCCCAGCGCCTGCACGCGCAGCAGCGCCGGGTCGCTCTCCGGGTCCTTGGGCGTCAGGCCGAAGCGCGCGCACTGCACGGCGATCTGGTGCGCCGTCTCCGGGTCGAACAGCCGCACCACGGGCATCATGGGCTCGGCCAGCTGCCGGATCAGCCACTCGTGCGGCACGACGCCGTTGGCCGCGGCCACGACGGCGGCCGCCGCGCCGCCGCCGATGGCCAGGTACGCGGCCGTGTGCAGGCCCGACGAGGACGATGGCTTGGCCGTGCTGAGGCTCGCGGCCTGCGGGGCCAGCGCGGCGCGGCGCGAGGCCAGGCGGCGGAAGGACGCGGAGAACGGAGCTGCTCGCATGTCGGAGGCAATTTGAAGACTGAACTGCTGGATCGGAGCCCTTGGTAGACGCACCTGTGGAAATCGTTAGTGCCGGTTATGAGGGGTGTATAAGGTAGAAGAGGTTTTGCTGGGGAGGAGATGGGAAGGGGGAGTTGAAGCGTACTTAGTTGGGAGATAGACAGATGGAGGTTTTGGCTGCGTTAAGTACGACGGACGACGCCGGTTTTTGAAGCGCGTCATTCGCCTTTTGTCGCCTTTTAGGACGGAGCAAGCAGAGCTGGAGGCGCGTCAGATGGCCGCGGCCACCAAGAAGCGCGTGGCGTATTTCTACCACCGTAGGTAGCGACGAGAGCCGGGCAAAGACCCAGCAGCTAATGCGAAGGGCTTCTCTTCTCTTCTTGCCGATGCGCAGCCGAGGTGGGCCACTTCTACTACGGGCCGGGCCACCCCATGAAGCCGCACCGCATGAAGCTGGCGCACCACTTGGTGGTCAACTACGACCTGTACCAGAAGATGGACATCTTTGTGAGCTTCTACTGCTGCTAGACTGGCTATAGGTGCAGGTGCAGGTGCAGGGGCTGACTGTCGGTCTCCGTGCAGGAGCCGCACTGGGCGTCCGCGGACGAGATGAAGGTCTTCCACGCGCCCGACTACATCGAGTTCCTGCAGCGCGTGAGCCCCGCCACCCAGCGAGACATGACCATGGACCTGGCCAAGTGTACGTCCAGCAGGCAGAGGTTTAGCGGTTGGAAGTGGGGACTGACGAGGTGCTGAACAGACAACTTCGGAGAGACGAGCGACACGGACTGCCCCGTGTTCGACGGCGTCTTCGACTTCTGCCAGATCTACACGGGAGGGACTCTAGGTTTGTGGTGTGGTGTTGTTGATGTGTTGAGGTGGTGCGGACAGAGGTGACGTGTAGCTTTTGGTGGCGCTGTTGGGGTGGGCAGATGCCGTGGCGCGACTCAACTTTGGACTGTGTGACATCGCGATCAACTGGTCGGGGGGTCTACACCACGCGAAGAAGGCGGGAGGATCGGGGTTCTGCTACGTGAACGACATCGTGCTAGGTATATTGGAGCTGCTAAAGTAAGTGGCGTGAAATGTTGGGGTGGTGGAGATCTGTTGTACTTTGGACCTAACCGAGACTGTAACCAGGTACCACCCGCGAGTTCTCTACATCGATATCGATGCACATCACGGCGATGGCGTGGAGGAAGCCTTCTACGTCACTGACCGAGTGATGACGGTGTCCTTTCACAAGTATGGCGACTACTTCCCTGGCACGGGTGACATCAAAGTGCGTTCTCGCTTTAGGCTGACTTATCGACCATTGGTTTGACTTTTTTTTTGCATCCCGACAGGATATTGGTGCTAAGAGCGGAAAATATTATGCGGTGAACTTCCCACTGCACAGCGGAATGGATGACGAGAGCTACGAGAGCATCTTCAAGCCGGTGATCGACAAAGTGATGGAAACGTTTTGCCCCACTGCGGTGGTTTTGCAATGTGGAGCTGACTCCTTGACAGGAGATCGTCTGGGCTGCTTCAACGTGACAACCAGAGGTCATGGCGAGTGCGTCCGCTTCGTGAAGGGATATGGGCTTCCGATGCTGGTGGTGGGCGGCGGTGGCTACAGAATTCGCAACGTTTCCCGCGCTTGGGCATACGAGACCTCAATTCTCGTCAACCAGGAGGTATCAAATAACATCCCGTACAACGACTACTTCGAGTTCTACACACCAGACTTCAAGCTTCACCTTGTGCCCGACAAGGATCTGAAGAACGACAACTCTAAGGAGTATTTGGAAAAGCACAAGTGAGTTGGCCTGCGCAAGTGTTCGTCGAGGATGGATCAATACTGACTTCGAATGTGTATTGTGCAACAGGATTAAGATCTTCGAGAATCTACGCACAATCACCGGAGCGCCAAGTGTCCAGATGCAGCAAGCCCCTCCGACTCGAATGCTGCACGAAGAAGATGAAGATGCAATTGACCCGGAAAGCCGCTCTGAAAGCGACGGAAAGCACCAGCACGAGGCAGAGTTCTACCACGACGAGCAGGATCAAGACAACAACGATGACCCTGAGATTGAGAATAACAAAAACGCGGCACCAGACGTCGTCCCGATGGATGTGGATAACTAACTAAAGAAACCTGGATGAACGTCACTATCTCCCCTCTCTTTAGTACACGACGCGCACCTAATACAAGTCCTGCAGGATGGCGATTGCTCATGCCAAGCGCTTGTACCACCACCACCGGGATGCTTGGACGAACACGGCTCGACACGGCAAGTTAAGTGCGCGAGACGAGGCGGATGCGTATCAGCCATCTCGTGCGCTTTTGACACGCGAAGGACGCCGTCTCCCGTGATACAGATTTCCCTGGCAAAGAGAGAATTGCGACCAGCTATTTACCTCGGACAAAGAATGTGATCGTGCAAGGGATTTGCGGACTAGTTCTACTGAAACACTATTAAATGTATAGATTAATGGATTTCGTCGTGCAAAGTGCACGCAGTCTATTTTAGAAAATATTTTGAGACTTCAAATCTAGTGAACAGTCGCACAACAGCATCATGGAGACCCTGGACGCTCGAGTTGATGAAGTACTCGGCAACACCACCGCAGCGTCCACCAAATACGTGTATTGTCGTGCATTGATACAGCTTGTGGGGTGGTTATATGCCAACACAGATCGTGATCACCGTGAAGTCCTGTTTACAAGGCAATTTCTCGCACTGGAGTCTGTCAATGATGACAGCATATCTCAATGGTTCACACGTGAACCTTTGGAGAGCCCCATGGACCTGCAGGTGCTAACGACTAAGGATTGCATGCGCTATTTAACCTCGATGGAGCAGCGCGGTATAGGAGGGAAGTCCACGTTTGGTAATGTTCGTTCGGCTTTAGTGTATCTGTACGCTACGACTGAGCACTCACGTCCTCATGATTTTGACCGCCAAATGATAAGATATTTCAAGGGACTTCATCACACTGTTGCCCGCACTGCACAGCGAAACAACGAGCGACTTACTGAGGGTAAGGAGCCGTTCTCATTTTCGATGTACAAAGAGATTGCCAAAGCTATGCTGCGCTCAAGCAAGAAGAAAGATGGTTTTGGTCACTCCTTTTTACTTATTTGTTGGAATTTAATGGGCCGCGCTAAGAATGCAGCAACCATTCGACATGCACATGTTTCGTGGCAAGAAGATGTCGTTACCATAAAATTTGCACACATGAAGAACGACCAAGACGGTAGTCGTCCTAGGGATCCTCGCCATATTTACGCCAATCCGACGATGCCAGAGATTTGTCCGATTTTGGGCTTGGGGATTTATTTTGCTGTTCTGGGCTTCGCCAGCGATGGAAAATTATTCAAGGGTGGAAATCAATACAGTCGATTTCTCAAGTTACTGAAACGCGTGCTCATTGCAAGATGTGCTATCAAAGTTAGGGATGACAGTGAAGGATTTTGGCACTCATTCGGCGAGGAAAGGAGATTCTGCATACGCTAGCGGTTGCTCAACGTCAGGTCCGTCCGCTGCGTCAATATGCCTTCGCGCTGGCTGGACTCGTCCTGGGATCCAGGACAAGTATGTGAGATTTGAGGCTGCTTGTGATATGATTGTTGGGCGCTATGTGTCTGGTCTGCCCTTTGATTCACCAAACTTTGCTACATTACCCCCATTTTTTAGCCCAGTAGCCAGCTCTGAAGAAGATCGATTGGAGCTAGAAAAGCGTTTAAAGTTTGCCGTGGATACCATCTATTCTGGAGCACCACCAAGCTTGCGAATGGTGTGTCAGTTCGGTCTTGCTTCAATACTGTATCACTTTGTGTTCTTACGCGAACACTTGCCACATAATCACCTGCTGTTCACTACCTCTTTATTTACACCATGCAATCGATCGCATTTTGAGTGGCTTCGCCAACGAGTTGTTTGTCGTAATTTTCAAGTCAATGATCCCATCACTCCAAGTGGAATTCCTTCACATGTGGGAATAATGGTCAACTTGGCACAGTACAAAGCGGAAATTGATTCGTTAAAACAAGGTCTGACTGATTCCTTCGAGAATACTCTTAAATGGCACGTCCATGGTTCAATAATGACGATCGAGGCGTTGGAATCAGCTTTTGCTGCGGTTCTTGCTCGTTCACAACTTAGTTGTACCCATTTAGCTGGCGAACAACCGGATAGAAGGACTGTTGATGTCGTTTCCACGACGGAATCACCTCTCGAACTACAGCAATGGGGTGGTGGCTTTTACCGAGTTGCAGAAGATTTTGTACTTCCTAACGGGACCCTCCGGCTAATATGGCAGCATTGGTGTGTTGGATCACCTGCACTACGGATTCTGTCAAAGCATGACATGGCTACCCGAGTTGGAAAGGTTCGGCTAGCTGAGCTCCAGCGACTGATGCATGTTATAGAAGGCTTACTATCAAACACCGAGCTGCGCCGAGCCAAAAGCTCTACCGACTGTGTTGGCCTTCTGTACGAGCAGATCAAATCTCGTCTTTCGTTTTCGTCTGTGTCTAGTAGGGGCAGAGAACGAAGATTAGATCACTTGTCGTTGAAAACACTAGCTAGAGAGAAGAGTACCCAAAACTTACGCTGAAAAACGTATATTTTCTTTCTTTTTTCGAGCTGATCACGCATCGAGTCCCATCGTGCAAATTGCACGATGGATTCTAGTGAATGATTGCATTCTCGTGAACCCATTAGCTGTTTGTATGCCTGAAATAACTGCATTCGGTGAAATCTTCGTGCCCAGTGCACGAAGAAATGCATAGAAACCACAAGTTTTACACGAAGTTTTCCTGACAAGTAGTAATTCAGTACGTGTGCCTTTCTGCGATGGCCGTACCAACTTTGTAGCTTCGCAGACTTTATTGGTCCGACCTTTCTCTCTTTGCCGGGGAATTCTGTATGTATTGATGCCTAGGTTCGACAGCACGCCAGCGCGGACGACCACCTTCAGTACGAACGGAATGGGCTTGGACACCGATGCCAATTCCGTCGTGGACGTTAGAGGGGCTACGCGTGGTTGACGCCTCTATCATGCCCAACAACGTCAGTGGGATCCTCATGCTTGCCGAGAAGGCTGCCGACATCATTCTTGGTAACCCAGCGCTTCCTCAGTCCGACGTACTGGTGTATGAAGCTACGAACTGGGAGGCAAGCCAAAGGTGAAGGAGACATGAGCACACTGGCAATAAAAATCGTCCACTTATCAAAATCTGTCCCGTTGTCTTCTTCAAAGTAAGGAGCGAGGTTGGTGCGTTAGTCAGCGCCATGTCCCGTCATTCTTTTACGTTGGGTGCGTCCCAGGGTGACAATATGCTCTGAACTTGAGTCGGACATCAGCAAAATTGCCTCCAGTTCTCGATTTTCCGTCCAAGTGCAGAGATGACAACTTCTACCAAGATTTCAACGACTCAACTCTCGTCCGGGTTGGCGTCAATCGGGCAACGTCAGTACCATCCACTGCTGTCTAAGTTGCAGCAACCCGACCTCGTGCGCGCACAGGGGTTTATCGACGGCGAGTGGGTCGAGGCGCTTATGCACGAGCATTTCATCGTCGAGGGTATGTAGTGTGAGGTATTCTCCCCACACGGAACTAGAATTGACTCATGGAAGTGTTGTGCCGTTTGCAGATCCTGCGACGGAGCTGGAAGTTGCTCGCGTGACTAGCATGGGGGCCGAGGACACCCACACTGCAGTCACTGCAGCGATGTCGGCTCAGCGTGAATGGAAGAGGTCCACCCCACCGGTAAGACATTCGATGGCACCGTGATCAAAGCGTCAACGACTAATGGGGTGCTGGGTATCTCGTCTCCATTACGATGTAGGGTCGAGCGAAGCTGCTGAGAGAATGGGCGGCTGCGATCACTGCTAACAGTCAAGACTTGGCAATCATCGGATCCGTGGAGTGCGGCAAACCGCTGGCTGAAGCCAAGTGGGAAGTTGAGCTTGCCGTTGGCGTGATCGAGTACTTCGCTCACGAAATCGTGCGCTCCAGCGGGTTCCTCATTTATCCGAGCGATCCGAGGCAAAAGATTCTTGTCTCGAAGGAGCCCGTTGGTGTATGTGGTATCGTGACGCCGTGGAATTTTCCTTACGCGATTTTGGGTCTCAGTCTCGGGCCTCCGCTCGCTGCTGGGTGCGCTGTTGTGGTCAAACCTGCAGGCGAGACGCCGCTGTCGATGCTTGCCTTGGCCACGCTCGCTGAGGAGGTGGGGTTTCCAGCTGGAGTTATCAATGTGGTGACTGCCCCTCGAGAGAGATCGGAGGAGGTTGGGCGCGTGCTGACGTCAAGGACCGAAGTCCGAAAAATCTCGTTTGCGGGCTCGACACAAGTTGGAAAGTGGCTGATGCGTCAGTCGTCCGAGTCTCTCAAGCGTCTGTCGCTCGAGCTGAGTGGCAACGCGGCGTTCATCGTGTTCGAAGACGCCGACCTGGACAAGGCCGTCGATGGTCTGATCAATAGTAAGTTCTCCAACACCGGCCAGGCCTGCATGGCGAGCAACCGCATCTTCGTCCACTCCTCGGTCTACGAAGCGTTTGCTGCCAAGGTCGTGGACAAAGTGAAGCGACTCAAGATGGGTCTGCCTCTCGAAGAGGGCGTGCAGCTAGGCCCGCTCATCGGACCCTCGGCCGTCAAGACAGTCGCCGGTTTGGTCGAAGACGCAGTAGCTCACGGCGCGAAGGTCCTGCTTGGTGGAAGAACGAGCGACCTGGGCAAGAACTTTTATGAGGCCACGGTGCTGCTCGACGTGAACGAGTCCATGCGTGTGTGGCGAGAGGAGATTTACGGTCCTGTGATTCCGATGTCCTCGTTTTTGAGCGAGGAGGAGGTGGTGCAGAAGGCGAATGCTACTGCCGCTGGACTCGCCGCGTACTTCTACACTCGGGACGTGGCTCGCATCTTTCGCGTTGCCAGCGAGTTGGAGTGCGGCATGGTCGGCGCGAACAGCGAGTTGGTGACGCACGTCGGGGCTCCGTACGGCGGCGTGAAGGAGTCCGGGCTCGGTCGGGAGGGAGCGGCCGAGGGCCTGCAGGAGTACCAAGAGACCAAGATGGTTTGCATCGGCGGGCTCGAGTAACGCTTGGTCGTGCCGGAGCCTGTCCCAATGAGCTCACTAGGACGACTCATGGCGGGTGAAGCCTGTTGTGAACCTGTTGCATAGTGCGCGTTTCCTGGGTGGCGAAAGTTTCATGATTCAATGGTCGGTTCGTTTCAAGCTAAGCCATGAACTAACAGCACAACTGCCAGCAGCCTGCTCCTTGCTACTCACTCTATCAGCCCCTCACTCTTGTTTTTGCCGTCCAAGCCTCGCACCGTTCACCTCGAGACCCTCTCCTGCTCGTTCCACACTAACGATGAAGTTTTCGCTGTCTGCTGCTCTTTTGCTGCTGGGAGCCACCGCCTTCCAGTCTGCTCTGGCCGAAGACCCCGCGTACACCTACAAAAGTGATGACTCGGATGCGTTGAGTCCGCCCGAGTGGGCCCAAGGCTACCCGACGTGCGGTGGTTCCAGGCAATCACCCATCGACATCACCAAGTCCAAGCTGTGCAGCGTTTACCAGCCCCCTCCAGGCTCGTTCGCGGGCTCCTGCCCAGACTACAACATGACGGAGAACGAGGAGTCTTACAAGGCCGCGGTAATTGGAGGTACGCTCACGTGTCTTGGCTAGATCGCCACCATGCTTCTGTCAATGCTCACATGTTGCTGTCCGCCCAAACTGTAGGCAATTGCACCGTCACGGCCAAGGGAGAGACCTACAACTACGCCCAGTTCCACGTGCACACTCCGTCCGAGCACACCATCGACGGCCAGGCGTTCGACGGAGAGATTCACTTCGTGCACAAGAAGGCGGACGGCTCGGCGGCGCTCGTGATCGGGCTCTTCCTCCGGAAAACGGATGCCGCCGACACGGAGCCGGCCGTGGACATCATCGTGGACGCCATGAGCGACGTCACCTTCAACACGTCGATCCCTATGACCCTGTACGTGTTATCTACGTTCCAACAACTAGTAAAACTGTGGTGGTGATTGTCACCAACGCTTGTTGTTCCTGCAGCGGCTCGTACTCGGAGCTCATCGGAGCTTACGTCGAGAAGGGCCACGTTTTCAACTACGCCGGCAGTTTGACGACCCCGCCGTGCACCGAATTCGTGGACTGGTGGGTGGTTCGCACTCCGATTCCGATCTCGTCGGCCCAGTTCGACCGCATCGAGGCGAACCTCGCCGAGCTCGAGATCACTGACGACGGCAAGAACGCTCGTCCTGTCCAACGTCTCAACGGCCGCACTGTCACGACGTACAACTAAACTTCCGCTGCCAAACGAATAGACAACTTGGCGTATATACAACACTTGTGTTTGACCCGCCAATAACTGGTGTGCATCAGCAACAATTTCTGCTCTCGCTGAACCTATCATCCTTCGCCGCGGATTCTCCTGTAGTCATCACTTCTTTTGAGCGCAAGGAATCCCGTGTGTTAGGTTTGGGCTCATTCCCAAAGGAGCTTTGCCGAGCAAAGAAGCAGTCGAGCCGCAACTCCACTTCGCTTCGCAGCGCCACGTGAGCCAGTCGCTGGGAATGCCAAGCTTGTGCGCTCCAAGGGTTTTGTGAATGGCGAGCGGATCGAAGGAGTGAAGGCAAATACTTCTCCGTCGTAGGTAAGCGAGGCGGTTTTGTTTGAATAGTGTCTTTCGCCTGCAGCTCAACTAGCCCGTGATTGCATTGCAGACCCTGCCACCGAAGAAGACCTAGCTCACGTTGCGTGGATGGGAAAAGCAGAAGCCCACGAAACCATTGCGGCTGCAGCCCAGTTTCGATGACAGAACGTCGCCGGTACGTCGTAGCAAAGTTCCTTCCTTTAACGCGAATTTTGGGATCGGACATGTGAATGTCCATGAAATCGACTAGGCTCGTTCGGCGGTGATGAAGAAATGGCACGCCTTGGTCATCGAGAACGTGGAGGATCTCGCAGTGATCGCGTCTTGAGAGAGCCCTACGCATCTTGAGGAAGGTCGAGCGGAGGTGGATTTCACTGCTGGCATTATCGACTTCTACGCGCACGAAATTGCGCGCTCCGGTGGGTACTCGCTCCAGTAGGTACTCGTTTTTTCTGTCGGTCGCTGACAAGATAGTGCTGGTCATGAAGGAGCCCATCGGCGTGTGCACTATCATGTCACCCTGGAATTTTCTCTACGCGACGGCAGTACGCAACTTGGTTCCTTGTGTGGCATCTGGATGCGCTGCAGTTGTGAAGCCGTCGGGCAAAACTCCTCTGTCCATGCTAGCGCTGGCGAAGTTGGGAGAAGGTGCTGGCGTCTCAGCAGGGGTGATCAACGTGATCACAGTGCCTCGCGGCAGTCACTCCGGGATTGGAAAGGAGCTGAGCGAGAACCCCGATGTATGCTTGGTCGCGTTCACGGGGCCCACTTCTGCTGGCATAAAGCTGGTGGAGCAGGCTGCCTCGACGGTGCAGTACGTTGTCCTCGAGCTTGGCGGCAACGCCCCGTTCATCGTGTTTGAAGACACCGAGATCGAGAACGGGCTCGATGGACTCATCGCAGCCAAGTTTCGCAACAGCGGGCAGACGTGTGTGACCAGCAGTCGCGTATTCACGGCTAAGCTGGTCAAACGTGTGAAGAATCTCAAGCTTGGGTTGCCACTCGAGCACGGAGTGAAGGTGGGACTGGGGAAGCGGTTGAAAAAGTTGCCGGCTCGGTGGAAGACGCAGTGCTGCGCGGGGCCAAGGTTCTGGTCAGTGTACAGCCCAGTTACGTAGGCAAGAATTTCTACGAGGCCACCGTCCTGGCGGATGTGAGCGAGGAGGTACGAATCTGGAGTGAGGAGATTTCCCGCCCGGTCGTTCCGCTGGTAGAATCTCATTGTGATCATATACAGAACTGATCAGATCTATGAACAGGTTTTTTGCATAATGCAAATGGGAGGGCACTTGAGCATAGCTAGTGACGGCAAGAATTACAGTGCATGCACAGGTGCTGCACGGATAGATGGCAGGCAAAAGGCAGGTATATGATTGAAGTTAGCTGGTCAACAGGCTAGTATCCGTGCTAACAGTGGTTGCATTTATTAGCTGAAGCAGCAGCAGATGACGAAGCAACAGGGCCCGACTCCGTAGGGTTTTCCAATTCCTCCGGCAGATCAACAGCGTTGGGCAGCACAATAGTCTCGCGCGTTAAGCGGTGAGCCGTCCACGCCGAATGTCGGCCTGTTGCTGAACATACTCAGCCGAAATCCGCTTGATAACTGTCACAAATGTAGCCATTGAAGGGTGTGGTGGTGGGGAAGCGAGTATTGAGAACGCGATTAAAGCGTTCTAGCGGATTGTTTGTTCGTGCTACTAGCTCGTCATCTATCCCATGAACATTCTAAAGTTCTACAGAATAGCCATCAATCCACGTTCGTTGAAAGTACTCCCAAAACTCGTGCCACTTAGGCACCGAGTATCGAATTTCTTGCTCTGCGCAACGGCGTTTCATTTCCAGCTGAACCCACGCAATACCCCGTGACTTGACGTGATCAGGGTTGACCACAGTCAACATGCCGATGACTCCTCGAGTCATCGCAACATTGCACTCGTCATCAGGAACAGCATAGTGTTTCATGGCACGTTGCAGGGCTTGTTTCATGTGAAACAAGCAGCCCAACACGATGGCATCGCGGAATTGTGTTTGTACCGCGTCCACCAACGAAGATTCGATGTCGCAGTTAACTTCAGCTGGGCTCAGCTGCTGGTCGGTAGCTTGCACGACAAAGTGTATCATATCCCAGTACGCGTTACTGGTGCGCGATGTACGTAGAATGTAGAACACCGGAACAAAGAGGCCGGACGCACGGTCATGAACCATGAATATCACACATTTTTGGAAGTTGGTTGGGACACATCTAAATGTGCCATCAATAAAAAGAGACACATTATTGTAGCGTAGCAGGTTCAGTAACACGGGGTGCGCCCAGCCGAGCAAGTGTAACGGGGTTACACGCACAAGTGGCTACAAGCCACTTGTGAATTTAACAGATAGGTTATCTGTTAAAAGTTTTGGATACTTCCTAACCTTGGTGTAGGACACACCAATGGATACAATGAAGTGGGCCACCACAGTGAGTGGTCCACACATACCCAAAGATCCTATTGGTAGAAAGCAGCATCTTTCTACCAATCAGAGACATGCATATTAGCGGGGCTCTGACAGCCAGCCGCTGCCAACCCTTTCATAGATGATAAACAGTTTTAGCAGTTCTAGGAGGAAGATCAATTAACAAACAATACAGTTCTCATTTTACCTAATCTAAGTCACTTGGAATCCTTTCTTACTTAACTTATATTTGTGTATTCAAATATAATTAACTTAAGTAATTACTAAGTACTTACGCTTCCTCATACACGTTGCGCAACGTGTAAGCTAAAGTAGTGAGTCAAGTTAGACCCACTACACCTGGTAGCACTTTGTAGTCCGTCCAACGACCGACTGCTTGACGTTCGTACGCGGTGTACGAACGCGGAGCCGAGAACCACATGAGCACGGAGGTGCCCATGGAGAGCTCCAACACGCCTGCAACGCATGTTGCACGCGCCGACTGCCTCCACCTATCTGACCTAGAGTGGGAAGCCCTCCAACGACTGTCAACAGTCATTGGAGAAGCGGCGATAGCCACGATGCTGCGTATGCTATCACCGACGGAGCAACATGGTGTTGCTCTGGGGTTCATCATGAAGGAGCAGCGTGATGCTGCTTCCTCAGTGACGGCGTCGTCAGGGACGACACCGCGTGCTCAACCATTAAAGTTGAGCGTAAGCAATTACGTGGGAAGAGAGGGCGAGCCGCTCCTCCGATGGCTTGTCGAGATCGACACAGCCATAGCGGCTCGACGCATCGTCGACCCGCTGTCGAAGGTCGCATTCGCCATGTCCTGCCTTGGCGGACGGGCAAGGGGTTGGGCGTATGGACGCCGACTCTCCGATCCTACGTGCTTCAGCACGTACGAGACATTCAAAGAGGAGCTCAGACAAGCGTTTGAGCCCCCGCAAAATGAGTTCCGGTCAAGGGCGGAATTCCTCGACCTGCAGCAGGGTAAGCATGACGTCCATGCTTACGCGCAGCGTGCACGGTACTTGGTCTCGAACATCGTGACCAACCCGATAGACGAGGCGACTAAAGTCGTCACGTTCATGAACGGACTGAGAGATGGGCCTGTGAAGACCTATCTCTTCCGAGAGAACCCGAGTACTCTCGAAGCTGCGATTACTCTCGCAATGCAAGAAGGGTTTAGCCTGCGGCAGGCTAAACTCCATGCGAATGTGCCGAGGTCGCAACCGCGCTCGGTAGCGAGGACGGGAGGTCCAGAACCAATGGACCTCTCGGACGCAACAACTGCTGGCTACCAGCAGCAGGGAGGCAACGTGCGATGCTTCCGTTGCGGAAGGATCGGTCACTTTGCACGGGAGTGCACAGCTCCCATGCCCCCTGGAGGAGGCCGTCGTGGCGATGCTAGGCATCGCCGCGGACCAACAAAAAACGCGAACATCCAGTAGGCGCGGGGCGCCCTACTGGTAATGCAGTCGCGCGAGCCGACATCGGGCACGCGACACTGAGGACTGCAGCCCCCAGTGAGACCAGCTCTCACTGCAAGAAACAAGATGACAGGCCGAACCTAGTCATCTTGAAGGTTTACTCGAAGAGAGCGAGTGACTTTCTTCGAGCTTTGGTAGATTCAGGCGCGTCGAACAACTTTGTTCGACTACGAAGCCTGTCGAGGCTTGACTTCGAGGAGGTAAATGTACCTCGAAGTCTTCTGGAGGTACGACTGGCAACAGGTGCCATCGTGAAGACCGAGAAGCGCGTCGTGAACGTGCGCTTCTCGTACAAACAACGAGTGTTTGTCGAACACTTTATCGTCCTGGACCTGGACGATAAGTTCGACGTAGTAATGGGCATGCCGTGGCTTGCACGGCATGATCCGGTGATAGACTGGAAGAAGCGCACGCTCGTGCACTTCGGACGCGACAGCGGAACAGAGAGCGATGGCCCTGTTACCGCGGCTCACCAGTCGAGACAGCGCTTTATGCTGCTGTCCCGGAGTGCCCAAGAAGTGCGCGAGGGCGCGCACAAGCGAGACCCATGTCGGCAATGCTGCCGACGTCGGAAGAAAAAGATGTGTTGGTTCCGGGAACCAACACCCACGTTCAAGCGTGTAAGGGACAGTCCCTGACCCAAAGCGGTCAGGTCGACAATGACGCGTCGGCTCCGGGAGCCGACGCACCCTCGGTCATGAGGGGCTCCGCCAATGAATGGCGTCGAGGTGACGAAGGCGTGTCAACTCCGGGAGTTGACGCTGCAAACAGTGTGGACGGTTGCAAACGTACCGCACTGACGCAATTTGCATGCTGTCGTGCAGCCGGGCTGCACGACGAAGCGCCATGCGATCAAGCCGGGCTTGATATCGCGCGCCCGCAGACAGGGTCTGCCGGCGAAGGGACACATTACCGTGCAGCCGGGCTGCACGAAGGAAAATGCGGTCAAGCCGGGCTTGATACCGCGCGCCCGCGGACAGGGTCCGCCGGCGAACAACTGTCCACGGCCGGGCCTGGACCAGAAGAACAACTGTGCGGAGCCGGGCTTCGCACATCAAGAAGACGGCGCAAGCGGAAAACGCTGCGCAAGTCTCTGTCCGGGACCGAGACGCAACAAGAGCAGTCTGCTGGGCCGACTGCGGCGGTGACGCCGAATGTCAAGACGCTAAGCGTCTTGACGCGCACCGATACTGGATTCCAGTATCGTGAGATGGAACTCGCTAGTCCTCCGACGACGGCGTCGGAGTTGACTTCGCTTCCAGCCATGAGCTGGAAGCGCTTCACGCGCGACTTGCACGATGGACGCATCGAGCAAGTCTGCGTTCTTTCGGACAGTGAAAGAACGAAGAGCGAGAGCGAAGAGCTGAGGCAGCTCTTCATGGGAAGTACCACTGAGAGTGAAGACACTCTCAGTGCGAAGACGAAGCGAGAGCGCTTCGAGGAACAAGGTTGGGACTCGCTGAAGTCGAGTCCCTATTACGAATTGTTGAGAGAGTACAAAGACGTACTCCCGGAAGACATTCCTGCGGAGCTTCCGCAGGATAAGGGCATTCAGCACGAGATTGATCTCGTGCCGGGCGCGAAGTACTGTGTCACGCGGCAGTGGCCACTGCCGCGAGAGCAAGTAAAAGCAATCGACGACTTCTTTGAAAGTCGTCGCAAAGCAGGACAAGTGCGGGAATCAAAGTCCCCGCACAGTGCTCCGACGTTCTGTGTCAAAAAGCCACAGGGCGGATGGCGCATCGTTCATGCCTACAACAAGCTGAACGATGCGACGGTACCGGCGCAGACGCCGATACCGCGAAAAGATGTTATCATCGATTCGATGGCCGGGAGCACCGTTTACAGTGCTCTCGATTTGCGAGATGGATTTTATCAAATCCTAATGCGTGAGAGCGATATACCTCTTACGGCAGTGAGCACGCCAAGCGGCATGCTCTGGGAACGGCTAGTAATGCCACAGGGGCTTAAGAACGCCCCTGCGACTTTCAACAGGTGCGTGACGCACTTGTTGCGCTCGGTGCGCGACTTCGCGCCGAGCTATTTCGATGATGTATTCATCCACAGCCGGGCTGTGTACGAGAAGACCGACGTAGAGATGCACAGGGTGCGTCTCCGGAAGCTACTCGAGCTTATGCGAAAGCATAAGCTCTACGCGAACCTGAAGAAGTGTATCTTCGGGTCGAGCGAGATACCCGTCCTCGGGTGTCTCGTCGGGAAGAATGGTGTTCGCCATGACCCGGAAAAGGTCAGAGTGATAAATGAATGGCCAACGCCTTCAAGTGTCAAGGAACTGAGGCAGTTCCTTGGCTTGGCCACGTACTTGCGCAAGTACGTGGAGGATTATGCGGGCAAGATCCGCCCGCTGTCACAGCTTCTTAAGAAGGAAGCTGTGTGGAATTGGACAACCGATTGCCAAAAGACATTCGATGCAGTCAAGCGGGGCTTGACTGAGGCACCGATCTTGGCAGTAGCTGACCAAGATCGTCCATTTCACGTCGTATGTGATGCATCCGACTTTGCAACCGGATGCGCATTGATGCAACATGATCACGAGGGCCGTGATCGTGTCGTCTACTACCAATCGCGCCAGCTGAAGCCAGCTGAGCGCAACTATCCGGTGCATGACATGGAACTCCTTGCCATGAAGTACGCACTCGCAAAGTTCCGAGTGTATTTGCTTGGAGGTAGGCCATTTGTGGTCTACACCGACCATGCTTCACTGCGTACCGCAGTGAAGTCGCCACACATATCACAAAGAATGGCGAGATGACTCTCATTCTTTGCGAAGTATAACTTCCGGGTCGAATATAAACCCGGAAGATTGAATGTAGTGGCCGACGCGTTATCACGTCGGCCGGACTATGCAGAAGTTGTAGACGTCAATGCCATTGACGCCATGCGATCGAGCAAACCCACATCATCTCTGTTGGATGATGTGAGGGCCGCGTACGCGCACGACGCGGACGCGAAACTCTTGCTGGCCTATGGCACAGCGCCTTCTGACAAGTCCCGTCAGAAGCTGCCCAAGCACCTTCGAGCGCGTGCACACCGCTTTCGTGTGCACGAAGGACTACTGCTTACAATGCAGTCGACCACAACGCGGATGGCGTTGTCGTGCCGAATGACCATGACCTGCGACTCAGGATCATGTACGGGTATCATGATGCCCTGACTGCGGGACATCTCAGACGTGAGAAGACTTACGTCCTTCTCACGCGCGACTTCTACTGGCACCACCAGTATAAGTGGGTGCGCAAGTACATCCGTGCTTGCGAGGTATGCCAGCGCGTAAAGCTTGCACCATTCGCGCAGGCTCCACTGCAATCACTACCGACTGCGTCGGAGTGTTGGAAGTCCATGTCTTTGGACTTCATCTTTGGTCTTCCCCCGGATAGCGGAGGGAACACCGGTGTTGTGGTCTTTGTAGACCGTTTCAGCAAGATGGTACATCTTGCTGCGGTGCCAGCAGAGGTGACCGCGAAGCAGACGGCCCGTCTGCTCGTCGGCATGGTGCTCAAACAGCATGGCATGCCGTCCGACATCGTGTCGGACAGAGACCCGCGCTTCACAGCGCACCTGTGGCAAGAAGTGTTTACACTTCTTGGGAGCCAGCTTTCCATGTCGACTGCGGATCATCCGCAGACGGACGGTCAAACCGAGCGCGTGAATCGCGTGCTCGTCGATATGTTGAAGAGCTACGCTCACTCGTTCCAATACTGGAGCGAGTGCTTATCGATGGCAGAGTTTGCCATCAATAACTCAGTGCATGCCTCGACCGGGCATACACCGTTCTACGTGAATGCCATGCGGCATCCACGTCTACCGAGTTTACTCGGAGTGATGGCTCCCACTTTAAGTGGGGGAGGATCTACGACTGCAATACAGCAGCCGCAGAAAACCGCTGACACATGCACAGTATCAGCTGCAACAATGGACAAACCACATGAGTCTGCGCAGGGCGCAGACTCCCCCAACAACAAGGCCAACGACCACGGGTCTGCGCAGGGCGCAGACACCGCAAAGAACCACGCAGAGGCCGGGCCTCTAGCGGAGAGCGAGCTGAATGACTTCAGCTCGGATGCAATCAGTTTCATCACCAAAAGACAAGCCGTAATTCGGTTTGTCCAAGACACAATAGCAGCTTCTGTTGACCAACAGAAGCTGAACGCAGACAATGTGGGCAGAGGCAACACAAATGAATTCAAGGTTAGTTCATTAGTTTTGTTAGCTACACAAAACCTGCCTAGACATGCAGTTTCGGATTTCGGAGCAAGCAAGCTTGCTCCGCGCTTCATCGGGCCGTTCACTGTGTTGGCACGGCACGGCAACGCATACACGCTAGACATACCGTCTAGCATGCGCCTCCATCCGACCTTTTACGTCGGACGGCTGAAGCCATACCTGCAGCACGAGCCATCTAGCTCGGCTGACCCGAAGCCTCGGCAGGAGCCGAGGCAGAAGCGAAGGACTTGGCCTCGGCGACGAGCAGCCTCTCCTCCAGCGCGCGGACGCGCTGGAGCAACCCCATCATCCGGGTCCCCAACTCGACCTGGATATTCGAGGCGGTCTGTGAGACCGCCGTGACCTGGGCCTTCTGGTTCGCCAGCTGGCGGCGAACTCAGCGCCCTGCAGACGCTCCACGGCGGTCACCCGGTCGTGGAGAGGCGCATACTGATCAGCCCGGGGCTGATCATACCCGGGGCGTGTTCCCACCCCCGCCACTGCCGATCCGTGACGACCGCGGCTCAACCCGCTGGATTGTTGACCATAGTATCCCGAAAACGAACCCTCAAGGGGCTCGTTTTCGTATTCGTTGGAGAGGATTTCCTCCCCATCGAGATACATGGGAGCCGCGGAACGTCTTGCTGGAGGAAGTTCCGGAAGTGGTGAGGGCGTACGAGGAGCAGTACGCGCTGACGCAGCGGAAGTAACACGAGCGCTGCGATCATCGCCAGCGCCCGAACCCTCACGTTCTAAGAACTTAGCACGGAGCTCTTTGAGACTCTCGGGCACACGGAACGACGTGTACCCGTTCAGGTCGCGGTCGCTCAAGCGGACCGCGCCTGGGAAGCACTTCGTGCACTGAAAGCCCTCGGGCACAGCGCACGGCACATTTGCCTCCTCAGCAGCAACATGAAGTTGCTCCAGCTTTCCACGCTTCGAGTATGTCTCGAAGCGATCACGCGCTTGCTTAATCCGATCACGGTAAGCATTCGGCCTCTTGTTGAAGTTTTCAACAAAGGCGTTCCAACTTTGACAAAGTGCCTGCCACTCGGGCACTTTGCTGCGAGAAGATGTCTTCTTGCTATGAAACCATCGGAGCTCAGGAAAGAGTCCGATGTAGTAATCGCGCCTTTGATGCGTTTCCGCATCAAAGTGCAGCTCGGCAGCCACAGCGTCATCTTTGATGGCGCTGCATACGTGCAGCGGTACCTCATTCGGAGGTACCGAGTTCCCATACCGGTCCGCGATCTCGGACGCGGACGGCATCCATGGATCGCGCGCTGCAGGCGCAGCACGCGGAGAGCCTTGAGCTTTAACATCACGCGCTGCAGCAGCAGCGCGCGGAGTACTGAGAGCCCCAGCGGAAGCGAGTGGGGTATCGCTCTCAGTACGCGAACGCTTCGAACTCGAAGCGTCCGATTCGTCCACTTCACGCGGACGAACGTTCTTGGCGTGAGGGTCGAGCGATTCGCTCGACACTGAGTCTTTACGCTTTGAGGGCGAGTCCTCCTCGCCCTCCATATCTTCATCGTCGTCGTCGAAGTCGACGACGTCGCCGTACTTCGCCTTCTGGCGTTCGAAGTAGTCGTCGATGGAGAGATGACTCCCCATCGACTTTGTGGACTTCTTCTGAGGCGCGCTCATCGTTGAATGAGCGCGGATTTCTTCTCCAAACGCGGAGAATTGACGAATGGTCAATTCCAAAGATTGACGTGCGGGGACCCCGCGCGTCTAACCTTAAGGGGGGGATGGTGTAACGGGGTTACACGCACAAGTGGCTACAAGCCACTTGTGAATTTAACAGATAGGTTATCTGTTAAAAGTTTTTGATACTTCCTAACCTTGGTGTAGGACACACCAATGGATACATTGAAGTGGGCCACCACAGTGAGTGGTCCACACATACCCAAAGATCCTATTGGTAGAAAGCAGCATCTTTCTACCAATCAGAGACATGCATATTAGCGGGGCTCTGACAGCCAGCCGCTGCCAACCCTTTCATAGATGATAAACAGTTTTAGCAGTTCTAGGAGGAAGATCAATTAACAAACAATACAGTTCTCATTTTACCTAATCTAAGTCACTTGGAATCCTTTCTTACTTAACTTATATTTGTGTATTCAAATATAATTAACCTAAGTAATTACTAAGTACTTACGCTTCCTCATACACGTTGCGCAACGTGTAAGCTAAAGTAGTGAGTCAAGTTAGACCCACTATAGCAAGCGTGTTGGGCGATTCACGTTTTGGGGGTTGGCGGAAACGAAATGGAATTGAAAAAGCGAGACGGCTTCGTTAAGAGCTAGTGATAATGGTGGAATCTCCACAGAACCATGAACGTCACCACTGTAGAGACGAGACCTTACTCGAAACACACGTGCAATCACCTGAGCCTCCGAAATGCCAATCATCACGTTGTTGTTATCATTCCCGTAGAAAGGTTGCGCAGCTCCTGACATATTTGACGTGCCGGACGGGCAACGTCGCTAATAGCCAGTGTATCGGCCATCTCCTTCATGTCTTCCTGGACATCAGCCAGACTGCTAGCGACACGCTCGTTTCGGCAGGTGTGCGGACGCGCACTGGTGTAGCCCATGAGGTCGATGCGAAACTCCATAGTCCCCTTGCACGAAACTTAGAGCAACGGAACGAGATTTTCCGTGACGACGCCCACGCGCGCGTGTATTAGTAGCCTAGGTAGAAGCACGTCGTGCGCTCCTGGCGGGGCTCCGACGTCGCAGCACCTGCAGCCGCCAGCGGTGCCTGCTTACCGAAGCCGCCCACGCCTGGGTCAGCCATCGCGCCCTCCAAGCCGAAGCTGCCCGCACCTGGGTCTGCCTTTTCCTGTTGCCAACTGAACGCCAAGCCAGCGACCGCTGGATCTACGTGTCACCTCTACCGGTCATTTCCCGATCTTAAACCAGATCCTGCTGAAATGTCTATGTTCCTAAACCTGATCTGTTCCGTATATGATCACATTGAGAACTAACCGTTCCGCTGTTCGTCTTTTCCAGCGAGGAAGAGGTGGTGCGAAAGGCGAACGACACGCGGTTGGGATGGCTGGGTACTTCTACATGTACACGTACATGTATAATGTGTCGCGTATCTTCCGCGTCGCCAGCAAACTGGAAACCGGAATGGTTGTTGCTAACGCTGGGGTGGTCTCGATCGCCCAGGTTCCGTTTGGCGGCGTAATGGAATCTGGGAATGGTTGTGAAGGTTCACCCGAAGGTTAGGATAAGTACTTGGAGTCCGAGCTGGCGTGCATTGGCGGACTGAACCGATTGAAGTACTTGGAGTCCAAGATGGCGTGCATTGGCGGACTGAACCGATTGAACTTGTGACAGTCAACGTGCTATTCATTCTCTCGTCACTGTGGGTCGTATTCAAATGGTACGGTAAGAAAAGTAAATATTCAGGTTGGTGGGTGCGAATATCAATCCGTGTTCTTGGAAATGTTTGCTTCCAGAAATACTTGAAAGGCAAACCGACTCAATACGTCATGTACGTAGGTGCTTCAGCCAGTGCCCTATTCTTGTCCCGCATTGAGAATAGCTTGTTTGGGTCCTATTTCCCCAGCTTCCGTTCCGGCTTATTTTCTCAACAAGCATCTTACATCGTGAACAAATTGTTAATCTTCGCTTGACCGGTGTAGGGAATGTACTTAACAGGCGATGTCTGTAAGAAGGGGGAGAAAGGATCAAACGGGTGGAAAGTGAAGGAACACGTAATTTCGGCACTGATCGGTTTATGCTATTACTGATCTAGATCGAAAGCCCAGCATTTCAAACCAAACTACCATTCGTAAAATGCATCGAAGGCTGTAGATCGTGTCACTGCCACGGCAACAACGCCCCTCCACTGTATGCTTGCAATTTTCTTGAAAACACTCGCGGTACTCATCTGCCAGCTGTTCAGTAGATGAGATATTTGTATGAGGGCAGCATCTTCAAACAGACCGATAACCAGGATGAGGATATTACCGATATGCATAACCAACCGCAGCGCAGTAACGACTCAGCTAGTTAATCATTATGCCTCTCTAGTGTGTATGACAGCTCTGCCAACTCCATTTAAAAACTAAAATTCCGGAATTATCATTTCTCGATTTCCCACTCGATCGTTGCCCCTTCTTACAGGCAACACCTGTTAAATGCCCAAGTTGATGATCCGCGATCGCATTTTCCCCATCGCGGCCTGTACTTAACGAGGTATGAAAGCCACTGCGGGAATTCTGGGCTTTCAATAATGTCGTCAACCTGTCCAATTCGCATGATCTCGAACACTTCATCTCGAACACTTCCAGCGGAGATGGCAGATTTTTGTGTGGTTATAAACGGAACAGATTTGATCTTAGAACAGACGGAATTACTTTCAGTACGGTCGGACGATGGAACAGAACTCGTTCGATGCATTTGTATAGCTAGCTTCGTATTATCTATATATCCCTGCCGTCGGTAAGCTACGTTAATCTTGTTAGAATAGTCAAAGCAGCAACAGAGGACTCGAAAGCCGCAAGCACACCATCTACAGCAAGCCACCCACGGCGTCGTTCTCATCACCACAGCTCTCTTCAGAAGAAAGCTCGACGGCAACAGGTTCGTCGTCGTCAGCGTCGTTCCGGATGTCGGCTTGTATCTCAACAGGTGAAGGCAGTCGAATCCTTTCGCGGGGAGGGCGGCGTGTACATCCGCGTGGGACATCAGCAACCCGGCGAACGTAATCAGCGGAGAGTGTATTGATGACACTTATGAACGTCGTCATACTGGGGTGGGGCTTCAAAAAGCAGCGATTGATCTCTCTATTGTAGCACTCTAATGTGTTGCTAGTTTGCGGAATGAGCTCGTTACTCAGTCCGAAGACGTTCCACACGTCCACGTCGTATTGTTCGAGTCACGCCCTTACAAAATACCACCAAATGCCTCGCTGCTTTGCCTAGTGACGTAGTAAAACGGAAAAGAAGGCAAAACCTCATTTAGTGCCACAGAAAGAACAGGGATCTCCACAACCCCGTGAACATCACTGCTGAAGTACTAATTGCGTGCTCGATACACGCGACGGAGGACTTGCTGCCCAGAAAGGAACCGTAGAACTGATCGTGTAGCGTCTACCAGATATGGTGCGAGGGCAGAGGAACTTGCAGGATCACCAGTGTATCAACTTGGCGCTTCATTGCTCCGGTGACGCTCACCACACGCCTGGCTTCCAACGGCACACGGCACACGTGTGGGCGACAAGCAGAACACACATGACAGCGATGGTGAACTCCACCGTGCCACTGCAACGTTGCCCTTCGCGGGATTTACTATAATGGTAATCAATCTTCCGTGAGGACATCCACGCTCGAACGTATTTATACACACGGTAGTAGCATGTCGTCCGCTCTTCGCGGTCGCAAGCGCTGGGGCCGCTGGCAGCGACACCTCCGGATAGAGCGAGCTGGGCTGTCCTGGTGGCTTCTATTAGCGCGGTTCGGGCTGCGGCGGCACCTCCTCCTGACGTGGCCTGAGCTGCGGGGGCACCTCTGGTAGTGGGACTGAGGCGGTCCCTGGTGGAAGTCACGTGGATCTGCGGCGGCGCCGCCTGGTGGTTTATATAGCTTCAGGTAGTGAAGTGGGTGCTAAGGCGGCGTCTGGCGGCGCGACTGGGACTGCGGCGTCGCCTTCATTGCCTGGCGGTAACACTTGGCTCGCGGTCGGTGTACCCACCTTTGCTGACGCGTGCATCTTGCCGAATGAGCCCGCAAATAGGATCCTAGGTCAGAAGCGCATTCTCGTCGCTACAATACCAGGTGTGGTGTAGCAGAACGCACAAGTGAGTCTTCGCAACAGACACAACAATCGCCGAGCTAGTCGGCGCTTATCGGCCTGCGCCAGGTTGTCCCCAGCGGTTCGGCCCTTCCGGGACAGCAGTGGCGGTCCTCGCCGAGACCAGGCAACCAAGCCAATCGATCCTCCGGAAGTCAGCTGAGCTGACTGACTCCCGTTCCACTGAAACCCGTGCCCTCCACCAAAGGATGAACGACGGCGCGCGAGCAAAGGCTTCTCGGCTAGAAGTGTCACAGCACCCGGGCTATCCGGCGTATCGGCTCGCAGACTCGGTGAGACTTTCCTTGGCGCACTCGGTGAGATACCGTACTGTCGTAGTTGTTGGCGACGTTTAATCCTTGGCGACAAGGCCAATGAGCCAATCACATGTGTAGAAATGGACCATATGGCAGCAGCTAATTTTAGCTTTAGTTCAGTCTAAATGGTCGGTGCCATTTATCAACAGTAGCTCTACGGATGGGGAGGCCATGCATCAAAGGAAAATGGAAGCAGCCAAAGAAGTACAAGCGGGCAGCAGTAGACTACGGTCATAAGAGCATGCTACTAGAGTACTTGCCAGCAAAATTGCCGAAGAAGAGTTGACGTCCGGGTAGCAGTTGACTACGGTCATAAGGACATGCTACTAGATTTCTTGCTTCAGAATTGGGGAAGAAGAGTTGACGTCCGACGACGACGTAGCCAACAACAACTACAGTTGGAGCGATTCCGACTCTGTCGAAGATTGAGATTAATTCAACTAGCTTTTCAATCTCCCCAATGTTTAGTAGCGATCATCTAGGTAAATCTGATGGAGAGGTTTAATAAATCTTAGCATATCTATACCTAACCCTGTCCCTGGCATGTCGCTAACAACCACGACAGTACGGTATGCCCTTCCCGGGCCGGCTTGTCTCTTGGCGCTACCTGTCAACACCCTACAAGCTATGCCTCTCCGGTGCTGACGGCAGACATAATCCAGCCCGTGCAGGTACTTATCTGACAGTGTACGCTTGTCTTGGACTTGTAAAATTCTGCTCTGTTTCTTTGTTATCTCTTTGAAGAACCGCTAAGGCTCTTACCTACTTTTCCCTATGTCCTATACAAATACCTAATGAAATGAAGGGGTTTCGGACCTCAACTGACCCCTCACTGAGTCCCTATGTAACTATCTTGAGATCCCACTGACTTCTTGACTCAGTGAGAATTACCGTATATACTCTCACTTTGCAACACAGGACCGCTTGACTTTAAACCACTTTCGCCAACGTAGGAACTCACCGAGAATTACCGTGTCCGCTCTCACTCTGAGACAATTGTACAGTACCGTGTTCTCTCTGATTCTGCAACACTGGACCGCTCTGACTTTGAAACGCCCTGCGGAAGTACAGTGCGACCCCCCGTTTTCGCGGAGGGTGGACCATAAAAGAAACGAGAGGGTAATAAACTATGCCATGGACATTAACATGATTTGCTATTTGATACTGTATTTCACTTAATCCGTGCCTTATAAATGAAGCCTGTGCGGCACCAGCAGTTGCAAATAGCTCATCGGAGATCTTTTAAAGCATCTCTCCCTTGATACAGGGAAAACCTTTGAAAACGGAGATGTGCACGCCACTTGCACAATCCAGTCCGGCTCACCGGCAAAACAAGCCCACTGTTTAGAACGTACCAAATTTAGAAATGGCAACCTACAGTGTGACACCCACAGTTGTGTACACGTTATGTAGACTACATTTCCGCAAGATACACCCACGTTTGTCGCGTAAACGCAGATTTGAACGATTTCTACTACTTACGTTTTGTATACTTTTGAAAAACAAGCCCACCACTCACCGCCAGCCATAGCCTGCAGCCAGTAGCCAGTTTCTTCGGACTTAAGCTCACACAACCCAAGTTTCTTCATCGCACTCACACGGAGGCCGCCCCTACAACATGGACACCCCCTTCCAGTACCACATCGAGGATAAAAGTCTCTTCGTCCTCGCCCACGTCATGAAAGTGACATGCGACGAAGAGACCTGCGTCCTCTGGTGCATGGAGGTGGGTCTCATCGACAGATCGAAGCTCTGCCCACTTTGCGGGGCCGACATGAAGCCATCGGTTGCCCGCAAGCGCTGGCGGTGCTCTCGTCGTGCAGGGCACCAGGAGGGTAAAGAGGTGTCTCGTGGGATGCTTACGAGCTCGTTGTTAAACGAAACCAAGTTGAAGTTGCACCGTGCCGTGCGGCTACTTTTAGCTTGGCGCATGCGGCTGTCTCAAGTCTAGGCTTATGAACTAGCGGACGTTTGTGAGCGTACCGTGCGCGACTGGTACGCGTATTGCCGGTCTACGTGCTCCAAGGAACTACTGAAGGCAGAGTTCAAGGTATTGTAGCTATTCTGTTGCTCCATGTAACTTATTGTTGCGCTAATGTTGCACTAATGTTGCGGTATATCGCTCCATAGATCGGAGGCGAGGGACATATAGTGGAGATCGACGAAACTAGCCTGGCAAAGAAGCGTAAATACAACCGAGGCCGTTGTTACCAGGAGTTCTGGCTGTTCGGTGGTGTTGAACGCACAACAGGTCGCTGGTTCGGACGTATTGTGTACGATAAGCGTACTAAACAAACACTCCTCCCCATTATCAAGAAATTCATCAAACCCATGTACGGTTTTTGTAATATTTATCCGCATGTATTGTGTCACTAATATAATGTGGACGTTTGCTTTTGCAGAACAAAAATCATGTCTGACATGTTTGCAACCTACGTGTAACGGGGTTACACGTACAAGTGGCTGCAAGCCACTTGTGAATTTAACAGATAGGTTATCTGTTAAACGTTTTGGATACTTCCTCACATTGGTGTATGTAGTGGGTCTAACTTGACTCACTACTTTAGCTTACACGTTGCGCAACGTGTATGAGGAAGCGTAAGTACTTAGTAATTACTTAGGTTAATTATATTTGAATACACAAATATAAGTTAACTTAGACAAGACTCCAAGTAGCTAGTTTAAGGTAAAATGAGAACTGTATTGTTTGTAAATTGATCTTCCTCTAAAATCTGCTAAAAACTGTTTATCATCTATGAAAGGGTTGGCAGCGGCTGGCTGTCAGAGCCCCGCTAATATGCATGTCTCTGATTGGTAGAAAGATGCTGCTTTCTACCAATAGGATCTTTTGGGTGTGTGTGGATCACTCACTGTGGTGGTCCACTTCAATGTATCCATCGGTGTGTCTTACACCAATGTGAGGAAGTATCCAAAACGTTTAACAGATAACCTATCTGTTAAATTCACAAGTGGCTTGCAGCCACTTGTACGTGTAACCCCGTTACACCATCCCCCCCCTTAAGGTTAGACGCGCGGGGTTCTCGCACGTCAATCTTTGGAATTGACCATTCGTCAATTCTCCGCGTTTGGAGAAGAAATCCGCGCTCATTCAACGATGAGCGCGCCTCAGAAGAAGTCCGCAAAGTCGATGGGGAGTCATCTCTCCATCGACGACTACTCGAACGCCAGAAGGCGAAGTACGGTGACGTCGTCGACTTCGACGACGACGATGAAGACATGGAGGGCGAGGAGGACTCGCCCTCTAAGCGCAAAGAATCAGTGTCGAGCGAATCGCTCGACCCTCATGCCAAGAACATTCGCCCGCGTGAAGGGGACGAATCGGACGCTTCGAGTTCGAAGCGTTCGCGTACTGAGAGTGATACCCCACTCGCTTCAGCTGGGGCTCTCAGTACTCCGCGCGCTGCTGCTGCAGCGCGTGATGTTAATGCTCAAGGCTCTCCGCGCGCTGCGCCTGCAGCGCGATCCATGGATGCCGTCCGCGTCCGAGATCGCGGACCGGTTTGGGAACTCGGTACCTCCGAATGAGGTGCCGCTGTACGTATGCAGCGCCATCAAAGATGACGCTGTGGCTGCCGAGCTGCACTTTGATGCGGAAACGCATCAAAGGCGCGATTACTACATCGGACTCTTTCATGAGCTCCGATGGTTTCAAAGCAAGAAGACCTCTTCTCGCAGCAAAGTGCCCGAATGGCAGGCACTTTGTCAAAGCTGGAACGCCTTTGTTGAGAACTTCAACAAGAGGCCGAGTGCTTACCGTGATCGGATTAAGCAAGCGCGTGATCGCTTCGAGACGTACTCGAAGCGTGGAAAGCTGGAGCAACTTCATGTTGCTGCTGAGGAGGCGAATGTGCCGTGCGCTGTGCCCGAGGGCATTCAGTGCACGAAGTGCTTCAGGCGCGGTCCGCTTGAGCGACCGCGACCTGAACGGGTACACGTCGTTCCGTGTGCCCGAGAGTCTCAGAGCTCCGTGCTAAGTTCTTAGCACGTGAGGGTTCGGGCGCTGGCGATGATCGCAGCGCTCGCTCTACTCCGCTGTGCCAGTGCGTACTGCTCCTCGTACGCCCTCACCATTTCCGGAACGTCCTCCAGCAAGGCGTTCCGCGGCTCCTATGTATCTCGATGGGGAGGAAATCCTCTCCAACGAATACGAAAACGAGCCCCTTGAGGGTTCGTTTTCGGGATACTATGGTCAACAATCCGCTCAACAATCCAGCGGGTTGAGCCGTGGGCGTCACGGATCGGCGGTGGCGGGGTGGGAACACGCCCCGGGTATGATCAGCCCCGGGCTGATCAGTATGCGCCTCTCCACGACCGGGTGACCGTCGTGGAGCGTCTCGTAGGCGCTGAGTTCGCCGCCCTAAAACAGGAGCTGGCGAACCAGAAGGCCCAAGTCGCGGCGGTCTCGCAGACCGCCTCGAATATCCAGGTCGAGCTGGGGACCCAGATGAAGGGTTGCTCCAGCGCGTCCGCGCGCTGGAGGAGAGGTTGCTCGTCGCCGAGGCCAAGTCCTCGCTTCTGCCTCGGCTCCTGCCGAGGCTTCGGGTCAGCCGAGCTAGATGGCTCGTGCTGCCGGTATGGCTTCAGCCGTCCGACGTAAAAGGTCGGATGGAGGCGCATGCTAGACGGTATGTCTAGCGTGTATGCGTTGCCGTGCCGTGCCAACACAGTGAACGGCCCGATGAAGCGCGGAGCAAGCTTGCTTGCTCCGAAATCCGAAACTGCATGTCTAGGCAGGTTTTGTGTAGCTAACAAAACTAATGAACCAACTTTAAATTCATTTGTGTTGCCTCTGCCCGCATTGTTTGGTGCGTTCAGCTTCTGTTGATCAACAGAAGCTGCTATTGTGTCTTGGACAAACCGAATTACGGCTTGTCTTTTGGTGATGAAACTGATTGCATCCGAGCTGAAGTCATTCAGCTCGCTCTCGCTAGAGCCCGGCCTCTGCGTAGCCTTTTGCGGTGTCTGCGCCCTGCGCAGACCCGTGGTCGTTGTCCCAGTTGAGGAGGAGCTCCGCACCCTGCAGACCATGTGGTTTGTTGTTGCAGCTGACACTGTGCAAGTGTCAGCGGTTTCTGCGGCTGCTGTATTGCAGTCGTAGATCCTCCCCACTTAAAGTGGGAGCCATCACCCGAGTAAACTCGGGAGGTGTGGATGCCGCATGGCATTCACGTAGAACGGTGTATGCCCGGTCGAGGCATGCACTGAGTTATTGATGGCAAACTCTGCCATCGATAAACACTCGCTCCAGTATTGGAACGAGTGAGCGTAGCTCTTTAACATATCGACGAGCACGCGATTCACGCGCTCGGTTTGACCGTCCGTCTGCGGATGATCCGCAGTCGACATGGAAAGCTGGCTCCCAAGAAGTGTAAACACTTCTGCTGCCAGAAGCGCGGGTCTCGTCCGACACGATGTCGGACGGCATGCCATGGTGTTTGAACACCATGTCGACGAGCAGACGGGCTGTCTGCTTCGCGGTCACCTCTGTTGAGCACCGCAGCAAGATGTACCATCTTGCTGAAACGGTCTACAAAGACCACAACACCGGTGTTCCTCCGCTGTCCGGGGGAAGACCAAAGATGAAGTCCAAAGACATGGACTTCCAACACTCCGACGGAGTCGGTAGTGATTGCAGTGGAGCCTGCGCGAATGGCGCAGGCTTCACGCGTTGGCATACCTCGCAAGCACGGATGTACTTGCGCACCCACTTATACTGGTGGTGCCAGTAGAAGTCGCGCGTGAGAAGGACGTAAGTCTTCTCACGTCCGAGATGTCCCGCAGTCGGGGCATCATGATACTCGTACATGATCCTGAGTCGCAGGTCATGGTCATTCGGCACGACAACGCGATCCGCGTTGTCGTCGACTGCATTGTAAAGCACTAGTCCTTCGTGCACACGAAAGCGGTGTGCACGCGCTCGAAGGTGCTTGGGCAGCTTCTGACGGGACTTTCAGAAGGCGCTGTGCCATAGGCCAGCAAGAGCTTCGCGTCCGCGTCGTGCGCGTACGCGGCCTTCACATCATCCAACAGAGATGATGTGGGTTTGCTCGATCGCATGGCGTCAATGGCATTGACGTCAACAGCTTCTGCATAGTCTGGCCGACGTGACAACGCGTCGGCCACCACGTTCAATCTTCCGGGTTTGTATTCGACCCGGAAGTTATACTCCGCAAAGAATGAGAGCCATCTCGCCATTCTTTGTGATATGTGTGGTGACTTCACTGCGGTACGCCGTGAAGCATGGTCGGTGTAGACCACAAATGGTCTACTTCCAAGCAAATACACTCGGAACTTTGCGAGTGCATACTTCATGGCAAGGAGTTCCTTGTCATGCACCGGATAGTTGCGCTCAGCTGGCTTCAGCTGACGCGATTGGTAGACGACACACGATCACGGCCCTCGTGATCGTGCTGTATGCACTTTCTTATCCGATCGCGAAATCGGATGCGTCACACACTACGTGAAATGGGCGATCTTGGTCAGCCACTTGCCAAGATCGGCGCCTCAGTCAAGCCCCGCTTGACTGTATCGAATGCCTTTGGCAATCGGGTGTCCAATTCCACACAGCTTCTTTCTTAAGAAGCTGTGACAGCGGGCGGATCTTGCCCGCATAGTCCTCCACGTACTTGCACAAGTACGTACAAGCCAAAGGTTTCGAACTGCCTCAGTTCCTTGACACTTCAAACGAAGGCGTTGGCCATTCGTTAATCACTCTGACCTTTCTGGGTCAGGGCGGACACCATTCTTCCTACGAGACACCTGAGGATGGGTATCTCGCTCGCCCTGAAGATACACTTCCCTTCAGGTTCGCGAGAATGCTGCGTAAACTGCTTTCGCATAATCAAAGTAACTGTCGGTACGCCCTGTGCGTATCTTTCTAAATCTTCCATCCACAACGGCTGTGGATAATCATCGTGAAATAACTCGACGCGAAGTCTGCCTGTTTCAACAAACCGTCATACCTGATTAGTCTGGGGGCGTTCTTAACCTAATGGCGCGATATCCCAGAGCATCACCGCTTATTTCCTACTATGGAAGATCCTCTCGCATCCAGAATTATTGAATCGCAGAGATCAGCACTGTAAACTGTTCAACTCCCGACAATCGATGATAACATCTTTCACTTGATACATCGGCGTCTGCGCCAGCCACCATCACATCGTTCAGCTTATTGTAAACATGAACGATGCGCCATCCACTAATGACGATACAGAACAGTATCGTCGGAGCTTACTGTGCGCGAGGATTCCACTTTGATCCTGCTTTACGACGACTTTCAAAGAAGTCGTCGATCGCTTTCACTATCGCGGCAGTGGCCACTGCCGCGTGACACAATACTTCGTGCCCGGCACGGATCAATCTCGTGCTGAATGCCCTTGTCATGCGGGCTCCGCGAGGTATGTCTTCGAGATTTGATCTTTGTACTCCTCAACAGTCGTAATAGGGACTCGACTGGCGAGTCCCAACCTTATTCCTCGAAGCGCTCTCGCTTCGTCTTCGCACTGAGTGTCTTCACTCTCAGTGGTACTTCCATGAGGCTGCTCCGGTAACTGGCTCTCCTTCATGCGTTCTTTCGCTGTCAGAATACCGAACTTGTTCGATGCGTCCATCGTTCTGAAGTATCGCGATGAAACGCTTCCGGCTTCATGGCTTCAGAAGCGAAGTCAACTTTCCGACATGCGTCGTCATCAGAACCAGCGAGGATTCCATGTAAATGCGGAATCCCAATATCGATTAACGATCAGATTTAGCGTCTTGACATTCGGCGTCACCGCTGATCTGCCAACGAACTTCTCTTTATTGCGTCTCGATCCCCGGACCGAGCTGCGCGGCGTTTTCCCTTTCGCATAAATATTCTTGATGCCGGCTCTCCACACCGGATGTTCTTCTTTAATCCGAACCCGGCGTGGGCTGATCGATTCACCGGCGGACCTGTCTGAGCGCAATCAAACCGGCGACCGCATTTCCTTCGTGCCTTCCCATCTGCAACTGTAATCCTTCACCGGCAGACGATTATCTGCTGGAAGCGCTGATCAACGATATGGCACTTTCGTCGTCGTAACCCGGCTGCTATTTAACGCATTAATGCGTCAGTGCGGCCACGTTCTGGCCGTCACTGTTCGGCGTCCTTTCCGGAATGACTTACGCCTTCGTCTTCATTTTCATTCACCAACGGAGCTTCATGTTCGAGGAATGATCGACTCCCGGAACTCGCACGTCGTCATTACGACGCCGCTTCGAGGTCGAGACTTTATCCTGCGCTGAACGATAGTGTTAGTTCCCGGGTTTCTTCCATCTTTCTTCCGACGATCATTTGGCATTCACCGGCGTTAATCTTACTGATAACGCTGCTACCGAATTCCTGGGCACTCCGGTTTCTTTAACGATAACGCTGATATCGACTGGTGACCGCGCATAACGATAACGCTATTTTGAAACCATCATCTCTGTTCATATCGTCAGCTTTACGCGGCGTGCGCTTCTTCGATCACCGGATCGTACTGCGTGCAAACCACGTGCATATACGATCGAACTTATCGTCCGGATCCCAGGGTACGATAAAGTTTTCGACAAACCTCGTTGTTTGTACGAAGCGCGTTCTGTTGCGCGCTTTCGGTCGTCACGGCTGATTGCCAGTCGCCAGCACTCAGAAGAACTAAATTTACCTCACTCGATCGAAATCGACGACTTCGTCGACAGGGGTTGTTCGTTTTGCGCTAATGACACCAAACTCGAGAGAGGTCATCGCTATTTCGGTACTTCAAGATGACTGGAGTTAAACCTGTCTTGATTTCTTTGCGGTGAACTGTTCTCACTGGAACTGCGGTCAATCGCGTGCCCGATAATCGTACGCTGACTACGATACCAGTAAGGGCGCTACTGAATGTTCGCGTTTACGACGGTCGCGATGCTAACATCATACGACAGCTCCAGGGGCATGAAACCAATATTTCGATATCCTTCGCAACGGCGCATGCGTTACTAACTGCTGACAACCAGCGTTAATTGCGCTCGAGATCCGTTGATTCGAACCTCCGTCATACCGGGCGTGATTCGCGACATCGCTTTACGTTCACATCGTTTAACCTGCCGCGGGCTGAAGCTCTTCTTGCGTAATGTCGACTTCGAACGCCGGTGCTCGATAGTCACCAGACCCATCTCTGTCCTTCATGAACGTGACGATATGATCAATCGGGATTGATCACGATATTTGATACTTAATGTCGTGCGCTGCGCGTAACATGGACATCATGCTTTACCCTGCTGGCGTCGAGGAACTCCGCCCTCGACAAATTCGTTTGCGGGGGCTCAAACTTTGTTTATTTCCTCATATGCCGTGCGTCTTTGAAACGTAGGATCGGAGAGTCGGCGTCCGTATATCCTTGCGCGTCCGCCAGGCGAAGCATGGCAACGCGACTTCATTTTGTGGTCGACTTCGAGCCATATGGCTGTCGGTCGACAACCATCGGAGGAACTCGCCCTCTCTTCCGCGTAATTCTTACGCTCAACAATGGTTGAGCGCGCGGTCGTCCCTGACGACGCCGTCACTAACGGCATCGCGCTCGGCTATGATTAATCCAGAGCAACTTCATGTTAACTCCGTCGTGATAACGTACTGGCTGTTAACAATATCGCCTGTGACTGTTGACGATCGTTGAAGACTTCCCACTCTGAGTCGAACGAAGACGTCAGCGCGTGCGGCATGCGTTGCGGGCGTGTTAGGCTTTCTCCTGAACACCTCCCGTCTTTCAATGATTCTCGGCTCCGCGATCGTACCGCGTACAGGCGATCAGCTGTCGATGGTGAACTTGAACTGAAAACACCACCGAGTATGATGAGGTCTGGCGACTCACTACTTTAACACGCGTTGCGCACGTATGAGGAAGCGTGGTAATACTTAGGTTAATTATATTGAACACATCAAACAGCTTAGCCAAGCTTGATTCGTTGTTTGCGTAAACAGCAACTGGCCGAAACCGATCTTCCTTTCTAGAATCACAATCATCTATGAAGAGGAAACGTTAGAGCAACCGGATTGTGGGAGATGCTGCTTACTCAGGATCTTCTGCGTGTGTGACGCACCACTGTGGTGGTCCAATTTCAATGTGAATCATAGGTGTGTCTTACAATCAATGTATGGAAGTATCCAAAACGTTTAACAGATAACCTATCTGTTAAATTAACAAGTGGCTTGCAGCCACTTGTACGTGTAACCCCGTTACAGTGTAAGACACACCGATGGATACATTGAAGTGGACCACCACAGTGAGTGGTCTACACATACCCAAAAGATCCTATTGGTAGAAAGCAGTATCTTTCTACCAATCAGAGACATGCATATTAGCGGGGCTCTGACAGCCAGCCGCTGCCAACCCTTTCATAGATGATAAACAGTTTTAGCAGATTTTAGAGGAAGATCAATTTACAAACAATACAGTTCTCATTTTACCTAATCTAAGTCACTTGGATCTTTTGTTACTTAACTTATATTTGTGTATTCAAATATAATTAACCTAAGTATTACTAAGTACTTACGCTTCACACGTTGCGCAACGTGTAAGCAAAAGTAGTGAGTCAAGTTAGACCCACTACACCTGGTAGCACTTTGTAGTCCGTCCAACGACCGATCTGCTTGACGTTCGTACGCGGTGTACGAACGCGGAGCCGAGAACCACATGAGCGGAGGTGCCCATGGAAGCTAACACGCCTGCAACGCATGTTGCACGCGCTGACTGCCCCACCTGTCTGACCCAGAGTGGAGGCCTCCAACGACTGTCAACAGTCATTGGAGAAGCGGCGATAGCTACAATGCTGCGTACGCTATCGCCGACGGAGCAACATGGTGTTGCTCTGGGTTCATCATGAAGGAGCAGCGTGACGCTGTTTCTCAGTGACGGCGTCGTCAGGACGACACCGCGTGCTCAACCATTAAAGTTGAGCGTAAGCAATACGTGGGAAGAGAGGGCGAGCCTCTCCGTCTTGTCGAACTCGACACATAGCGGCTCGACGCATCGTCGACCCGCTGTCGAAGGTCGCGTTCGCCATGTCCTGCCTTGGCGGACGCGCAGGAGTTGGGCGTATGGACGCCGACTCTCCGATCCTACGTGCTTCAGCACGTACGAAGTATTCAAGAGGAGCTCAAACAAGCGTTTGAGCCCCGCAACGAGTTCCGGTCGAGGGCGGAGTTCCTCGACCTTCAGCAGGGTAACATGACGTCCATGCTCGCGCGCGCACGATATTTGGTATCAAATATCGTGACTAACCTGATTGACGAGGCGACCAAGGTCGTCACGTTCATGAAGGACTTAGAGATGGGCCTGTGAAGACCTATTCTTCCGAGAGTACCCGAGTACTCGAAGCTGCAAGCACTCTTGCCATGCAAGAAGAGCTTTAGCCTGCGGCAGGCTAAACTCCATGTAAACGTACCGAGGCCGCAACCGCGCCCGGTAGCGAGGACGGAGGTCCAGAACCAATGGACCTCTCGACGCAACAACTGCTGGTTACCAGCAGCAGGGAGGTAACGTGCGATGCTTCCGTTGCGGAAGGATCGGTCACTTTGCACGGGAGTGTACAGCTCCCATGCCCCTGGAGGTGGCCGTCGTGGCGATGCTAGGCATCGCCGCGGACCAACAAAAACGCGAACATCCAGTAGGCGCGGGGCGCCCTACTGGTAATGCAGTCGCGCGTGCCGACATCGGACGCGACACTGAGGACTGCAGCCCCAGTGAGACCAGCTCACTGTAAGAAACAAGATGACAGGCCGAACCTAGTCATCTTGAAGGTTTACTCGAAGAGAGCGAGTGACTCTCTTCGAGCTTTGGTAGATTCAGGCGCGTCGAACAACTTTGTTCGACTACGAAGCTCTGTCGAGACTTGACTTCGAGGAGGTACACACCTCGAAGTCTTCTGGAATACGACTGGCAACAGGTGCCATCGTGAAGACCGAGAAGCGCGTCGTGAACGTGCGCTTCGTACAAACAACGAGTGTTTGTAGAACACTTTATCGTCCTGACCTGGACGATAAGTTCGACGTAATGGGCATGCCGTGGCTTGCACGGCATGATCCGGTGATAGACTGGAAGAAGCGCACGCTCGTGCGCTTCGGACGCGACAGCGGAACAGAGCGATGGCCCTGTTACCGCAGCGCGCGCACCAGCAGGTGCGCGCGGTCACCAGTCGAGACAGCGCTTAATGCTGCTGTCCTGAGTGCCCAGGAAGTGCGCGAGGGCGCGCACAGTGAGACCCACGTCGGCAATGCTGCCGACGTCGGAAGAAAAGATGTGTTGGTTCCGGGAACCAACACCCACGTTCAAGCGTGTAGGGACAGTCCCTGACCCGAAGCGGTCAGGTCGACAACGACGCGTCGGCTCCGGGAGCCGACGCACCCTCGGTCATGAGGGGCTCCGCCAATGATTGGCGTCGAGGTGACGAAGGCGTGTCAACTCCGGGAGTTGACGCTGCAAACAGTGCGGGCGGTTGCAAACGTACCGCACTGACGCAATTTACGCTGTCGTGCAGCCGGGCTGCACGACGAAGCGCTCATGCGATCAAGCCGGGCTTGATATCGCGCGCCCGCAGACAGGGTCCGCCGGCGAACGACCGTCCACGGCCGGGCCTGGACAAGAAGAACAACTGTGCGGAGCCGGGCTCCGCACAACAAGAAGACGGCGCAAGCGGAAAACGCTGCGCAAGTCTCGGTCCGGGACCGAGACGCACAAGAACAGTCTGCTGGGCAGACTGCGGCGGTGACGCCGAATGTCAAGACGCTAAGCGTCTTGACGCGCACCGATACTGGATTCCAGTATCGTGACATGGAACTCGCTAGTCCTCCGACGACGGCGTCGGAGTTGACTTCGCTTCCAGCCATGAGCTGGAAGCGCTTCACGCGCGACTTGCACGATGGACGCATCGAACAAGTCTGCGTTCTTTCGGACAGCGAAAGAACGGCGAGCGAGAGCGAAGAGCCGAGGCAGCTCTTCATGGGAAGTACCACCGAGAGTGAAGACACTCTCAGTGCGAAGACGAAGCGAGAGCGCTTCGAGGAATAAGGTTGGGACTCGCTGAAGTCGAGTCCCTATTACGAATTGTTGAGGAGTACAAAGACGTACTCCCGGAAGACCTGCGAAGCTTCTGCAGGATAAGGGCATTCAGCACGAGATTGACCTCGTGCCGGGCACGAAGTACTGTGTCACGCGGCAGTGGCCACTGCCGCGAGAGCAAGTAAAGCGATCGACGACTTCTTTGAAAGTCGTCGTAAAGCAGGACAAGTGTGGGAATCAAAGTCCCCGCACAGTGCTCCGACGTTCTGTGTCAAAAGCCACAGGGCGGATGGCGCATCGTTCATGCCTACAACAAGCTGAACGATGCGACGGTACCGGCGCAGACGCCGATACCACGAAAAGATGTTATCATCGATTCGATGGCCGGGAGCACCGTTTACAGTGCTCTCGACTTGCGAGATGGATTTTATCAAATCCTAATGCGTGAGAGCGATATCCCTCTCACGGCAGTGAGCACGCCAAGCGGCATGCTCTGGGAATGGCTAGTAATGCCACAGTAATGCCCCTGCGACTTTCAACAGGTGCGTGACGCACTTTGTTGCGCTCGGTGCGCGACTTCGCACCGAGCTACTTCGATGATGTATTCATCCACAGCCGGGCTGTGGACGGGAAGACCGACGTAGAGATGCACAGGGTGCATCTCCGTAGCTACTTGAGCTTATGCGAAAGCATAAGCTCTACGTGAACCTGAAGAAGTGTATCTTCGGGGCGAGCGAGATACCCGTCCTCGGGTGTCTCGTAGGGAAGAATGGTGTCCGCCCTGACCCAGAAAAGGTCAGAGTGATTAACGAATGGCCAACGCCTTCAAGTGTCAAGGAACTGAGGCAGTTCTTGGCAGCCACGTACTTGTGCAAGTACGTGGAGGATTATGCGGGCAAGATCCGCCCGCTGTCACAGCTTCTTAAGAAAGAAGCTGTGTGAATTGACACCCGATTGCCAAAGGCATTCGATGCAGTCAAGCGGGGCTTGACTGAGGCGCCGATCTTGGCAGTGGCTGACCAAGATCACCCATTTCACGTAGTGTGTGACGCATCCGATTTCGCGATCGGATGCGCGTTGATGCAAGCACGATCACGAGGGCCGTGATCGTGTCGTCTACCAATCGCGTCAGCTGAAGCCAGCTGAGCGCAACTATCCGTGCATGACAAGGAACTCCTTGCCATGAAGTATGCACTCGCAAAGTTCCGAGTGTATTTGCTTGGAAGTAGACCATTTGTGGTCTACACCGACCATGCTTCACGGCGTACCGCAGTGAAGTCGCCACATATCACAAAGAATGGCGAGATGGCTCTCATTCTTTGCGGATATAACTTCGGGTCGAATACAAACCCGGAAGATTGAATGGTGGCCGACGCGTTATCACGTCGGCCGGACTATGCAGAAGCTGTTGACGTCAATGCCATTGACGCCATGCGATCGAGCAAACCCACATCATCTCTGTTGGATGATGTGAAGGCCGCGTACGCGCACGACGCGGACGCGAAGCTCTTGCTGGCCTATGGCACAGCGCCTCTGACAAGTCCGTCAGAAGCTGCCCAAGCACCTTCGAGCGCGTGCACACCGCTTTCGTGTGCACGACGGACTGCTACTCTACAACGCAGTCGACGACAACGCGGATCGCGTTGTCGTGCCAAATGACCATGACCTGCGACTCAGGATCATGTACGAGTATCATGATGCCCCGACTGCGGGACATCTCGGACGTGAGAAGACTTACGTCCTTCTCACGCGCGACTTCTACTGGCACCACCAGTATAAGTGGGTGCGCAAGTACATCCGTGCTTGCGAGGTATGCCAACGCGTAAAGCCTGCGCCATTCGCGCAGGCTCCACTGCAATCACTACCGACTCCGTCGGAGTGTTGGAAGTCCATGTCTTTGGACTTCATCTTTGGTCTTCCCCGGACAGCGGAGGGAACACCGGTGTTGTGGTCTTTGTAGACCGTTTCAGCAAGATGGTACATCTTGCTGCGGTGCCAACAGAGGTGACCGCGAAGCAGACAGCCCGTCTGCTCGTCGACATGGTGTTCAAACACCATGGCATGCCGTCCGACATCGTGTCGGACAGAGACCCGCTTCACAGCGCATCTGTGGCAAGAAGTGTTTACACTTCTTGGGAGCCAGCTTTCCATGTCGACTGCGGATCATCCGCAGACGGACAGTCAAACCGAGCGCGTGAATCGCGTGCTCGTCGATATGTTAAAGAGCTACGCTCACTCGTTCCAATACTGGAGCGAGTGTTTATCGATGGCAGAGTTTGCCATCAATAACTCAGTGCATGCCTCGACCGGGCATACACCGTTCTACGTGAATGCCATGCGGCATCCACGCCTCCCGAGTTTACTCGGAGTGATGGCTCCCACTTTAAGTGGGGAGGATCTACGACTGCGATACAGCAGCCGCAGAAACCGCTGACACTTGCACAGTGTCAGCTGCAACAATGGACAAACCACATGAGTCTGCGCAGGGCGCGAACTCCCCAACAACATGGTCAACGACCACGGGTCTGCGCAGGGCGCAGACACCGCAAAGAACCACGCAGAGGCCGGACCTCAGCGGAGAGCGAGCTGAATGACTTCAGCTCGGATGCAATCAGTTTCATCACCATAAGACAAGCCGTGATTCGGTTTGTCCAAGACCTAGCAGCTTCTGTTGATCAGCAGAAGCTGAACGCAGACAATGCGGGCAGAGGCAACACAAATGAATTTAAAGTTGGTTCATTAGTTTTGTTAGCTACACAAAACCTGCCTAGACATGCAGTTTCGATTTCGGAGCAAGCAAGCTTGCTCCGCGCTTCATCGGGCCGTTCACTGTGTTGGCACGGCACGGCAACGCATACACGCTAGACATACCGTCTAGCATGCGCCTCCATCCGACCTTTTACGTCGGACGGCTGAAACCATACCGGCAGCACGAGCCATCTAGCTCGGCTGACCCGAAACCTCGGCAGGAGCCGAGGCAGCAGCGGAGACTTGGCCTCGGCGACGAGCAACCTCTCCTCCAGCGCGCGGACGCGCTGGAGCAACCTTCATCTGGGTCCCCAGCTCGACCTGGATATTCGAGGCGGTCTGCGAGACCGCCGCGACTTGAACCTTCTGGTTCGCCAGCTCCTGTTTTAGGGCGGCGAACTCAGCGCCCTGCAGACGCTCCAGGACGGTCACCCGGTCGTGGAGGGCGCATACTGATCAGCCAGGGCTGATCATACCCGGGCGTGTTCCACCCCGCCACCGCCGATCCGTGACGCCCACGGCTCAACCCGCTGGATTGTTGAGCGGATTGTTGACCATAGTATCCCGAAAACGAACCCTCAAGGGCTCGTTTTCGTATTCGTTGGAGAGGATTTCCTCCCCATCGAGATACATGGGAGCCGCGGAACGTCTTGCTGGAGGACGTTCCGGAAATGGTGAGGCGTACGAGGAGCAGTACGCACTGGCACAGCGGAAGTAGAGCGAGCGCTGCGATCATCGCCAGCGCCCGAACCCTCACGTGCTAAGAACTTAGCACGGAGCTCTTTGAGACTCTCGGGCACACGGAACGACGTGTACCCGTTCAGGTCGCGGTCGCTCAAGCGGACCGCGCCTGCAGCACCTCGTGCACTGAAAGCCCTCGGGCACAGCGCACGGCACATTTGCCTCCTCAGCAGCAACATGAAGTTGCTCCAGCTTTCCACGCTTCGAGTACGTCTCGAAGCGATCACGCGCTGCTTAATCCGATCACGGTAAGCACTCGGCCTCTTGTTGAAGTTCTCAACAAAGGCGTTCCAGCTTTGACAAAGTGCCTGCCATTCGGGCACTTTGCTGCGAGAAGAGGTCTTCTTGCTTTGAAACCATCGGAGCTCATGAAAGAGTCCGATGTAGTAATCGCGCCTTTGATGCGTTTCCGCATCAAAGTGCAGCTCGGCAGCCACAGCGTCATCTTTGATGGCGCTGCATACGTACAGCGGCACCTCATTCGGAGGTACCGAGTTCCCAAACCGGTCCGCGATCTCGGACGCGGACGGCATCCATGGATCGCGCTGCAGGCGCAGCGCGCGAGAACCTTGAGCTTTAACATCACGCGCTGCAGCAGCAGCGCGGAGTACTGAGCCCCAGCTGATGCGAGTGGGGTATCACTCTCAGTACGCGAACGCTTCGAACTCGAAGCGTCCGATTCGTCCCCTTCACGCGGGCGAATGTTCTTGTATGAGGGTCGAGCGATTCGCTCGACACTGAGTCTTTACGCTTAGAGGGCGAGCCCTCCTCGCCCTCCATGTCTTCATCGTCGTCGTCGAAGTCGACGACATCACCATACTTCGCCTTCTGGCGTTCGAGTAGTCGTCGATGGAGAGATGACTCCCCATCGACTTTGCGGACTTCTTCTGAGGCGCGCTCATCGTTGAATGAGCGCGGATTTCTTCTCAAACGCGGAGAATTGACGAATGGTCAATTCAAAGATTGACGTGCGGAGACCCGCGCGTCTAACCTTAAGGGGGGGATGGTGTAACGGGGTTACGTACAAGTGGCTGCGAGCCACTTGTGAATTTAACAGATAGGTTATCTGTTAAACGTTTTGGATACTTCCTCACATTGGTGTAAGACACACCGATGGATACATTGAAGTGGACCACCACAGTGAGTGGTCCACACATACCCAAAGATCCTATTGGTGAAAGCGGTATCTTTCACCAATCAGAGACATGCATATTAGCGGGGCTCTGACAGCCAGCCGCTGCCAACCCTTTCATAGATGATAAACAATTTTAGCAGCTTTTAGAGGAAGATCAATTTACAAACAATACAGTTCTCATTTTACCTAATCTAAGTCACTTGGATCCCTTTTGTTACTTAACTTATATTTGTGTATTCAAATATAATTAACCTAAGTAATTACTAAGTACTTACGCTTCCTCATACACGTTGCGCAACGTGTAAGCAAAAGTAGTGAGTCAAGTTAGACCCACTACACTACGTTTGTGAGCGTGGTAGCAAACAACATACCCTAGAGAACAACCGCACTCTAGCAAGTATGCACTATACGCATAGTTGGGTGAACCACAGTCTCAATTTCGTAGACCCCGTCACGGGCACACACACAAATACAATCGAGGGGCTGTGGGAGACTCGGATTAAGCGACATATCAAGAGCATGCGCGGCATGACCAAGGAAAAGCTAGACTCCTACCTTGACGAGTATATGTGGCGTTCCTGGTTCTTCCCTCCTAAGGCCAGCATAGACCAGTACCTAGGTAGACTAGTTGTAGCTATAATCAGAAATGAATAATTTTAGGTTGCCATTTCTAAATTTGGTACGTTCTAAACAGTGGGCTTGTTTTGCCGGTGAGCCTCCAGTCCTATCCCAAAGCTATCATCCGAGTGCCTCCGAATGTGCGGAGTATTATTTCTAACAGTTTATTAGAGGCAGCAGCCGCGAAAACGGGGGGTCGCACTGTAGGTGTCGGGTCACATACTTGTCATCGAATTTTGGTGTGGCACTCCACCACACAGATCTCGAAGCGGATCACGGGCAAAACACATGTCTGTTCACAGATCCAATCCGGAGGTAACCGCGAGGTTGTCTGGCGCCTAGTCACGCATTAATCATGACGTTTGGCGTTAATACGGAGACGGGTCTTTGAATCCCTTCAGCCAACCCCTTCCTTGTCGGGACGCTATGGAGCCATACCGAAAGTATTGACAACTCCTGGGCCGATTTTTTAACGTCCACATGTAGTACGTTCATTACACGATAGGTCAACCACTTGTAACCCCCTCCCCTTTGCGATTTGCATCTTAGTGCACAAGTCCTGTTTTGTCTTCGCTACCTGCTTGCAGTCTTCGCACGCTAATATCCTAAGTGCTCAAGAGTCGACGATAGGAGCACAAAAGTGACGAACGAACCACCCGCTGGACTCCGCACAGGCTTGTTACGAAGTTTTACAGTTTTGGTGGATCAAGACAAACTGGATCGACTCGAGAGTCCGTCGTGGCGCACTCTTCTGTTTGCTGTGTGTTTCTTGCATGCCGTGGTGGTCGAGCGCCGCAAGTTCGGGTCGCTCGGGTTCAGTGTGCCGTGCGAATTCAACGCTTGGGATATGGGCGCTTCGTTGAGTTTCTTGGAGCGCCATTTGTACACATCACCAACGCCTTCGTGGCCGACAGTGCAGTATATGGTGGCTGAAGTGCATCTTGGTGGTCGGATCACGGACGAGCTGGACCGAAGACTCTTCCGTGCCTACTGCGACGCGTGGTTCAATCCAACGCTGCTCGGGAACCCGTTCTCCTTTACCCCGGAGGCGAAGCTCTCCACAGGAACGGGCACCGTGTCTTCTTCAGGCCATTTGTTCAACTACTGTCTGCCGGATTCCTCCATGGCGGAGATCGAAGAGTACCATCGGTTCATTGCTGGGTTCCCGAGCGTAGACTCACCAGAAGTATTCGGATTGCACCCGAACGCCGATCTTACGTATCGCGTCAAGGAAGTCTCAGCACTGCTTGGAACGATTGTCGACACGCAACCTGCCGACGCTGAAAGTAATTCCGAGAGCTCTACTGCTGCCAGTAAACCGGGCGTGGTGGAGACTCGAGAAGACATGATCCAGCACAAGATCCGTGAGCGAGGAATCGCTGGCACAGGCTCTGCGCTCAAAGGTTCTTGGAGGTGGCCTGGAACTCCCATTGAACCTCTTCTTGTGTCAGGAAGCTCGAGCGCTACGACACGTCCTGAAGTTTGTCCGCGCTTCTCTAATAAAGACCCAGCGTGCGTTGGCTGGCGAGGTGCTTCTTACAGCGTCGCTGCGTGAGACCAGCCAAGCACTGTTCGATGGCAAGGTGCCTCCGTCGTGGGTGGCCAACGAGCAAGCGTGGCTGGCAGGAACACTGGGGCCGTGGGTATCAGGTCTCATTGATCGAGTGATGCAGCTACGCGTGTGGCTGGATCGCGGTCGGCCACTGCTGCTCTAAGGTCACACCCTGACCGACCTGGACACTCTACTTGATCGACATCAGCACCCCATCATGGTGCCACTAGAAGATGACACTGACAACTACAACAAGGGCGGGTTCAATCGATCTATCAGCACAACGCACGCGAACGAAGTTGTCAGCGTCTGCTTGCCTTGTCGACAGCACCGAAGCGAACCCTCCCAGATTGTCGTCGAAATGGGCTTGAACTTGATGGACGACAAGGAAAAACTTCTCCAGCGTGACCCAAGCGCGAACTAAGCGGCCCAATGAAACTCAAGTACCTAAACGGACCGCGAGGTGTGGCCAGTTTGCTGGTCGTCCATTCTCACGCTGGTTACCTGTCGGTGTCGACGATCGCGCCGACGTTGGGATGCTATTATACGTTATGTATGAGGCGACGAGGTTCCTGTAGTGCGTTCACAGTGATTTCACGCAACTACGGCTTGGAGAAGGGTTAACGGCCGTAAAAAAAGGCTGCTGTGAAGTTGAGGCTCAAGTTTAGTATAAAACCGAGTGAAATGTTCAACACGTTTAAGCTGAGCGGCGTGGAGTTCAAGGAAAACGTTCTGTTCCTAGACTGGCTTAAATACTCGGGTCGCTAAAAATCAAAAGCCAGAGAGCCAAGGTCTAGTTTATCGGAGCATTTAGTAAAATGCAGGTACGATATTTTAGTAGACCTGAGTGAATCCATGGAAAGCCCATCCTACAGACGCAACTGAATCATTCGGCACCCTAGCTTGTTGTTGCAACATATCGTTAAAAGAAGCCTAGCATCAGCAGTGTCATCATTGAAGACACCAGAGGCCGTGCGGGAACCCGAAAGTCGGGGTACTGGTCCCCCCTTGTCTTCGTCTTCATCTCTTTCCACCTCATTCGATCTCAAAACCGGTTTGTGGCAACTTTCGGAATCAGATCCTTGTTAACAACAACTGGTAGAAGAGATGAAAGTTCAGCTTGGTCCTAGTGAAGGCACAGGGCAGCGGTACTGGTGCCTGCTATGAAGATGAAGCTGGTGGCCAGCAGCACGATGCAATACCAACGCATATTAGGGTCCGATTTTGCGGTGGGCGGGCTTGGGGGCGAACTTCAATGTGAGAATGCAACCCCAACGCAGAAATGGATTACATGTACTTTAACTTACGGGTACCTAGTACCTCAGACCCAATTAGTGCCTTTAGACTCGCAAACGCCTTTGCACAGCGTAAGAGCATCCTGAGCCGGTGCATGGTGTGCTATGCATCCATGCACTATCCTAATATGGATAGCTCCCAATATATCGATCATCGATTCGATGCATTGCGCCAGGTAAATATCACAATGCACCTTCTTGTAAAGCTGCACCTTGTTCTTTAGCCAGCAATCCAAAGAAGAGGTGGGGGGGGGGGGGTCACTTGGACTTTGCACGACAACTCTTTCACTGAGGAAAAACAAAACCTCCACACGCTCAACGCTAATCCCACTTCGAAGTTTTTTTATAACACATGTATGGATAAACGGAATTCGTCGCACGAAGCATTATGTATAGTTGACATTCGCAGGATGTTGCGGTTTCCGGATGGGTACTTTGGTCGTGGTGCCATTCAAGTTCTGAGCACCAAGGTCAGAATCTGAGGACGAGACAAGAATAACACTAGAGAAACCTCCGCCCAGCTAGAAAGTAGTCATTCGCCGATTTTCATCGTTCCGAGGAGAGCTTTCCAGTACTAGTCTCTCAATCAGAACCGTTACACGCCGACTACTCACCTTCAACGTCATGGCATCAAACTCGATTTCCAGTGGAAGCCTCGTGTTCCTCGGTCCTTCGCACGTTCCTGCGTTGGAAGCGTTCACGTACGTGATCGTGGTGGCCGCTCAAGGGACCATGGCCACCGTACGCGTTGTGGGACCAGATGCTGGTTGCGACCCTCAAGAATTTGATGTCTAGGTGTCGGTGCTCCGGCACCGCCTAGTCGCGGCTGCTGAAGCGGACCTGTGGCCCGGCACCTTTGTTGGACATCCGATTGCCTTTGTTCAACCTACAGGAGCTCACTGTGATCAATGGGCTTATGGTCTGGTTGTGGGCTATCACATGTCAGAGGCTGATGCCTATCTACACGTCCAAGTTGATGATGTGACGTTGCGGATTCAGCTTCACGACCCTCCACGCGTAATTATTGCTGACCGTTTCAATTACGCGTTGAGTACGGGAGCTGGCGTGAACGTCTCTGTGATTAATGCAGCCGAGTTACTTGATCGCCAGAATCAAGTTATCGTCGCATGTGGTAAAAGCCGGTCTGGGATTCCAGCAAGTGTGACAGCAACATTACTGAGCGTTCCATACAAGCCGGAAGAGCGTGTACCGCTCATTCGGCCGGACACGTTACAAATTGTTCAAGTACGGCGTCAACACATAGTGACATACGAGCTTGCACCAAGAGGGGCTACCTCGATCGACGTGTTTACGGACGACTCACCTGATGCGCGGTCAAACGTCAACACTACACGCTCTCAGCTGCTATCGTCGTCAGAACTCCCAGATTCAGATGACTCCGATGGTGGTGACTCAAGCGTGATGGCGCCGAGTATTCACGGCGATATCGCAGCAGTGCGCCTTCAAAATAGACAACTTCGCAAGCGAGCTCACGAAGTTGATGATCCTGGCCAGGACAGGGTGCCGACCCTCGCATCTACACAGGGCCCACTCAGCATAGCCAGCATTGATGACACTCACACGTCTTCTTTTCGACCATCTGTTCTCGAGCGGCGAGTTCATGACGCCATTGTCCACCCGACTCTAACAGGTAAGAACCCTCAAGCATCTATTGAATCCGTGCAACAAGCTCCAAGTACGACCTTTCTAGCAACCCCACCAGTTCTGCGAGCACTATACGATTTCAGTTTTGGGTTACGAGGGCTCTCCATCATGCACCTCTCGCCCGTCACGCCCAGTACACTGATGAGAGCAACTACATTTGGCATCAACATGACCAATTTCTCCCGATCGAACGCTATTCAGCAACCTGCACAAGCTTCAACAATCGGCGAGATCGTAGATGCTCTCGATGCTCTACTTCGATTTGGAACATGCTTCTACAATTCGGCAGTGCTCAATTTCATCAAAGCTAGTCGCACGTTCATGGCTGGCTACGCTTCGTTCGGGTGTCCTGACCCCGTCACGTGCAACATGCTTGTATTCTGGCTGAACAACAAGTTCGGTAAATTCCGCAGCCAAGTCATCTCCCACGGCATTGATGAGGCCACCAAGATCAGTTCTGAATTCACCAGGCACGACAACCAGCTGATGGAGCTTTATCAAGCTCAGCAAGAAAGACGTATTGCTTCTATGCTGTCAGCTACTGGACCCACAATTCAGCAACCCCCCGTCCTCAGCATGGCCACCGTTCTCAACCATATCGCGACGTGCGACGAGCAACTAAGGTACCACGAGAGGTATCTGGCCTTTTGCCGTCGCAGGGTGGAAAACAGCTTTGCCTCCGATATCTATCACAAAAGGGGTGCACGGGACCAAGCCCGGGAAAACGTTACGCAACAGACCGAGCTCACTTTCGTCCGTTGGCGCTCTTAGCAGATGAAAAGCGATTCATTGACGACAACTTCGGTGGGTTGTCGGCAGAGTTTCAGGAGCTGTGAAGCCAGGAACGGGTCGTGGACGCATTAATATCTGCGTTTTCTTCACGTCCACCCCTCCGAGTGAATGGCTCCGGTGACCTCATTCATCCATGTCAGTCTCAATTGTCATCAATTCATCAGTCTCAGCTCAACATTCAATCCAAGCAACTTACTGAAGCGGCTTACTGTGAATCTCTCAAACGAGATCACAACCGATTCACGAACACTCAAAGCGCGCTCTTTAACGCATGGCTAAAAGCGAAAACTAATCATTACCTCACTGCTGCGCAGAAGTGGGGATTGAAGTATCCTGCTCATCACGAATCCGAGAGTGGTGAGCTAGACTACAACCATATCAAATTTGACTCGGCAGTTGCTCGGCGCTCGGGTCTGCAATTGTCTGAATTTGTTCGATTGTGGCGGGGTCAAACTGACGAGGACGGCCGACCGAACAAATCCTTATACGAGCTGCCACTACCTACGGACCCTCACATGCGGGAGTTTGTGCTGCTGTGGAATGACGTAGTGAAGCACGGAGTGCAGCCTCAATGGACGCCAGCAAAACCTGTCCGGCAAGCGGTATGGCCAAGAAATCACAGTTCTGTTCAGGCGCATTTGCACCAAATTCGACGTCATGTACAAAACGGCCACCGGCAAGGACGCTATCTAATTGTTGACGAAGACCTGTGTCCACAATGGCCTGAAATATTTGTAAGCCCTATCGGTGTCGTGGACAAGTCGGGTGGTACTGACATGCGACTCATTAACGACTATTCTTACCCTGACGGAGCGTCTGTCAACGATTTCACCGATCAAGAGGTGCTGCCGCCTATTTCATACAATCTTCCTGCTGATATCGCCCGGCGTCTGCATCATTTACGTGCCCGCTATCCGAATTCGGTGATTTTGATGAAGGTAGGCGACGTCGCTGGAGCGTTTCGGCATGTTCCAGTCCACGAAAATCACGTCCACATGTTTGTCTTTGTGCTGGATAATCATCTTGTGATCGATCTTTCGTGCGGTTTTGGTTGGAGCGGTTCTCCTGCATATTACGCGCTGGCTGGACGACAGATACATTCACTGTACGGATCCCGAGCTCCTCATCAAAAATTCTCAAAGCTCGACAAAAGTCGGTTCGGCCCGAACACGTTGTGCGATGACCACACGTGTGCAGAGGTTGACACGGGTTCACGCTGCTTTGAGGCGAACCTTGCACTTCGTCACGCTATGGCTACAGTTTTGGGTCCTGAAGCAGTCAACGAAGACAAATTCACAAATTGGTCAACGAACACAAAATCGTTAGGTCTGCTGTGGAATACCACCAGGAAGAACACAGTCGTCTCAATACCTCAAGAGAAAATTGCACAAGCCAGAGCTCGTATTCTCGGTGTTTTACACGGTGAAGCGATTACAGTTACGATTGTACACCAACTCGTTGGAAGTTTGCGCTACGTGGCTACATGTTTTCCACCAGCGCGCGCTACCAAAATCTTCAGGCATTTGAAGCCAGGTTTCGAAGGTTTGACCGGCGAGTACTGACTTCGGACGTAGTCGACGATTTGAAATGGTTTTTGGCCGTACTGACGCACGAACATCGTTTGAACTCAATTCCAGTGGTGGAATTCGCTCAAATTTCTACGCCATCCATTTTCGTGTATATGGATGCATCATATACGGGCCTCTGTGCCTTGGCACCCCAGAGCAAGCAATATCTTCGGTTAAAGTTTGACGAAGAAACTAGAAATCAATTCTCAGCATCCAAAACAGACAATTCGATTAATGCTCGAGAACTTCTGAGCGCAGTTCTAGCGGCTCTGCATTGGGGACCAACCTGGGGTGAAGCATATCAGCAGCAACGTGTTCACGTCCGATTTCACATCGATAACACAAGTGCTGTGTCGTGGGTGAAGAAAAGAAACAGTCCACATCCTCTGGCTCGGCTGTACAATCGTTTAATTTCGCTCGCAGAATTTCAATACGGTCTTACATTTTCGGCAGTTCATATTCCTGGACCCGAACATGTGATGGCGGACGCCGGATCGAGATTTTGGGAAAAAATCATCGACTACACGATTTATGGACTAACTTATCATCTTCGTGGTCACAGGTACCAATTCATCCAAATTACGAAAATCTCTTGAAAACCTGGGAGAGTTTCTCAGAGATGTCGCTCTTGCAGGATCTAGTTCGGAGAAGTACCAGTAAGCCTGGAATCAATGGTGCCAGTTCTCACGAAACATCGGATGGTCGCCATGGTTAACTAAACCAGGGCGCTCGAGCAACAACAAGTTGGGGGTGTTTCGCGGTTTTCTGCTGGAAATTTGGATTCAATCGGGCGCGACAAGGCAATTCTTACGACACAATCAAATTAAAGCTGGCCGCGGTAAAATGGTTCCACCGCCGATATGTTGGCATTGATTTGGCTGGCACACCCGAATTCTCAATTCTGCTACAAGGAATTAAGCGGTTGTCTGCACCAAAACGGAAGCTTCAGCCTATCACACCCGCTTTCCTCCGCCTCCTCTACAGCTGCACCAATTTCGCACAACCTCGCGAGCGGCTATTGTGGGGTAGCGTTCTGATGGCTTTCTTCTTCCTCTTGCGGAGATCAGAATATCTTAAGATCGGCACGAAGCGGCATTTCTACTGCTTGAAGACGCGCAATGTGTTCTTTTCGGACAAGCATGGAAGGCAAACCACGCCAGATCGGGCGTCTTCCGTCACATTGGGTCTAGAAGGTGCCAAGAACGACCAGTTCGGCCGAGGTGCCTACCGCACAATGCACAAGTCAGGACATGCAATCATTTGTCCTGTCGAAGCCCTAAAGCACATTCTACAAGCACGACAAGAAAGTGGTCAACATGGATCACAATATTTATGTGCGGATCTAGACGAAACGCGTGTGCTATCGGCTCTCAAATCGGTTGCTCGAATGGCCAACGTTCCGCCTTCGAACTACTCGACACATTCCATCCGGATTGATGGAACATCCGCCTTACTCAGTGGTGGAGCAGATCACTTGTCTATAAAGCTGCTTGGCCGTTGGGTACCAAATTATTACCAGGAGTATCCATCACAAGCTACGAGTTCAACTAGATCACTTTCACGCCGAATGACGATATCTGAGCGCTTTACAGCCCACTAACAGCGCGGATGAGCAATTTACATCGGGGGCCGCTCGCCACGCCTTTCTAATGGGCTGACAGGCGACAATACAGTATTGCCCCCTACCACTACCGAAGTATCATCCTTAGAAATGGTTGACATTCGCAGGATGTTGCGGTTTCCGGATGGATATTTTGGTCGTGGTGCCATTCAAGTTCTGAGCACCAAGGTCAGAACCCGAGGACGCGACAAGAATAGCACTAGAGAAACCTCCGCTCAGCTAGAAAGTAGTCATTCGCCGATTTTCATCGTTACGAGAACCCGCCTCGCCACGCCCTTCTAATGGGCGGACAGGCGACAATACAGTATTGCCCCCTACCGCTACCGAAGTATCATCCTTGGAAAGATATATTTCTGTGCTGTTTCTATGTTGAAGTTGCAATTTAGAAACCATTGAAGTGAGAAGCCAGTCGCAATCGAAGGTCTGGATGCACGCGTCGATGAAGTGCTGGCGAACACCACGTCAGAGGACACCAAATACGTTTAACGACTAGCGCTGACCAACTTTGTGGAATGACTGTACACCAACAATAGTGGTGATCATCGATCGATGTTGGTGACGATTGATGGAGAGTCTATTTCAAAGTGGTTGTCTGGAGTACCTCTCGTCAGTCCTTTGAATTTTGATGTGCTAACTACCCAAGACTGCCTGCGCTACCTGACTTCGATGGAGAAACACGGTGTAAAGGGGAATTCTACTTATGGTAACGTGCATGCGCTGTCACACAAACCGATGCGAAGACCCGAAGCTTGAGGGCGCAGTGGCGGGCGCCCGTCGAACACTTGAGAGGAAGATTGGAAGTTGAAAAGTGATTGATTGAATCGTTAGTTTGGCGTCGGCTCATTGCCGCCACACCACCAGTAGTTCTTGGCGACCTGGACACGCAAACAAGTATCCAGGTCCCATCCTAAACTCTATCAATCTCAGATCCTAATTCTATCCTGATCTACCGATGAGAATCTACTAATCCAAAACGTAGTTTGATCCAAATATGCGACTCGCTTCCCATAATCAAAAGTTCGGCTCGAAAATTTGATTCTTGCACATCTCAAGGATTTTAGCCAATGAGGTCGCATGAAACTCCATGTTTATGCGTCCCATAATCATGATTATTCTTGATATTGACCAGTAGGATAGCATGTAACGAATATAAACCATGCAATGTTTTATTACGCTGCACAGCGTAAACAGAAAAGTATGCATTATCAATTGACGTGGGAGTCCTCTGCCATCTCATTGGCAGACGGACGTCCACGTCACATGACCTCCCTTCCAAGAAGACCCCGCTATTTCGAAGCTGGCTTTGTCTTCTTCTTGGTTTCCCAGTACTTGTCAATGAGACGTGGAATCTGATTCAGGTTCTCTACTGGTTCCCACGTTGCTTCTTCGCGTGATTCACCAAGCCACCAAATACGGTATTGGAGTTTCTTCTTCTTGTTACGATGACCAATGACTTCGCGCACAAGCTGACCTTCCGTACCGTCCTTCAAAATCACTTTGTTCACACTTTGGCTCCGTGATTCATCACTGCGATATGGCTTGAGCAATGAGGTGTGAAATACGGGGTGCAACTTGAGACCCTTTGATTTCTTCAGCTCGTATGAGTCACGATGAATTTGTCTCACAACCGAATAAGGTCCAATAAACCGCGGTGCGAGCTTCTTTGACTGTGCGAAGCCTTTATGACGAATGTCCAAGTTTCGTCCATCTAGGCGTACCATATCTCCAGGTTTGAAGTCTTGAGCAAGCCTGTTCTTGTCGTAGTAAGACTTCATACGAGTTTGTGCTTCACCCATTGCATCTTGTGCCATCTTCAAAATTGCATCTTGCTTGAGCAGAAATTCTTGCGCCGATTTGTGCAACTGTTCAAATTCCGGGTCCCTAGCCACATCATCTGGCATATAGGGCACATAACCCAGATCAGCCTCAAACGGTGACATACCGATTGAGGAATGAACACGTCTATTGTACGCGAGTTCAGCGACGTGCAAATATTCATCCCAGTCATTTTGGAATGGGTTCACCACACCCCGAAGATAATCTTCAATAAACCCATTAGTACGTTCGGTCTGACCATCAGTCTGTGGGCGAAAGGCAGACGACAGATGGTGGGTCGTCTCCAAAATCTTGATCACTTCTTGCCAAAACTTGGACGTAAATTTGGAGTCTCTGTCAGAAACGATCGATTTCGGCACGCCATGGTCTTTCACATAATTGACCATGAATAGCGCAGCAGTCTCTTCTGCTGTCGCATTCGTATTGGTTGATGAACTTCGCACGCTTCGTCAACCGGTCCACAATAACCATACTGGCGTCTTTTCCGGTTTCCGTGCTCGGCAGTGCAATCATAAAGTCCATCGACACATCAACCCATCTACCTCCTGGAATCTCCAAAGGCCGTAGTAGTCCGGGCGGCTTCGTTTGGCGTGCCGTATTCCGCTGACAACGTTCACACGTGTTGACATAGCGTTGAATGTATTTCGACATCATGGGCCAGTAATACTTTTTCTGGACACCCAAGTATGTCTTAAACTATCCGGGGTGACCTGCCGTGACCACATCGTGGTTTTCACAAATAACACGGTTCTTCAGATCTTCATTATCCGGAATTACCAGTCGAGCATTTTCATCATCTGTCGTTTGGTAAAATAACAATCCATTCTTCACAGAGTAGCGTGGTACCTCTGTACCACTAGAAATACTCTGCAACAACTCCTGAACTCTCCGGTCGGTAGAGTACAGTTGTTTGGCCGAGTGCGTCACAGTCGCATTTGGCGTTTGGATACTAGAAACAATTTCACGGTTTCGATCAGCTTCGATGAGCTCACTGAGACTAACCTGAGCGGCTTTATGCTCAAAGAGTGGGTTTCGGGACATTGCATCCGACACTTGGTTACTTTCTCCTGGAATCCACTTGAACTGCGGTTGGAATTCAGCTAGCTCTTTAAACCAGCGCACAACACGACGATTTGTTGTCTTTTGCGTCAATATAGTCTCGATGCTCTTGTGGTCTGTCTCCACGGTAAATGAGCGATCGAGAAGGTAAACTCTCCACACACGAAGGGTATGCATGATAGCCAGTAACACCTGCTCACGAACAGGGTAGTTGAGTTCCGCTGGTTTCATTTTGCGTCCTGTGTATGCAATCGGATGCTCCAACCCTCCCTCGTTTTGAAACAAGACTCCCCCTATGGCAAAACTCGAGGCATCCATACGAATACCGAACGGTTTGTCGAAATCAGGAAGTTGTAGTACAGGAGGAGTGGAGAGACGGCGTTTGAGTTCATGGAAGCATTCCAACTGATGCTCTGACAAGTGTAACGTTTCCTTTGGGCGTAAACCCTTAGTACTTTCGTGCAGTGGGCCTGCAAATTGTGCGAAGTCGGCGCAAAAGCGCGAGACGTAGACCGTCGTACCTAAGAAGCTTTCCATTTGTTTCTTGGTACGTGGAATCGGCCAGTCGCTGATTACGCGCACTTTGTCAGGGTCCATTCGAACACCATGACGACCAACAAAGTCACTGAGACAGGGGATCTCTTCGACGCAGAACTGACACTTCGACAATTTTACGTACAATTGCTGTTCTTGACACCGTTGAAGCACTCTGTCCAACGCGTCGACATGCATTTGCACGTCCTTGTCTTGCGTAAAAACGTAGATGTCGTCAAAATAGATGCGCATCACATCGCGCAAGTCACTGAACACTCGCTGTAACAGCCTGTTAAATGTGCCCGGACTATCGCTCAAACCCATCGGGGTTACAAGATACTCAAACAGCCCATCGGGCGTCGAAAAAGCAGTAAATGGAATATCAGCTTCACGAAGTTTAACCTGATAGTATCCTCACAAGAGGTCCATGCAGGAGAACCAGTAACTACCGCCCATCGCATCAAATGTGTCCTCCTTTCTCGGCATCGGTATCGCTGGCAAAATGGTGGCACTATTGAGTTGACGATAATCATGCACGATGCGCCAACCCACGGGCTTCTTGACGCAAAACGTCGGAGCGCTGAATGCAGAGGTGCTAGGTCGAATAATACCTGCCTGCGCCCACTCTTTCGTCCAATCCTGGATCACCGTTCGCTGCTCCGGGCTTTGGCGCCATTGTTTCACCGAAATCGGTTGTGTTCCCGGCTGAAGTTGAATTTCGTGTTCAATGCCTTCGCGGACAGGGGGTGTGGTACTTGGCAGCTCAGTGCGAAACACAGTATCGCGATACTTGAGCAAGACTTCATATGCGGGGTTGTTCACCAGTGCCTCCCATCCTTGTTGTTTAAAACGCTCAGCCTTTTCTGAGTCGTGTGGATTGACAACAAACACAGCTTCGATATCCTTCTTTTTGCGGAGTTCCTTCAGAAATTGCTTCGTTGTGATCAGTTTCGTTTCACCGAACGCACCCTTGTGACCATGCCGACGGTAGTAATGGAAGATTTCGCGGTTCTGGTTTGCGTTCTTGAAACGACGGCCTCCGATCATACGCGTTCGAGGTCTGTTAGGTACCACCAATCGAAGAGCCTGGGGTTCCTCAGTCCTTGTACGCGGGCGCAATAGTAAACGTTCCCAATGGATGTCCGGGTTATTCTCCCGAAGCCACTTCATTCCGAGGAGCACATCCTTATCCTCCGGGACAGGCATGACCGTAAACGTTTCACACGTCACCGGGAAATCCGGAATCTGCAACATCCTTTAGACGGTACGTCTTGGTCTTTGCACTGTTTGGTTGTATCCTAGACGAACTGTCATCATGTCGCCAGGATGCTCCTTGATGTCCAGCTGAAGCCGTACAGCTAGATCTTCAGTGACACCGTTGAGGCTGCTTCCATTGTCGACGAATATTGAGACGTCAGTCACTGCCTCCTCCTGATTGTAGGCTAAAGCTTTCACTTCCAAAATGGCGTAGAATGATCCGCCAACATAGTGATTGCTTTCCTTGATGGACTTGCATTGCGGCTTGATATGACCGACTTGTCCACAATTATGACAAGTGGCTGACTTTCGCCAATCCTCTTTTGGTCCACTCTTCGGTGACAGCTTTCGCTCCAGCGGCTTGCTTGAATTGTTAGCCGCTGGTTTCACAGATGATACCGCTTTCGAAGAAGGCTGGTGATTCGCCGTGGTCTTTGCCGAGAGTCCTCCATAGTGAGCAAACTCGAAATTCGTTGCAATCTCAATTACTTCATGCAAGAATCTTGAACTGAGCTCCTTCACCTTTTTCGCTGTCTCCGGCCGAAGTCCGTTCTGAAAGTAGAACCGCTTCTCCATCTCCGAAATCTCCAACTCGGATTGAGACATCAGATCCTGAAACGATGACATATTCATGGATGGTCCCGTGTTGTTTCAGCTGAAACAATCGCTCACGTAGATTGTATTCAAAGTCTTTGAGACGAAAGCGTTCACGTAGCTTCGCCTTAAACAATTGCCATGTTTTGGGAACTCCTGCCGCTTCACAATCTGACGAAAAAGCGCGATACCAGTTTAGCACAGATTTACCTAAACTGCTGGATACCATGGTCACAAAATCGGACGTATCGGCCTCCATCGATCCGCGCTTGTTAGCGTAATATTCCTCCATGGCCAAGATCCATAGTTCCAAATCTTCACCGAATTTCCCTTCATACATGGGAGGATCCTTCTTCCGTCGTTCACCTTGCGATGCGAGCAAGTGTTCAAAACGGTTATTGGCTTGCTGCATTTGCATCTGAAATTGCGTTTGCATCTGCGTCTGATACATTTGCTGTTGTTGCGTTAACCAGATCATTAACTGTTGCATTGACATTGCGTCAGGTGCATCGTTTGCCGTTCCGGCGGGTGGGACTTCATGGTGAGCTTCCTGCGGCGTTGCCGCCTCCGTTTGAGCCGTCCGTGGCACTTGGCGTTGCCGCGGGTTAGGCGATTCACTCTCAGCTGCCCTACTCCTCGTCATAGTCATTTGGGGTAGGACAGATGGACTATTCGGTGAGTGATCCGTAAAATACGGCGAAATAAAACGGAAAAGGAATTAAAAGCTCAAAAAGTGTTTTACAACTTAGCGTTGCTGCGGTTCCTGGCGAATAAGGCTGTTAAGCTTAGCACCAAGATTGTTTGGCACTCCAAAAGGTTCAGGAACGCCAGGTTAAGTTGGCGATCAACCTGGGCCTCGATGCTCTCGTCCTTGATCCAGAAAGTCTCTTTGCGAAACTTGCCCAAAACCCGCTTAGCCGTTTTGACCTGGCGGAGGAGATCCACTTGAAGTTTAGCGAAACTCTCCGCCTCGGCTGGCGAGAAGAAAGACTGGTGTCAATCGCCGTAACAGGTGGAGGAGCAGGAGTGGACGTCGATGATACTTTGACGTCACTCGCTTTCTGATGCTTCCTCTTACTGCTTTGGTTGTGACCCTTCTTGTAGCGGGCCATAGACCGACTCCAAAGATCGAAAAAGAGGCAAGTGACTACCACCGGGTAACCAAGGACCGTTATACTTCTACAAAGTTCCGCTGTCGCAGACACAATGCAGGCGTCCTGGTGCTAAACCGGCTTCTAGTGAAAGCCCAGCACACAGCTAAGGTTAGGTACAATCCGATCTAGGCGGAGGCAAAGTGGTATTTCCACCGGCCACACGGAGTGATAATGTACCCACTTCTTCGAAGTGTGCTCCTCAAAAGCTGCACGTTCGCAACCTAGAGGTTCCCCACGATGTGGCTGGCTCCAATAGTCACAAGTAAACTCGCTTCCCACGATGTGGCCACGAGTAAACCTTTCTTGAACTTGAACCGAAGCTTGACACGGCAAGTGCTACCATATCACACAGACCGATGCGAAGACCCGAAGCTTGAGGGCGCAGTGGCGGGCGCCCGTCGAACACTTGAGAGGAAGATTGGAAGTTGAAAAGTGATTGATTGAATCGTTAGTTTGGCGTCGGCTCATTGCCGCCACACCACCAGTAGTTCTTGGCGACCTGGACACGCAAACAAGTATCCAGGTCCCATCCTAAACTCTATCAATCTCAGATCCTAATTCTATCCTGATCTACCGATGAGAATCTACTAATCCAAAACGTAGTTTGATCCAAATATGCGACTCGCTTCCCATAATCAAAAGTTCGGCTCGAAAATTTGATTCTTGCACATCTCAAGGATTTTAACCAATGAGGTCGCATGAAACTCCATGTTTATGCGTCCCATAATCATGATTATTCTTGATATTGACCAGTAGGATAGCATGTAACGAATATAAACCATGCAATGTTTTATTACGCTGCACAGCGTAAACAGAAAAGTATGCATTAACAATTGATGTGGGAGTCCTCTGCCATTTCATTGGCAGACGGACGTCCACGTCACATACGCTCTGCTATTGTGTACCTCTATACAACGACGGAGCACTCCCGACCTAGGTTTTTTTTACTCTCAGATGCAGCGATTTTTCAAGGGGCTACACCACACAGTGACACAAACCGCTCAAAATATGAACGAACACCTCCGCGACGGAAAGAAGCCTTTTCGAGGTTTAGAGCGGTAAGCAATGCTACAATCTCGAAAAACATTGGATTCGGGCACTTTTTTTTTTTATTAATTTGTTGGAATCTGATGTGTCGTGCCGAAAATGCGGTGACGATTCGGCATCTACAGCTCGTGTGGCAACAGGATTCAATCGCTATTTTTGTTGCCCACATCAAGAACAATCAATATGAAAATCGGCCGAGAGACCCCCGCCATGTTTACACCAATCCGGTAATGCCATAAGGGAATCTGCCACTTTAGTGCACTAGAAGCATATTAGTGCACTAATAGAAACGACCAATCACGCCAAAACCCTACGAGCTCTGGTATATTACTGGATGAAATATTTGAAACCGTAAAACCTGCCATTATGTATACAGCTCCTGTTGGCCAACTCTCGACTACCCGATTTGTCTCGTCTGCTTTTGCAGTTAGTACTAGTGGCATGAGCTTAACTATTTGACTATCACTACCAAATTGACCTCGCCCCGAGAATCATGACCAAGAAGCGCGGAGACTACACCAAAAGCAAGCTAAACTCTACCGCAAGCTAATTAAGTGGGTAGGCAAGCGCAAGAAAGACGAATCGATGGAGTCTCAGTGACGTGGCCCTCAACCACGCCTGACAGCTGAGGCAGAGCAAAACCTTTGTGAGTGGATAATGGGGCGACAGCTTATCGGGAAGCCGGCCAAACGTGGGGAAATCATTGCCAAGGCCAGCACGATCGCTGAGATGACTACGGGCACTGGCGTTGGTAGCGGCTGGTACAGGCGCTTTATGAAGCGGCGCCGGCGTCGATTAAGCAAGCCGCTTGGCTTCACGTGAAGAAAACCGTCCAACAACAGCTTCTCGTCCTCCCACCACCACGCACGAAAGGCAGGAAGCGGAAGACAGCGACAGTTGGTGGGCGATTGCTAACCCGTGAACTACTAGAGAACCTACAAGCAAAACCTCGAAAGGCACGGCAAAAAGGTTCCCGACTGACACCGGTTCATACGGAGGTTGAAAATGCTCCAGGCGCACCCGAGCAATCGCTGTTTGAAGTTTAGTCAAGAGATAAGACAGACAGGCAAATCAATGTTAGTTACTGTAAGTCAATTGCACACACAGATGAGCAGATAATCATACCTTTATAACAGTGCGGAGAATTAACGTGTCCGAGGGGACTCGAACCCGCGACAACCATGCTCCCCGTAGGGCCCTCATTAAGCCAGCGGCGTTAACCGACTGAGCTGTCAGCACTGTCGAAATGACAAATTATTTCCAAGATACATCTCCTTTCAATACTGATGTGTTTGCGTTTTTATCGAGTATTATAGGTTACCTAACCACTGAACGAAAGAAACACTGTCCCAGTTTGAGAAATGCTGGTTCATACAAATACTAAGATAAAAAGGAGCACTAAACTGGCAATCAGCAGGAAATAGGCCATTCACTACAGTCCATCCAAACTACCCAATAAGAGCCTCTCCATACCAGAATTAATCTGTGAAAGAGAGTAAACAAACACCTGTCTGGGCATGCATATTGCACACTGAAACTCACAGTAGACTTTCGGCTATCGCGCCTTGACTGATGCCCTTTGAAAAGTGCACTAAATTGGCAAATTCCCTTAGATTTGTCCAGTGCTGGTTCTTGGGATTTGTTGCTGTGTTTAGGTTTGATAGCAATGTTAAGGCTTTTCCTGGGAGAGATCAGTACAGTCAATTTCTTAAGGTATTAAGAAGTGTGTTAAAGGGAGATTGTACGAAGCAAGCATTGGCTGAGTTCGGGATGTCCGCCGCAGACTTTGAAACTGACTCTGCACAAAAAGGGGCTTCGATGTATGTGAGTGGCTGATCAACATCAGGTCCATAAGCTGCATATAATTGCTTTCGGGCTGGGTGGACGCTTCATGGTGTTCAAGACAAATATGTGAGATATGAAGCTGCTGGTGATATGGTGGTGGGTCGATATGTTGCCAGACTCCATTTGATTCCCCTCAATTTGCAACACTTCCACCTTTTCTCAATGTGGCGATGAGAACGAGCTTCAGGAACATCTCGCCTCCGCAATGGCAACGATTTTCCCAGGAGGATCACCGTGCTTAATGATGATCTGTCAGCATGGACTCGCTTCCATGTTGTGCAATAATGAGGTTATGGAAAGAGAGCTATATACTCCTCACCACCCAAGTTTTTGCTACTCGAAATCAGCTACAGCTGGCGTGGCTGCGACGGCATGTTGTATGTCGTAACTCTGAGCCTGACGATAGCATCTGCCCGACGGGAATCCCTCCTCAGGTTGGAATCATGGTCACACTATCGCATTATAAGACTGAAATCGGAGAGATGAGAAAGTCTTCGCTCAACAATTTGCCAATAGACGACCTGTTCATGGATCTGTGATGGTAACGGAAGCCATGGGAGTAGTATTTGCAGCTGTCCTTGCTCACTCGAGATTTTGCTACAATCATTCAGCAGATCCAGTTGGCGAAATTGAACGTCTTGTCTCTGATCTTACGCCCCCTCGCCAGGGTAAGCTTTTTCACTACCCGTATACCACCCTGACCGGAACTTTTACCCAGCCAAATTTTGGGTATGTTTTGGCGGTGTTTTTATTGACCGGAGGAGTACCCGGACGTTATACATATATCAAGTACAACACGGATATCAGCTTCATTATCTCAAAACTATTCTTCTAAAGCTATTCTTGCCCATGACACAGTCTCATGGTGTCGCCTGGCTGCAGTACCAACACAACACAACTAACACATCAATTGCTTTCATCCTCCCGGAACACACGATTCCCCCCACCTTCGTTGTCGGCCAGGGCGACCTCAAGCCACCTTTTGCTGCTAAGGGTGACTCGGCAGAGCACTCGTATGCAGACCAAGAAGAAGCGCACCATGCACCGCAAGGCGGTGGACGACGGGCATGAGACTGCTGTCCAACTTGAGTTTCTGGTGCTTCCAGATCGTGCGAGCAACCTCAACGTTGCCAGTGACAGCGCAATGACATATCATGTCGTCCAAGCTCCATTCCTTGAGCACTACAAAATATAGGATCCGCAACGACCAAGAGTTGCAAGGCTTTAGGTACTGCTGGTCATAGTCCTCATCAAGAACATTGTCTATCGCAGCAGTACATCCACGTCTACTAAGTGTAAAGCTACGCTCAAGATAAGCCTAAGTGCTGAATGGCGTATATAGTTGCCGTTGAGGCCTGGTTGTTAATGGTCTTTTAACCGACGAACCCGATGCGATGAAATGAACTACCGGTCGGCTAGCCACAGAGCTACCCGCTGCGCGGGAGAGTGAAATCTAGGAAGAAGTGTGAGCTGCTTTTTATGGGGAAAGGGATAAGCTGGTTGATGGATTAACATACGAGTAGTAAGGCGTGTCCGTTGTGTCTGGCGCCAATATTATGGCGCTCGATGATCCAGCCCGCGACCAATTCACACCGGTGTACTTCGTGCTGTAGGCATCTCAGACTAAGGGAATGTATGACGATGTAGTACACACTGGCAAAAATCTAAATCCTGCGTGCGATTTTGAGTTTAGTCTCACCTGACTGTACAAACTTGGTTCCCGAAAACCAAAGCGATGGAATGTTTTTGTTAAGTAGGCCCAAAGCCTTCTCAAACGAAAACATCCTGAATTGAGCGGTGTTTCATCAGTGCGTGGAACGTGTTTGGTCTAGCAAACATTTTAGTGACATGCACAATCCCACATAGATATCCATGGACGCGGTATTCAAGAAGCCTCACCCCAAACTACAACAATTTGCTTTAGCAATGGAAAAAATATCAGCCGCGCGTGCGCAGGGTCAAGCCAGTATCGCATGCGGTCTCCGCAAAAAGAACCCGCGCCCTCCCCGTATTAATCTAACGACTGCCCCCCGACTTGATATTGTTTGAAGTCCCTCCTTATTCGGAAGACGAGGTCGATGCTGATGAAGAAGCCGCAAATTCTGACGACTCTATTGAATCTTATCGCGGTGGCTGAAATCTTTTCACTAAAGAGGAAACCCGCAGAGCTCTCCCGATTCAGCAGACCTAAGGCAATAAATCAGTTGTCATTCTCGTCTTCTTCGGGGAAGGGAAAACAACGGAGGCTGGACCAGTTGTCGTGGAAGAGGTTAGCTAGAGAGTTTATAGTTCAAAGTTTTACTTGAGTCAATGTATGCGATGGTTTCTATCAGTCGGACAAATCTGCACGACGTTTTACAGTGAATGATTGCAAATTTGGGAATTTGATTTGGGCTTTTGTACGCGTGCCATTACTTTTTGCATGAGGAGAATACGTCGTGCAGACTGCACGACGAAATCCATCCAAGACGCAAAATTTGCACGACGCCTTCCTTAGAAGTTTAGATGCTGACCTTCGATCCAGCAACACTCAGAACAATAATGTTTGCGGACTGAATGACCCTAACCAAGTTCCACTAACGTACTGCAGCTTCAAAATAACCTGCAAAGCGGAAGGAGCGTTCACGAGGCTGTGGTTGAAGGGGACAGTAGACCTGAACACCTTCCGTTATCAAGTATAATGCTAGCGAAAGGGCCAACCAGGACCAACAAAAGGTCGTTCGGAACATAGATTGAATCTTTGTCGGAACAGCATTTGCCAGCACAGCAAAGTGCTAAGAAGATAAACAATAAACATAATCTCGCATCCCGGATCGGGCTGCTCCAATAAGCAGAAGAGCGAGTCTGGTACGACGGGCCGTTCAGCAAGCATGGCTGTGGAGAGTAGGATGACATATGACGACGCCGGCGGCGGCGTAGTTGCGTCCCTAGAGAGGAGGAGTGAGGAGGCGCCCCTGGTGTGGTTGCTGCTGGCCAGCCATAGGCTCTGTACTGAAAGGAAACTGTGGGGATCGCTGCGAAAGATGTGCCTCCTCTTCTTCACCTTTTACTGGCGATAAAGTAAGTATAAAGCTGAGTGCGAAACGTTATTATTGCTGACGTCGCAAGGTTATGACACTAAGATACCAAATAGGATCGGTTTCGGAACGTCATTATTGCTGACAACGCAAGGTTTTGCGACAAAAATACAAAAGAGGATCGGTTGGCCGTTCATGAATGGAGAGTTCGGCTTTGTATCATACAGTGAAAAGACAGTATGTATCTACAATAGTGCCGGCAATGCATACGATACGCACCACCTTATCTAAATTGATTTCCGTAATTTTCACTAAGACCTACAACATGTACAGCACCACACTCCTATCTGTTCATCAATGGGGCGGACACAATCCTCGTTTGATCTCATCTGTGTACTTAAGTACTCCGACACATGGTGTCACTAAGTGGCGTATTCTACGCCTCCATGCTCAAAATCCCGGATTCGGGAAGGCGCGGTGTGTAGGGAAAACAAATACCGGGTTGCAGCGCTCGCTCGACCCTGGGTGTTCGTGATCGGTGAAGGGTGGTTTTGTAGGTAGCCTCGCACTCGCTTTAAACTTTGGACTCGCATAAATATAGTGATTTAAAAAAATACTTATTACAGAGACAATTGAACCGGACATTGCCTAAGATAAGGTAATCCCTTCGTAAATTTGCCCCAACTGCAATTTCGTCAGCTTTATCGAAAAGTAAATAGCCTTTTTATGATGAAGACTGCATCATGGAGTACTCTTTGCCCCATCGGCACGATGAATCTGGTACCGCTAAAGACTCTTATACGCTGCAATCCGTTCATACATGTGCCCGTACTTCGCAGATTAGTGTTGAAGCATTACGACGAGTAGTGTGCCACCCACCTGTCAAATCGAACCGCCCGAGCACCTTGGAGTAGGAGCCTCTCAGTTTGCTATTCACTTCCAGCTACATCAACACTGACGACTTAACCCCCCAGTCGGTCTTGAGCGCCAGAGCTCCGACTGCCACTTTGAAATATGCCGTCCAACCAGCAGAGCTCCGTGTCCAGGGTGACCGCTGGTCCAGTGTTACTTCAATGGTTCTGCTTCGGGAAACTTTTGGTCGTGCTTGCTTTCTTAGCAGGTGCCATAGGTGTCTCGTCAACGGACACCGCCATCGACAATGCTACCCCAGCATACTCTCTACGCGGGCATGATCAAATTCGCATCCTGGAAAAACAGCGACTCCTCTTTGAAGAGAGAGTTTCCGATATCCCCGGGGCTGCAAAGACCATTTATAAGCTTACGCTGAAGAAGCTAAAGGCTACTGAGCGACTATTTAAGCGCTACCCGATTGACAAGAAAATTCCCGACATTTTCACGAATACGAAGTTTCAGAAGTGGGAGAGAACCGTGATTAGCGCCTTCAAGAAAAATCCCGATGCAGCAAATACGGTGATGTTCTTAACGCGGAAATCTCAAGTCGGGGACGAAGGGCTCGCAAAAGTGCTATCTACAGCGAGGGAGGTATCTGACTCGAGCTCTATTGTTGGACGATTGCAAGGCGCCCAGTTCACGAATTGGGTTAGCAGCGAAAAAACGGTAGACGACGCGTTCAAGATCCTCAAACTGGATCTAGCAGGGGACACACTCTTGGAGAGTCCGGCATTCCACAGCTTGATCTCATACTCAGAAGAAGAGGGAAGTGCGGGTAGTCTCGGCGTCGTTTCAACGCTAGTAGCTCGTTATGGAGACGAAAATCTAGCGAAGATACTATACGCGGCGAAGCAAGTATCTACCACGCGAGCGCTCGCTACCGAATTGCAGAACATACACTTGGCGCAATGGCTTCACGACGACAAAACGGGACTCCAGGTGTTCACGCTCCTCAAACTGGATAAGGCAGGAGACGAGATTTTCCAGAGTCCCGCATTCAGCACCTGAGTCTTATACGTTGGGGAGATGAAACAGAAGAACGCGTATTCAACAGACACCGCGCTCAGGGGCATTTATTCGTTGCTGTTGAAGCATTTTGATGACGTGGACCTAGCAAAGCTGCTTTTTGCCGCGAAGGACGATGCCTCCTCGCCTCGCATAAAAAATACGTCATTGCTCAACAGAAAATGCAGTTCAAGATGTGGAAAGAACGAGGAGAAGTCCCTGACACCGTGGTTAAAATGATGACGTATTTTTCGTCAGGTGTTGACAAACAGAACGAAGGTGCTGTCGTCGACTACTCCCGCTGCTACAACACTGAGCCACGTGGAACGGAGCGCAATCTAGGCAAGGGTGGAGAGGTAAGGGTGTAATGGTAGGGACAGTACGATACGAGTGCTTTCGCTGCGATTTTCGCACATAAATACATAGCTACGCGCTATTCCATCACTAGACGACATCTACTTACCCAAAGAAGGTGACGTACCTTACCACCTTTCAATAGAATTCAACGGTCTCAGCCAACGTGAGTACCATACAGCTCCCTGTACGTGCTCACTGAAGTACATATATGATCACCCTTTGGTCCTCAGTTGCAGCTTTAGATGCGGCTGTACGCTGGAAGCGTGGCTTGAGCGCCGAAGTCGCAGCTTCCTATTTTCCAAATACACAAAACCAGGTACTTCAGTTGCAGCCTCTCAAGCGTTATGAATTCCAGGTCTTTAGCCCCTTGACCGGCTGTCACACAGCGTCGAAAGATGCGGACGACCCTCTCGTTGCGGACGCGAGGCCCCCAATTCGTGATGCGTTCATGCCATGAGAGCACTTTGTGATACCTGAGCGCCTTCTTGGCCAGCAGCAGGTTGCTCTCGAGCTGAAGGAGCTGGCGGCTAGCGCCACGAGGCTGTTGAACTTGCTTCGGTAGCGCTGGCACTTGGTGTTCTCGAATACAACGTCCTGAGCCATGCAGATGAAGCTCGCGCACTTGGAGCGCCGCTCCAGCGCACCTAGGCTCTCCCCAAGGCGGGGTAGCAGCGGGTGGAGGTCGTACGCTATACAGAGGGGCACGTATCGCTGCTCCAGACTGGAGGGGGGGGGGGGAATGTTACCACGAGGCAGGAGCTCCAAGACTAGCTTCAGACTAATAGAGCGGGTCAGGTCATGGTGTGCGAAATTGTTGGTTTTGGTACTTGTGTGGAAGAGGGCAAATGCCGAAGTGAGATTTATCGTTAAGCCTAAATCTACGTTACTGTCCTCTTCTTCCTGTTGTTCCCCTTGTGCTCCTTGATGCCTCTCATCATGTTGTTTACCCTACCGAGGACTCAGTGCCAGTCTTCGGTCTATCCAACCACATCACGGCTAGGTACGTGCCGTGCCCACCGTCAACTCGTTCACCGCGGAGTCATCTCCGGACGAGTCTTCGCTGGGTCCGTCCTGTCTACACTGGCGGTACACAATACCATCAGTCCTGTCTACACTCGCGGCGACAATACCAACACTCCCACTCACCGCTAGTGTTGAGCAGCCTTGGCAATGACTCGACTCGCCTCGAGCAGGTACTGCAGGCGCTTGGTTCCCACACCCTTCGTTAACATGTCGGCGAGCTGATCCTTCGTCGGCACGTAGTCGACCGCGATGACTCCCCGCGCCACGTTCTCACGGACGAAGTGGTGCTTGATGTCCACATGCTTGGTTCGAGCGTTGTAGCCTGCGTTACTTGCCAACGCGATGGCACCTTGGTTATCCTCCCACACTCGCGTAGCTCCCACTTGCTCGTGGCCCAGGTCCTTCAGCATGGCTTGGGTCCACAGCACCTCCTGGGTGCACAGTCCGAGTGCCATGTACTCGGCCTCCGCCGAGCTTAGCGCCACCGTGCGCTGGTACTTCGACTTGAAGACCACCGGCGCCCTGCTGATCATCACCATCGTTCCGGTCACCGAGCGACGGCCGTCCAGATTGCTGCCCCAGTCCGCGTCCGTGTACGCCTCCACCGCGATCTTGTCGCCGTTGCCGTTGTAGACGATGCCGACGTCTCGGGTGCCCTTCAGGTACCGGAGCACTCGGACCACAGCCTTCCAATGCTGCTGCCCAGGATTCTCCAAGAATCTTGACAACTGCGTGACTACGTATGCCACATCCGGGCGAGTGCACGTCGTGATGTACAACAGACATCCAATGAGTGCTCGGTATGGCTTTACCTGCATTGTCTCACGTTCGGCGTGAGTCGTCGGTGACCGAGTCTTTGTCAGCTTCAGGCCCGACTCGCACGGGTTCACCACCACCTTGGCGTTCTGCTGGTTGAACCTCTTCACCACGTCGTCAATGTAACGCGTCTGCTTTATCATGAGCGTCTTGGACATGTAGTCGTGGTTGATCTCCATACCATGGATGAACTTGGCCTCGCCCAACTCCTTCATCTTGAACGAGTTCTTGAGCGCCACCTTGACCTCCTGGATCTCGGCAGTCGTCTTGGCCGCAATGCCCATGTCGTCCACGTACAGGCAGATGTACACGTACTTGTCATCCTTGCCCTTGACGTAGACGCACTGGTCGGCACCGCAACTCCGAAATCCGATGTCATGAAGACTGGGTGGATAGTCTTGTGCCAAGCATACGCTGCTTGCTTCAGACTGTAGATCGCCTTCTCGAGTCTGCACATCATGTTCCTCGCGTTCGCGACGCCGTAGGGCACCTCCATGTACACGCGCTCCGTGAGTACGCTGCTGAGGAACACAGTGTCCGCATCCAACTGCTAGGTCTCGTACGCCTTCGCCACCACCACCGACAAACAACTCGGATTGAGTTCATGTTGGCCACTGGCGAGTATGTCTCGAAGAAGTCTACGCCAAACTTCTGCTTGAACCCTTTCGCCACCAGGCGAGCCTTGTACCTGATTACTTGGCCGTGCTCGTTGCGCTTCTTCGCGAACCCCCACCGACATCCGATCGGCCGAGCATTCGCTGTCCTTTGTACCATCATCCAGGACCCATTGTCGGCGTGTGCTTTTAGCTCTGCGTTCATCGCCTTGATCCACTCCGAAGACACGTTGCTACGCATCGCCTGTTGATACGTGCTTGGCGCGTCGTCCGCCTCACCGACATCTGCAGCGTACGCCAACACAGCTTGTGTAAGTAGGTTATCCTCGTCATACCTCGGTCGCTTAGGTGATGGAGGCCAGAAGTGATCGTCGTTGTCTGAGTCTTCGCTGCTGTGCATCCTCGAGTCTTCGGCGCCTGCTAATTCATCTCCAAGAATCGCAGATTCACGTTCACGCCGGATTCGTTCCGGTTCTGGGTGGAACACCATTCCCGCAGTCATCGCTGGGTTCCCCACCCTTTGGAAGTTCGTCAGATCCTGTACCGATGACTCGTTCAACTCCGCCTCTCGCATTTCCGAGTCTTCGGCGGTTTCTCCCACTGACTCCAATGGGTTATCAGTCGAAGTTTGCTGCGCAGGCTCCGGTAATGCAGCATCCTCTCCATCCTTCGTCACTTGGATGGTCACCGAGGCTTCGGTGGACGCCGTGTCGTAGATGCCATTTACTTCTCGTTCGTCGAGTTTCACCGATCTGGTCACCTTCACCTTGTTTGACTCCAAGTCGTACACTCGGTGACTCTTCGAGTCTTCGGCGTACCCCAGGAACATGCACTTGAAGCTCTTTGCTTCCAACTTCGTGCGTTTTGCCTTGTCAATGTGTGCATACACGATCGATCCAAAACACGTAAGTGGTCCAACCGAGGATTCACCTGGAACGACAACTCGTACGGAGTCTTCGTTGGGTGCATACTGTTGGTCGACCGGTTGGTTAAGTACACTGCCGTGCCGACTGCCTCTGCCCTCGACAACGTGGTCACACCCTTGTAATGCAGCATGCTCCGAGCCTTCTCCATGATCGTACGATTCATCCGCTCTGCAACTCCATTCTGTTGAGTGCTATACGGGACGGTCTTCTGGTGCATGATCCCGTTCTGCCGGCAGATCTCGTCCATCGACTTGTTGACGAACTCGCTGCCATTGTCCGAGCGCAGACACTTGATGCGCTCTCCCCACTGATTCTGGTACAGCTTCGTGAACAGCTTGAACTTGACCGCGACCTCGCTCTTCTTAGTCAAGAAGTACACCACGACGTGCCGCGAGTAGTCGTCCACGAAGGTGAGCACATACCTGGCCCCGCCCTTAGACTTCGTCTTCACGGGGCCCATCACGTCCGTATGAACGAGCTCTAGCGGACGTGTCGTTTTCGTTAACGATCGTGACGGGAAGTGCGTCTGCTTGCCCTTCATGGATCCGCCGCATAGTGTCTTAACCATTTTCTTGGTCATCGGCAGCTCAGTCGTGGCTTGCCGAGTCTACGCAAACGAGTCGTCGTTGAGGTGTCCCATTCGAGCGTGCCAAAGATCCCACCCGCTTTCAACCCCCCGAGTACTCCGTGTAGTACGCCGTGTCCTGCTGGCATTCCAGCACGTACGCCTTGCCAATCTTCTCCCCCGAAGCGATCGCCGTCGACTTGTTCCAAATGACACACGACTTGCGCTGGAACCCCACGCTCATGCCGCGCTCAGCCAACTTTCCAACCGAGAGCAGTCGTCGGTCGAGGCCGGGTATGTGGAGTACATCTACCATTCAGATCCGCTTGTCGTCGATTCCCGTCAAGCCTACTGACCCGTCCCAGCCACGCGAATCTTCTTTCCATCCGCGATTGTCACAAACATGTCCCCCGACATGTCCGCGTACTCGAACAAGTCGTCGCGGTGTGGCTTCATGTGCGCCGTTGCACCGCTATCGATCAGCCACCCTGCCGACCGATCCTCACCAACACCGAAGACTGAGTCTTCGTTGGTGTCACCATTGCCTTGCTCCGGGTAGTCCCGATTCATGTGACCGAATTTGTCGCAGTTGAAGCACTTGCCCTTGAACCTGCCGAGCTTTCGTCCGCCATTGCTCTTCCGGTCGAACCCCTTGCCGACCTTGTCGATCCTTTGGTTCTTACCCTTACCTCCGAACGAGGTAGCCTTCAGCGCACGCTCCGAAGACTCCTTCTTCTCCTGTCGCTCGTACTCCTTGAGCAACTTCTCCTTGATCTCGATGAGCGTCCCGTCCTTGGAGTTCTCGACGATCGATGAGATCAACTCGTACTCAGAAGGCAAACTGCTCAGCAAAATAACGAGTTGTCGGCCATCGTCCAGCGGCTCACCCAGCGTTTGCAGGCCCACGATGAGCTCGTCGAACTTGTCCAGATGTTTCGCCATCGTCGAGCCTTCCTCCATCTTGAACTCATGGAGGCGACGAGTCATCGCCACGCGGTTATGCATCGTCGTCCGGTTGTAAAACTCTCCCAGAGTATTCCACGCTTGAATGGCCGAGGTGGCCGACCGAATCTTCGTGTGGTGCTCCACCGCCACCCCTTGGGCGATGAGTCCGAGCGCCTTCATGTCGTTGAGCAACCAGGCCTCGGTGACCTCACTCGGGTCCTTCACCACTTGCACGTGCGCCAGCAGCCCCTTCCTCGCCAGCGTCATCCGCATAGCGAACTCCCAGTGGAAGTAGTTGTCGCTTCCCAGGATGACTTCGGGCTTCTTGCTGGACGTCGTCATGTCCGTCATCGTGGGCTTGAGCTTGTGCGGCTGTTAACCTGTTGGTTTTGGTACTTGTGTGGAAGAGGGCAAATGCCGAAGTGAGATTTATCGTTAAGCCTAAATCTACATTACTGTCCTCCTCTTCCTGTTGTTCCCCTTGTGCTCCTTGATGCCTCTCATCATGTTGTTTACCCTACCGAGGACTCAGTGCCAGTCTTCGATCTATCCAACCACATCACGGCTAGGTACGTGCCGTGCCCACCGTCAACTCGTTCACCGCGGAGTCATCTCCGGACGAGTCTTCGCTGGGTCCGTCCTGTCTACACTGGCGGTACACAATACCATCAGTCCTGTCTACACTCGCGGCGCACAATACCAACAGGTATACATCCCGGCTACTAATAATAGTTCTGGTAGATGAGATCATGAGTGGCTTAGCAGCGACCCAATACAATATATGTATTATTCTCCGAAGTACACTGCTCAATAAGCTGATGCTTGAGGATGACATGTAGTAACTGTTATCCGTGAATAATTTGTTAGGGCAACATGAAACATGCATCGTGACAGATTCATTCTTCATACATCTCGCGCCGACAATCAGCAAATAATAACTCAACTACCCAATGGATACACAGAAAAGTTCGACAGTATAATGCTAAGAGTACAAGCACATGTATTGATCCTTCATCCTTTCCAACCCTTGTACTATAGTCGTCAGTCCAAGACATTTGCCTGACGAACATGAATGCGCGAAGACAACGTGTGGTTTGGCGTGTTCGACTTGTACATATAATAACTGGATTGGGCTGCTTCAGCTGCAAAATAGCAATTTAACCTAACACAAACATGCGCAAAGAGCTGCTTTATCCCTAAATGACTGGTTCCGAAAAACAGGGTGGGGTTGTTTTTCAAACGCCACGGCTGGAATACAGGATTCGAACAGGATTCCCAACCGAACGCATACAGGACGTAAGAAAAGAAAAAACTTTCTTGTCTCTTCAACCCGAACCCCCACACGGTTTTACATCTAGCTAGAAACCCCAGCCACTGCTCGCCGCTCGCCCGGTCAGATCACTAAGCAGCGCCACCACCTCACCAAGCAACCGCCGCTGCGCCTGTCAGCCGGTCGTTGCACGCGCCACACGCCGACGAGGGGACGTCCGCTAGCACCTCTTCACTGGCGCGATGAGGGGCACAAGGCGCAGTCGATGGTTTTCGACGCGCAGCAGCAACCACCAGACACCAGTACACACTAACTACGCAAGTGAGGCCCCCCAAGCATGCGCCAAAGTGCCAGTGATGACCAGCCCACACGACACGGCTTCCGGCGGGGATGATGTGGAGTCAGCGCAGAAGGCAACGTGGACAACTGTGCCGATGAAGGAGCTGATTCTGCTGGTCGCAAGGATAGGATCCAACACGAGGATGTGTACGAGGAGCACACTGACGAGGACGTCGAAATCTGTGGTGGTGAAGATGCTGGCGATGGAGACGACTGCTTAGACGTTGGTGATGTGGAGGAGCCTCAGCCTCCGACGGTAGTGGACGGGACCAGGTTTCATCCACGATTCCTGTGTGGATTCGTGCTCCGGTGCCGGTGTTCATAAACGCGCCCACAATGTGGCATGATGGCAGAAAAAATGGGACAAATATTTCTCGGAGTATAAGGATCAAACACACCAGGTGTTGCCTCGGTTGGAGGTCATGTCCAGGACGCAACGCAACCAGCGGCTTCTGAACACGAAGCAAAGGCAAACCGGTGATGTCGAGCTGGTGCCAGAGGGTTTAGACTCGTGTCAGCGGACGTACATATACAATCATGGATGGCCTCCACGGGTGAAGAAGCCAGGTGTGTTGGGAAAGTCGCCGCAACAGCATATCCGCTACACTGAATGTCCGTTCCGATTCTTCGTGCAGTGGAAGATGGAGAACAACCGATGGCAGCTACAGGTGCGAGGGGGACAGTTTGTTCACAATCATAAGTACATAGAGTGCATACCCCTGTGCAAGGGGTATAAAAGATGGGTGTGCCGCAGCACGCGCGGAAGGAATGGCGGAAGCCGGAGTGAAGCGGTCGAAGATCTATGACTGTCTACTGGAGCATAACCAGAACGTGATCCAGTCCGACGTGGACAGCTTAGTGCGGGCCCACTCGTCGGTGGTGTCATCCGCGAACTACGATGATGCTACTGCTGCGGAGGTAGCTCGGTTCATGACGGAGGCCACAAGAAACCTATTGACCGTTGCTGCTACTTCGTCGGACGAGTTGGGGGTTATATCGCTCGCCTCGGCTCATATGCGGGAGCCGTGCGAGCGTTTTCCTGAGATGATACTCGTTGACTCCAGCCACAAAACAAATAGGTATGTTAGCAGCAGTATTTTGATGTTTTAATTATATCCGCGACTTACCCAATGTGATCTATGCAGACACAACTATTAGCTGCTAACGACGATTGTGACGAATGAATTTGGCGGAGGTTCACCTGTACAGCACACCATTGGTGAAGCGAAAGGCGATTGGCACATGGTGAGATTCACCGCACACTTTAAACGCATGCATCCTGACAAAACAAAGTTGCTTCGGGTGATCATGGTTGACAAGGATCTCACTGAGATTAAAGTGCTCCAATTAGCGTTTCCAGAGGCACGCGTACTCATTTGCCACTTCCATGTCATTAAATAGCTGAAGGATACGCGCAGAAAACCTGAGTGTAGCAAGCTTTCCAACGAGGATACGGGTTAAGTGGACTTGACTATACATGGAATGGTCTACGCTGAACACGAGGACGCGTACAATAAACACCACGTAGCATTCGAGAGACTGTGTAAATACATGGGGCTGACGGACTTCTTCATATACTTTGAGCGCAACTGGCATCGAAGCCAAGAAATGTGGGTGATGTACCACTGACACAAATTGCCACACTTCCGCAACCATACGAACAATCGCCTTGAGAAAATTTTCGGCAAGCTCAAGGGATGTTTAGATGGGAGCTCAAACATGGTCGCATGTGTTAATGCGCTGGTGAGTGCAAGTCGTCGCGCGTGTAAGGACTACCATTATCGAAGGTCGCGCATAGGTTGTACAGTGTTTTGCCTCAATAGCGCAGCCATCACATCTAATAACCTCGCAGACTATATATAATCACCCTGTTTTTCACGAACAGCAAGATTCAGCCAATCACGCCATCGACAGTATGGTTCCACCAATCAAATTACCACAACCGAGGACATAGGGGAAAAGTCAAAACAAAAAGCGTCACACTCATGTCATTGCGCGCCAAGATCACCTTGGTCGGTCGGAGCGACCGGAGCGACTCGCTCCTCATTCTTTCATTAGCCAAGCCTAACCAAGTCTACAAGCATCGAGTCTGCAATCCCGTCTCTTCCGAAGCCTTTCCAGAAGCGCCAACGCCTCACGAAGCAGCAGGAGCTGCAGATTTGTGACCTCCGTCGCCAGCTGCCTGCCATTACCAACGTTGAGCTCGCTGTGGTGGCCAAAACCAAACTCTCCCTACCGAAGCAGCCGTCGCCCCACGTCATTGCTCGTGTATTGAAGTCGGAGACTATGCTAAGGAGCCTTCCGGTCGACTGCTTGGCGCGCAAGAAAATTCGCACACGCTTCCAATGCGAACTGGACCATTGCGTTGTTGAGTACGTCCTCATGTGCGAGGACATCCAACTGTCGCTTACTGGCGAGATGATCATCATGCGGGCTCGCAAAATCGCCAGGCTTCTAGAAATTCCGCCGTCGTCACTACCAAGCTTTACCTGGTCTTGGCTACGCCATGTGCAACCTCGCTACGGGATTCGCTGGAAGAGAGCTCACGGCGAGTCGGGTGCGGTCGACTTAGAGACTGCAGCGCCTGAAGTTGAGCGCTTGCGCGGCATCATTGCGACCTACTCCCACTCGTAGTCGACTAGTAAAACCTCTGTCACCCCATTTACTTGAGAAATTGTATACAAAGTACGACTGCGCTATTGAGGCAAAACACTGTAATATAAACCCGAACTAGGACGAGGAGATCTCCACGGTGCTTCGGTATACAACTCACTATGTGGCTAAAGCGCTAGAGCTCCAGTACTCAATCGGTTTGTCAAAGGTAGATAGCTACACCTTTGAAGTTGATCAAGATGATGCCAACTTCGTCCACGTACAAGGGGATTGTGCGACCTACAAGCTATTTGCAGTTGGCTGGAGATGTGAATGTGACTTTGCTTCCTCGATGCTGTTACCGTGTCGACACGTCTTAGTGTATCGTAAGCATGTTGCTGTGTCAGGTGCTTTAATTCAACTTACACATGTGGACCAGAGGTTTGTATTTATTGGAGCTTCATACAGGATTCATACGTGATTAGTAAGTGACTCAATTTGATTTGCTGCATCTAGATGGACATTCCCCGCTGTGGAGCTGACAGAGGTGAATCAGTTTGAATACACAGATTTCGAGTGAGGCGCGAGGCAGCGAGAGTGGAAGTGGCAATCGAGAAAAGTTCCTCGAGAAGAACGATGCCCATCAATCACCATCTAGGACCAAGGCGGATCCGGATCCAGGAAAGGCGATGACGAAGGAAGGCGGAAGAAGCCTCGCGATCTGGCTAAGTGACACCCGGGCGTCAGGTGTGGCGAAGACAGCCGATCCGGAGTGGTCGCTACCGCTCATCGCAACTTGAGGCTACCGGATCTGGGACTGGACAAAGTCGGTAAGCCTAGAGCCGTAGGAACATACGCGCGAGCGCAGAGAACAACGGGATCGGCAGAGTGGGACCGCGCCAGGGCGAGATCGGCAGCCGATCATGACAGATATTGATCAGGAATACTGATCGAGGCAGATCGCCGATCGGCATACATGTTTGGGGAATCTCGCGATCGGCATACGGATTCGCCGATCGGTGTAGGATGGGAAACGTTTGAGGGCGCAGCCAGGGCAAGAATCGAGTCGCCGTCGAGTGGTAGGACCAGATAGGGAGGGTAGGCTATCGGAAGACACAGGCTAAGCATAAATCATAGTCGAATTTGTATCGAAGAGCGCAAGTGCCTTCCAGATCATCAGATCTCGGGCAATTACATTGGCCTTGACACCCACACAAAGGGGAATGTAGCTGATCTAGCAGTTTGGGTTAAGTCTGGAGTAGTAAATTGGTCAGCTTTTCCTAATCTAGTGATCGTATTGGCCAGCTATCGTTTCTTCTCTCATCGAACTCGACCCCGCTATAGGAAACGGCAAACAACTCAAGGAAAGGAAGAAGGAAAGGAACACCAACGAATAGTCCACAACAGGCCCCGGATTAACTCCAGGCCACTCGATCGGAGCTGATTACACTAGATCGAGACACACAACCGGACGCAGAGCGAAGATTCCCGCGCTGCTCCACCCCATTTCCCTGCGTCACGCCAAGACATTCAATCCTCATCGAGTGCTGCATATTCGGAGCCCCGAGAGAGCAGATCCAGCCCGCCGACGGGTACACAACGTGAGACCAAGTTCAGCCGATCACGGATCGTTGGGGGGCCGCCTCCGTTAGTCGATGTCGGAGCATTGGTGGGAAGCTCGATCTAGCCTTAACCAGATATTGGCTGATCCCGCTACACCACATGAGCTCGTCAAAGTCCTCCACAGGAAAGATATCGAGAGGCAGTGCAGGCTACGGGCCTAATTTCAAACGACCTCGCAGACATTTCGGACGACGATGAGTTCGACCGCATATTGGACTACGTGCTCAGGTAGTGGCGCCATGTGCGAAAGAATAGACATCGAAATCCCGACGCAGATGCAAGATCGTGCAGCTCAGATACGATGTCACCCAAACCTCAGAACAGAACCACAAGTGATATTGCTCACGTAAAACAAGAGCAGGTCGCTTTATCCAGTCATTGTGCATCGATGGATGAAAAGAGCAACGTTGGCGAGTCCAGTGACGAAATTTGTAGCGCCTCAACAGGATCTGTCTACTCGTCCGACGGCAGATCAGCCTCGTCCGTGCGCAACCAGATTAACAAAAAGCAAGAAACCCAGGGGTTCTCCGTATCGTGCGCCGAAAATACAACATTGACGAACGCACTAGTCATGCCTGGTATAACACCGTCTCAGCTGCGCGTTTTGCAGTTAAAACTGACACGCTGAAAGTTTCCTTTGTGCTCTAGACAAGTAACAGCTGTCTCTCACTGAAGTGCAGTCCCGAATGAGTGGTCGTGTAGTGAAGACACCCAACTCCTAGTACAAGAAGCCAAAGTTCATGAGATGAAAACCCTGTACTAAAGATGGACGCGTTTTACTTGCTGCCAGCAGATCTACTTCAATTCGGTATGAAAGTCTTGCCAGTATTGAAGTCTCCTCGGAGTGCCATTTCAATTCACGTGGAAGACCAGAGCGGCGAGAACGGCGAGAATGGGATGACAATTGACGTGGTGGTGATCACGAATTACGGCACCTACTTTCGATCTCAAACCGAGGCTTTCAGGCGAATTGAAAATCTGAAAACCAATGTATCGTATAAGTGGCTTCTCGACGATGTACTATCTGTTATGACAGTGTACCAGCATGACGTTGTGCGCCAAGCTGCTGAAAAGATCGTTTGTACATATCCCTACTCACCAATTCCAGGACTTCACCCCACGTTGAAATATAACTACGTGATGCTGTTCCGTGCAACGCCACCTACGTGGCTGAGTGATGATTGCATTCATGCTCTATGTGCGTGTCTCCAGACTGACGTTCCATTAGCATTTTTCGGCGGTATCTAGTCTGTAACGCCACGCCCGCTGTGGAAGTATCCTGGAAGGATACTCCTATTTCCGGGAACATAAGGAACGGAAGCCGTGCTGCTCGATCGCAGCCTGAGACAACGTCGCTAGGTCTAGTTTAGGCAGAGCAGTAGCCGTCGTAGCTCACTTTCGCTTTTTCTCGATTCGAATAACAAAGCCTAACAAGTCGTCCGACTTGAAGATGTCACGAGCAGTTGAAGTCGGCGCTCTCGCTTTCATCGGACCTGTCCACGCTAGCCAGCTGACCGACGTTCAGTACGTTGAAGTTATAGACGTCAAGGACGAAACGGCGACTGTCAAGGTTACCGGCCCGGACGATTACGACCATAATACTTCGCTCGAACTGTCGACGGCAACCGTAGGTCTTCGACTAGTCTCCGACTCGGAGCGCAAGCTCTGGCCGGGGTCATACATTGCCCACCTAGTCGCGTTTGTGCAAACGGGTCAACGCATGGGCGTACAGGGTCGTGTCGGGCTATACTGTCTCCGAACCCACCGACATACTGCATATCGTACGTCCCGATGGCTTGACGAGCTTCGCATTGACAGACGTGCACTCAGCTATTAAGGCGGACCTGCTAAACTACGTCTTACAAACTGGTCAATGCGCAAACGTAATCGCCCTAAGTCCGATGGAGCTACGCCAACAACAAGACGCTCTCGTAGCAGCCTGCCGGAAGCGCAGGACGGGGATTCCTGCAGCCGTGATTGCAAGCCTATCGGTTCCCTACGAGCCCGACGTTATCGTCCCCCTCGTACGTCTCGACACACTTCAGTTAGTGCATGTTCGCTGCCAACATGTCGTCGATTTCTCCACCTCCAGCCGCGCTAATCGACTGGGCGATCTTTATACTGACGACACCCCAGTTACCAGCGAAGCGACACCTCGACCCGCCGTAGCGTCCGCGTCCACCACCTCGACCCGCTCAAGGCGCTGCCGAAATTCACAGCCAGCCCATCAGCGCTCGAACTCCAACAGCCCCGACGATGACCAGTGTTCAACCTCATTGGAGGACGAGGACACGTTTGTGAGGTGCATCACTTGCACATGCCGTTAACCAAGCGCCGCCGACTCAAACAGCGACGGGGACACAAGCTCCGATAGCAGCGACAACTCATTGCCAGATCGGCACACTCAACCACAGCGCGGAATTGTTTTCCATCCCTCTCCTACAGATCGTCACATTCATGCCGCCATCGTCAACCCGGTAAGGTTGCTCAAACCCTGCTTCAATCGGTTCAGCAGTCCCCACACGTGGATTTTGTGGGAAGTCCCGCCGTACTACGGGGTTTGTATTCTTTCGAATTTGCCATTGGATTGTCAGTCATGCATTGTAGGCGGGCAACTTGGGACGAGGACTTGGCTGTGAGCGAGAAAGGAATCAATGTACCGGGGTTACACGTACAACTGACAACAAGCCACTTGTGATTTTAACAGATAGGATATCTGTTAAAAGTTTTAGATACTTCCTCACCTTGGTGTAAGTCACACCAATGGATACATCGAAGTGGGCCACCACAATGAGTGGTCCACACCTACCCAAAGATCCTATTGGTAGAAAGCAGCATCTTTCTACCAATTAGAGACGTGCATATTGGCGGGGCTCTGACAGCCAGCCGCTGTCAACCCCTTTTATAGATGATAAACAGTTTTAGTAGTTCTATAAGGAAGATCAATTTACAAACAAATACAGTTCTCATTTTACCTTAATCTAGCTACTTGGAGTCTTTATTTGATTTAAATTATATTTGCGTACTCAAGTATAATTAATTCAAATTATTAATAAATTCCTACGCTTCCTCATACACGTGGCGCACGTGTAAGCTAAAGCAGTGAGCCAAGGTAGGCCCACTACTCCTGGTAGCACTTTGTAGTCCGTCCAACGACCGACTACGTGACGTTCGTGAGAGGTGTACGAACGCGGAGCCGATAACCAGATGAGCACGGAGGTGCCCATGGAGACCTCCAACACGCCTGCAACGCATGTTGCACGCGCTGACTGCCTCCACCTATCTGACCTAGAGTGGGAAGCCCTTCAACGACTGTCAACAGTCATTGGAGAAGCGGTGATAGCTACGATGCTGCGTACGCTATCGCCGACGGAGCAACATGGTGTTGCGCTAGGATTCATCATGAAGGAGCAGCGTGATGCTGCTTCCTCAATGACGGCGTCGTCAGGGACGACACCGCGTGCTCAATCACTAAAATTGACCGTAAGCAATTACGTGGGAAGAGAGGGCGAGCCTCTTCTCCGGTGGCTTGTCGAGCTCGACACAGCCATAGCGGCTCGACGCATCGTCGACTGGCTGTCGAAGGTCGCGTTCGCCATGTCCTGCCTTGGCGGACGCGCAAGGAGTGAGTCGTATGGGCGCCGACTCTCTTATCCTACGTGCTTCAGCACGTACGACGTATTCAAAGAGGAGCTCAGACAAGCGTTTGAGCCCCCGCAAAACGAGTTCCGGTCGAGGGCGGAGTTCCTCGACCTTCAGCAGGGTAAGCATGACGTTCATGCTTCCGCGCAGCGCGCACGATACTTGGTCTCAAATATCGTGACCAATCCAATTGACGAGGCGACTAAGGTCGTCACGTTCATGAAGGGACTTAGAGATGGGCCCGTGAAGACCTATCTCTTCCGAGAGTACCCGAGTACTCTCGAAGCTGCAATCACCCTTGCCATGCAAGAAGAGTTTAGCCTGCGGCAGGCTAAACTCCATGTAAATGTACCGAGGCCGCAACCGCGCCCGGTAGCGAGGACGGGAGGTCCGGAGCCAATGGACCTCTCGAACGCAACAGCTGCTGGTTACCAGCAGCAGGGAGGTAACGTGCAATGCTTCCATTGCGGAAGGATCGGTCACTTTGCACGGGAGTGCACAGCTCCCATGCCCCCGGAAGTGGCCGTCGTGGCGATGTTAGGCATCACCGCGGACCAACAAAAAACGTGAACATCCAGTAGGCGCGGGGCGCCCTACTGGTAATGCAGTCACGCGTGCCGACATCGGGCACGCGACACTGAGGACTGCAGCCCCCTGTGAGACTAGCTCTCGCTGCAAGAAACAAGATGACAGGCCGAACCTAGTCATCTTGAAGGTTTACTCGAAGAGAGCGAGTGACTCTCTTCGAGCTTTGGTAGATTCAGGCGCGTCGAACAACTTTGTTCGACTACGAAGCCTGTCGAGACTTGACTTCGAGGAGGTAGATACACCTCGAAGTCTTCTGGAGGTACGACTGGCAACAGGTGCCATCGTAAAAACCGAGAAGCGCGTCGTGAACGTGCGCTTCTCGTACAAACAACAAGTGTTTGTCGAACACTTTATCGTCCTGGACCTGGACGATAAGTTCGACGTAGTAATGGGCATGCCGTGGCTTGCACGGCATGATCCGGTCATTGACTGTAAGAAGCTCACGCTCGTGCGCTTCGGTCGCGACTGCGGAACAGAGAGCGATGTTACCGCAGCGCACGCACCAAGAGGTGCGCGCGGCTCGCCAGTCGAGACAGCGCTTTATGCTGCTGTCCCGAAGTGCCCAAGGAGTGCGCGAGGGCGCGCACAAGTGAGACCCACGTCGGCAATGCTGCCGGCGTCAGAAGAAAAAGATGTGTTGGTTCCGGGAACCAACACCCACGTTCAAGCGTGTAAGGGTCAGTCCCTGACCCGAAGAGGTCAGGTCGACAACGACGCGTCGGCTCCGGGAGCCGACGCACCTTCGGTCATGAGGGGCTCCGCCAATGAATGGCATCGAGGTGATGAAGGCGTGTCAACCCCGCGAGTTGACGATGCAAACAGTGCGGACGGTTGCAAACGTACCGCACTGACGCAATTTGCATGCTGTCGTGCAGCCGGGCTGCACGAAGAAGCGCCATGCGATCAAGCCGGGCTTGATTTCGCGCGCCCGCAGATAGGGTCTGCCGCTGAAGGAACACTTTACTGTGTGGCTGGGCTGCGCGACGAAACATGCGGTCAAGCCGGGCTTGATACCGCGCGCCGGCGAACAACTGTCCACGGCCGGGTCTGGACCAGAAGAACAACTGTCCGGAGCCGGGCTCCGCACAGCAAGAAGACGGCGCAAGCGGAAAACGCTGCGCAAGTCTCGGTCCGGGACCGAGACGCTACAAGAGCTGTCTGCCGGGCATACTGAGACGGTGACGCCGGACGTCGAGACGCTAAGCGTCTGGCCGCGTACCGATACTGGATTCCAGTATCAGGAAATCGAACTCGCTAATCCTCCGACGAGGGCGTCGGAGTTGACTTCCCTTCCAGTCATGAGCTGGAAGCGCTTCACGCGCGACTTGCACGATGGACGCATCGAGCAGGTCTGCGTTCTTTCGGACAGCGAAAGAACGAAGAGCTGAGATAGCTCTTCATGGGAAGTACCACTGAGAGTGAAGACACTCTCAGTGCGAAGACGAAACGAGAGTACTTCGAGGAACAAGGTTGGGACTCGCTGAAGTCGAGTCCCTATTACGAATTGTTGAGGGAGTACAAAGACGTACTCCCGGAAGAGATTCCTGCGGAGCTTCGGCAGGATATGGGCATTCAGCGCGAGATTGATCTCGTATCGGGCACGAAGTACTGTGTCACGCGGCAGTGGTCACTGCCGCGAGAACAACTAAAAGCGATCGACGACTTCTTTGAAAGTCGTCGTAAAGCAGGACAAGTGCGGGAATCAAAGTCCCCGCACAGTGCTCCGACGTTCTGTGTCAAGAAGCCACAGGGCGGATGGTGCATCGTTCATGCCTACAACAAGCTGAACGATGCGGCGGTACCGGCGCAGACGCCGATACCGCGAAAAGATGTCATCATCGCTTCGATGACCGGGAGCACCGTTTACAGTGCTCTCGACTTACGAGATGAATTCTATTAGATCCTAATGCGTGAGAGCGATATCCCTCTCACGGCAGTGAGCACGCCAAGCGGCATGCTCTGGGAGTGGCTAGTAATGCCGCAGGGGCTTAAGAACGCCCCTGCGACCTTCAACAGGTGCGTGACGCACTTGTTGCGCTCGGTGCGCGACTTCGCGCCGAGCTACTTCGATGATGTACTCATCCACAGCCGGGCGGTGGACGGGAAGACCGACGTAGAGATGCACAGGGTGCATCTCCGGAAGCTACTTGAGCTTATGCGAAAGCAGAAGCTCTACGCGAACCTGAAGAAGTGTATCTTCGGGGCGAGCGAGATACCCGTCCTCGGGTGTCTCGTAGGGAAAAATGGCGTTCGCCCTGACCCGGAAAAGGTCAGAGTGATTAATGAATGGCCAACGCCTTCAAGTGTCAAGGAACTGAGGCAGTTCCTTGGCTTGGCCACGTACTTGTGCAAGTACGTGGAGGATTACGCGGGCAAGATCCGCCCGCGGTCACAACTTCTCAAGAAAGAAGCTGTGTGGAATTGGACAGCCGATTGCCAAAAGGCATTCGATGCAGTCAAGCGGGCTTGACTGAGGCGCCGATCTTGGCGGTGGCTGACCAAGATCGCCCATTTCACGTAGTGTGTGACGCATCCGATTTTGCGATCGAATGTACGTTGATGCGGCACGATCACGAGGGCCGTGATCGTGTCGTCTACTACCAATCGCGTCAGCTGAAGCCAGCTGAGCGCAACTATCCGGTGCATGACAAGGAACCCCTTGCCATGAAATACTCACTCGCAAAGTTCCGAGTGTATTTCCTTGGAAGTAGACCATTTGTGGTCTACACCGACCATGCTTCACTGCTTACCGCAGTGAAGTCGCCACACATATCACAAAGAATGGCGAGATAGCTCTCATTCTTTGAGGAGTACAACTTCCGGGTCGAATACAAACCCGGAAGATTTAATGTAGTGGCCGACGCGTTATCACGTCGACCGGACTACGCAGAAGCTGCTGACGTCAATACCATTGACGTCATGCGATCGAGCAAACCCACATCGTCTCTGCTGGACGATATGAAGGCTGCGTACGCGCACGACGCGGACACGAAACTCTTGCTGGCCTATCGCACAGCGCCTTCTGACAAGTCCCGTCAGAAGCTGCCCAAGCACCTTCGTGCGCGTGCATACCGCTTTCGAGTGCACGACGGAATCCTGCTTTATAATGCAGTCGACCACAACGCGGATCGCGTTGTCGTGCCGAATGACCATGACCTGCGACTCAGGATCATGTACGAATATCATGATGCCCCGACTGGGGGACATCTCGGACGTGAGAAAACATACGTCCTTCTCACGCGCGACTTCTACTGGCACCACCAGTATAAGTAGGTGCGCAAATGCATCCGTGCTTGCGAGGTATGCCAACGCATAAAGCCTGCGCCATTCGCGCAGGCTCCTTGCACTCACTACCGACTCCGTCGGAGTGTTGGAAGTCCATGTCTTTGGACTTCATCTTTGGTCTTCCCCCGGACAGCGGAGGGAACACCGGTGTTGTGGTCTTTGTAGACCGTTTCAGCAAGATGGTACATCTTGCTGCGGTGCCAGCAGTGGTGACCGCGAAGCAGACGGCCCGTCTGATATGGTGTTCAAACACCATGGCATGCTGACCGACATCGTGTCGGACAGAGACCAGCGCTTCACAGCGCACCTGTGGCAAGAAGTGTTTACACTTCTTGGGAGCCAGCTTTCCATGTCGACTGCGGATCATCCGCAGACGGACGGTCAAACCAAGCGCGTGAATCGCGTGCTCGTCGATATGTTGAAGAGCTACGCTCACTCGTTCTAATACTGGAGCGAGTGCATATCGATGGCAGAATTTGCCATCAATAACTCAGTGCATGCCTCGATCGGGCAAACACCGTTCTACGTGAATGCCATGCGGCATCCACGCCTACCGAGTATACTCGGAGTGATGGCTCCCACTTTAAGTGGGGGAGGATCTACGACTGCAATACAGCAGCTGCAGAAAACCGCTGACACTTGCACAGTGTCAGCTGCAACAACCAACAAACCACATGAGTCTGCGCAGGGCGCAGACTCCCCCAACAACAAGGCCAACGACCACGGGTCTGCGCAGGGCGCAGACACCGCAAAGAACCACGCAGAGGCCGGGCCTCTAGCGGAGAGCGAGTTGAATGACTTCAGCTCGGATGCAATCAGTTTCATCACCAAAAGACAAGTCGTAATTCGGTTTGTCCAAGACACAATAGCAGCTTCTGTTGATCAACAGAAGCTGAACGCAGACAATGCGGGCAGAGGCAACACAAATGAATTTAAAGTTGGTTCATTAGTTTTGTTAGCTACACAAAACCTGCCTAGACATGCAGTTTCGGATTTCGGAGCAAGCAAGCTTGCTCCGCGCTTCATCGGGCCGTTCACTGTGTTGGCACGATACGGCAACGCATACACGCTAGACATACCGTCTAGCATGCGCCTCCATCCGACCTTTTACGTCGGACGGCTGAAGCCATACCTGCAGCACGAGCCATCTAGCTCGGCTGACCCGAAGCCTCGGCAGGAGCCGAGGCAGCAGCGGAGGACTTGGCCTCGGCAACGAGCAACCTCTCCTCCAGTGCGCGGACGCGCTGGAACAACCCCTTCATCTGGGTCCCCAGCCCGACCTGGATATTCGAGGCGGTCTGCGAGACCGCCGCGACTTGGGCCTTCTGGTTCGCCAGCTCCTGCTTCAGGGCGGCGAACTCAGCGCCCTGCAGACGCTCCACGGCGGTCACCCGGTCGTGGAGAGGCGCATACTGATCAGCCCGGGGCTGATCATACCCGGGGCGTGTTCCCACCCCCGCCACCGCCGATCCGTGACGCCCGCGGCTCAACCCGCTGGATTGTAGAGCGGATTGTTGACCATAGTATCCCGAAAACGAACCCTCAAGGGGCTCGTTTTCGTCTTCGTTGGAGAGGATTTCCTCCCCATCGAGATACATGGGAGCCGCGGAACGTCTTGCTGGAGGAAGTTCCGGAAATGGTGAGGGCGTACGAGGAGCAGTACGCGCTGGTGCAGCAGAAGTAATACGAGCGCTGCGATCATCGCTAGCGCCCGAACCCTCACGTGCTAAGAACTTAGCACGGAGCTCTTTGAGACTCTCGGGCACACGGAACGACGTGTACCCGTTCAGGTCGAGGTCGCTCAAGCGGACCGCGCCTGGAAAGCACTTCGTGCACTGAAAGCCCTCGGGCACAGCGCACGGCACATTTGCCTCCTCAGCAGCAACATGAAGTTGCTCCAGCTTTCCACGCTTCGAGTATGTCTCGAAGCGATCACGCGCTTGCTTAACCCGATCACGGTAAGCATTCGGCTTCTTGTTGAAGTTCTCAACAATAGTATTCCAGCCTTGGCAAAGTGCCTGCCACTCGGGCACTTTGCTGCGAGAAGATGTCTTCTTGCTTTGAAACCATCGGAGCTCATGGAAGAGTCCGATGTAATGATCACGCCTTTGATGCGTTTCCGCATCAAAGTGCAGCTCGGCAGCCACGGCGTCATCTTTGATGGCGCTGCATACGTACAGCGGCACCTCATTCGGAGGTACCGAGTTCCCATACCGGTCCGTGATCTCGGACGCGGACAGCGTCCAAGGATCGCGCGCTGCAGGCGCAGCGCGCGGAGAGCCTAGAGCTTTGGAATCACGCGCTGCAGCAGCAGCGCGCGGAGAACTGAGAGCCCCAGCGGAAGCGAGTGGGGTATCACTCTCTGTCCGCGAACGCTTCGAACTCGAAGCGTCCGATTCGTCCCCTTCACGCGGACGAACGTTCTTGGCGTGAGGGTCGAGCAATTCGCTCGACACTGAGTCTTTGCGCTTTGAAGGCGAGTCCTCCTCGCCCTCGATATCTTCATCGTTGTCGTCGAAATCGACGACGTCACCATACTTCGCCTTCTGGCGTTCGAAGTAGTCATCGATGGAGAGATGACTCCCCACCGACTTTGAAGTCTTCTTCTGAGGCGCGCTCATCGTTGAATGAGCGCGGATTTCTTCTCCAAACGCGGAGAATTGACGAATGGTCAATTCCAAAGATTGACGTGCGGATACCCCGCGCGTCTAACCTTAAGGGGGGGATGGTGTAACGGGGTTACACGCACAAGTGGCAACAAGCCACTTGTGATTTTAACAGATAGGATATCTGTTAAAAGTTTTTGATACTTCCTAACCTTGGTGTAGGACACACCAATGGATACATTGAAGTGGGCCACCCCAGTAAGTGGTCCACACCTACCCAAAGATCCTATTGGTAGAAAGCAGCATCTTTCTACCAATTAGAGACGTGCATATTGGCGGGGCTCTGACAGCCAGCCGCTGTCAACCCCTTTTATAGATGATAAACAGTTTTAGTAGTTCTATAAGGAAGATCAATTTACAAACAAATACAGTTCTCATTTTACCTTAATCTAGCTACTTGGAGTCTTTATTTGATTTAAATTATATTTGCGTACTCAAATATAATTAACTCAAGTTATTACTAAGTATTTACGCTTCCTCATACACGTAGCGCAAAGTGTAAGCAAAAGTAGTGAATCATGTTAGACCCACTACAATCAACCTCTGGGATTTCTTGTTAAAGAACGGTTATCAGCCCCCGCCTAAGGTCTCCAGCTACGCCGACCTAATTGGTGCTCTCTGTGCGCTTACAAGCTCGCCAAATATTTCTACAACAGCGAGACAGCAGACTTATCTCCACCGCGAAGGACTTTGTGATTAACTACTCTGACCACGCTCGACCCGATCCAACCATGGCGAGACTGTTGACATTCTGGATCAACAACAAGTTCAGCCTTTTTCGCAATACACTACTCTCCAACGGTCTATCTGCAGCGCTGAACGTGTCCACCCAGTTCACCCGTTGCGACGATAACCTCGCGGCTCTCCACGACTCAAGTCAACAGTGGAAACAAGTACCTTCCATGCGCTTCCGCATGCACGATAACGACAAGACCTCTCGCAATCCCCGACCAACAGCGAACAATCGCATTCCCCTGACGTGTATTCGCAACTTCCACTTAGTGAGGACAGGCGTAAGCTGTGTCTAAAGTATTTATCTAAGTCGGGGTGTCAGTACATGAAGCGCTCAAACGGCCATTTTCGACAAGAACAGGAGCGGGAAAACTCATTTCGGAGCGATGGGGAGGCATCAAACCTCAATTCACCGACTTATGACTACCCGGGCACATCGCCGTTCCGACATCGCGTCCGAATCGCAATAAGACAGCCCAGGCGCGATACAACGTCTTTATGTGTACGCTGAACAATGTTGGTGCAGCTAACCAAGCATCCGTCTTCAACAACTACAACAATAATAGATTTGATAGATGATATCGACTACGACCAAGTTCGGCTCTGGACGAGCCTAACAGAGCGAACGAGCTCGACCCTATCCGACATCGTGCGAGTGCAAACACCCGCTGTTCCTAGGCCGAATAAAGATCTCTATGAGCTACAGTCACCCGTCGACCCCGCGTTAGCGCCAACTGTGGACGCGTGGAACAACATAGTTCGTCACGGTGTGCGGCCTCAGTGGACGGCCGGTTAGCCACCAAAGCAATTATCACGCCCCCGAAATCATTCGGGTATCTAGAGGTTGACCAAACACATACGTCGCCATCTGCGCGCAGGTCAACTTGAAGGGCGTTACCTCATCGCTGACGCACATCTCGTTCATCAATGGCCAGAAGTTTTTGTGAGTCCCCTCGGAGCGGTCGACAAGGCAGGATCAACAACTGCCGACATTCGTCTCATCAATGACTACTTGATGCCACGTGGGCAATCTGTCAATGATTTCACGGACCGCAGCAATTTTACTTCGATCTCGTACAATCCGCCTCGGGATATCGCCAACCGAATCCACCATCTTACATCTTCTCATCTCGGAGAATGTGTACTGATGATGCTCGGGGGTGTATTGGGCGCCTTTCGCCACATCCCAATACATGCTGACTCCGTTCACATGTTCGCTTTCGATAACCTACTCGTCATCGATCTCTCGTGTGGGTTTCGTTGGTGTGGATCACCTGCGTTCAACTCAATCGCAGGCTCCTAAATTAACAAACTATACGAACATGGCGACAAGCTAACCCGTCGGTTTACGGGAAACGTGTGGTGCGATGACCACACGTGCATCGAGGTTGATACGGGGACGATATGTGTCGACTCCAGTCTATCCCTTCGTCGTGCAATGGCTACCGTCCTGGGACCTACAGCCATTAACAAGCCGAAATACACGACTTGTTCCAGAAAGTGCAAAAGGCGCTGGGACTGTTGTGAGATACCCTAACAGCTACAGAATCCGTTCCTGCCGAAAATCTGTCAAAATTATCCAAAATGGATCGAGATGCTGCTCTCAGACCAGCTCGCGTCGCGAACAACAATTCTTAAGGTAATCGTCATGTGGTGAGCTGTTTTCCGCCTGCCCGTGCATTCTTACGATGTCTGCAAGAATCAGCATCGAGGTGCCCAAAGTACGGCCTCTGCACACTATCTCCATCTACGCTCGAAGACCTACGATGGTTTCAAACCGTTTTACGAAACCCAAACACTTCAACGCTATACCCGTCGTTCATTTAGCAGAGCTATCGGAGCCTCAATTCCACGTATTCATGGACGCTAGTGGGGACGGTCTCTGTGTGCTAGAACCAGCTCTAAAGTGCTACATCCGACAACAATTCTCCGAAGGCGAGATACAAGCAGATTCCACTAACATTCGAGAAGTTCGCAGTGCCGTTCTCGCAGCACTACATTGGAGGCCCTGCTGGGCTTCGTTCGGTGGATCGACACGCACGCACATCCAATTTCACATTGATAATATGAGTGCAGTGTCGCGTTGGGCCCGAAGAGTGTTTGTCGTTGAAGTGGGTGCGAGTGTTGGTCCTGTCGAGAAGCGCGGTAGTTGTGGTCGATGTGCGGGGTAGACGGTTTATTTAATACTGAATTGCTACTGCTAGCCTAACATGCATGCCTCGCTGTGCTCCTACGCGAGCACAGGGCTCTCTTTGCGTATTTCTGGGGTTTTCCTTGACTGTGTACTACCCTGCGTCTTTTTGTTTTCTTTTCATTTCTTTTCTACAAAATGCATGTTCACTGTGACGGCTGACCCTCTCGGGTAGCTGCCACAGGAACTTCAAGCCTCTGGCCGCGAGCAAGCAAGCCAGATCCTTTGGGCCGCATCGCTCTGGCTTGCTTGCTCAGCAGGCCAGAGGTGGGCCTGACATCTCCCCCTGGTTGACTTCGCGTTGGCGGAGTCGATACCCATCCAGGAGTTGACGCCAATGCGAAACGTGCTTGATCTGCTCTTCGCTTTCCCAGGTTGCCTCATGCTCCGGCAACCCATGCCACTTCACGAGCCATTGACGTTTGCGACGTCTAGTTCGTTTCTTGAGCAGCTTCTCCACAATGTAGAGTTCTTCTCCAGTGTCCTCGTCCAAGATTAGAGGTACAGCTTTCGGAATCGGTCGATTCGGAAAATCCTCACGGTTCGTTTGGTAATGGGTCAGTAACTCCACGTTGAATGTCGGATTAAGACGTTTCATCGTGCGCGGAAGTATCAACTTCGCCACGTTGTCGTTCACCATACGTTCAATCACGAACGGTCCAACCTTCTTAGCCGCTAATTTCGCTTTCTTCAATTCCGTGTTGTTGTTTACGGTTTTCAGCGGTAAGTTCTTCGTGTCGAGCAGCACTAAGTCACCTCTTTTAAAGACAACTTGTCTGCGCTTGCGAGCGTAGTACTCCTTTTGTCTTGCTTGAGCTTCTTCCAAATTCTTCTGAGCACGTTCTACGATCTCCTGTCGCTCCTTCGCAAAGTTCTTCGCGAACTCCGCGAGCGTCACATCATTCTCCGATTGCAGCAGGTCTTTCATCTCCTCTGCCACAATGTTTGACACCTTACATCCTGTGTCAAGTTCGAATGGCGCGAACTTCGTAGACGCGTTGACGAGGGTCGAATGCGCATATTCGATAGTCCCTAGGTGCTTAACCCAATCGTCACCGTGATACGAGATCATACATCTCAATGCATCTTCGAGCACGAGGTTCTGGCGCTCTGTCTGGCCATCTGCCTGAGCCCGGTGCGCAGTTGTCATGCTGAGTTTGATACCCATCAACTTCATCAATGACTTCCAAAAGTCCGAGATGAACTTTGAGTCGCGATCACTGATGATGACCTTCGGCAATCCGTGATGCCGAACAACTGCATCAAAGAACACTTTAGCCGTGTCCTTCGCGTCAGCTGTCGAATACGTTGGTGCATACTTCGCTCGCTTGGACAACTTGTCCACTGCAACTAGTATTGCATCAAACCCTTCCGACACTGGTAAACCCGTGATGAAATCCATTGACACCACTTCCCAGCATTCCTTTGGCACTGGTATCGGCATCAGTAGTCCTTTCTTCTTCTGGCTACTGGACTTCCATCGTGCACAAGTCTCACATGTGCGAACGTATTCCCTTACGTCGCGGTCCATAGTCGGCCAGTAGTACCATTGCGCTGCTTTCAGGTACGTACGTCGACTTCCAGGTTGCGCGGACGTCTTTCCATCATGAAATTCGATCATGACATTTGTGCGAAGCTCTTTTACCTTCGGCACACAAAGTCGGTAGACAGTTTCGCCTTTCGTCTGTTTGAAAAACAGAAGTCCATTGTGCTTGACGAACTTCTCCTTTCCTGCTCCATTAGACCACTGTTGCTTGAAAGCAGGGTCTGATTCGTATCCTTCCTGAAACGCTCTTTTCGTCTCAGGGGCCAAGTGCGGACTTACAAAATGATAGTCGACGCTGTTGACTTGCTGCTGTGCTACGCCAATCGGGCGACCCTCCCCCCGTAAGTTGACATCGTCGAGTAACAGGTGAGTATCATCCGTTGACAAGTTGCGCAACACTGCAGACTTAATACGGTGGTCATGAACTGGTGCGGCATTCTTCGCGCATTCGTCGTCGCAGTCATGAACCGTATACGTCACATCCGGAAGAGGTGCTTCTTTCTCCTCTTCGTCTTCCAGTCCATCCGGTGGAGGCCGTGAGAGCGCATCCGCTACGACGTTCATCTTACCTCGCACATGATGCAAAGTAAACGTGTACTGCGAAAAGTGCGTCAAAAAGCGAGCCATCTTTGGTGACACTCGTGGGTGATGCAACATCCACGAACACGCTGCGTTATCCGTGTAGACGTCGAATGGGCGTCCATGCAGATAGTGTCTCCACTTCTCCGTAGCCACTTTGATAGCTAGTAGCTCCTTCTCATGCGTAGGCCATCCACGCTCATGTTTATCCAACTTCTTCGAATAGAAGGCAATCGGATGATCTGCTCCGTCATACTTCTGTGACAGAACTCCACCAATACAATGTCCTGACGCGTCCGTCGTCACGATAAACGGTCGCTCAAAGTCCGGCAACTTCAGCGTCGGCGCTTGCTACAGTGCGAGCTTGAGATGCAAATACACGTCTTCCACAGGCTTCGTCCAATTCCATGGCGCATCTCCCTTCGTCAAATCCCTCAACGGACGAGCAATCTCGGCAAATCACAGATAAATCTGCGATAATATCCTGCCAAACCCAAGAAACTCAACAACTGCTTTCGATTCGTCGGAGTCGGATACTTGGCTATCGCTTCCGTTTTACGCGGATCAACGCTTACTCCTGCCTGCGAGACAACATGTCCTAGGAAAGCCACTTCGGACTGACCAAACGAACACTTTGCCATGTGCGCAAAAAGCTTTTCGCGACGCAGTACCATACAAACTGCACGCAGATGCTCCACATGCTCCTTCATACTCTTCGAGAAGACGCAGATGTCATCGAGATACACGACAACAAATTCGTACTTGTCGAACAGCTTGTGCATGAGCCTGGGCCATGTCCCTGGCATTCCAGCCACTCCCATGGGCGCTACACACCACTGATACGTTTCCTTGTGTGTTCGAAACGCAGTGTACGGATGACTTGACTTCACCACCAGCATTTGATGATATCCCTGCGCAAGGTCGATCAACGTGTAGATGACACAGCCTACCATCTTATCGAACAACTCATCGACTAATGGCAACGGGATCTTGGCAATGACAGTCACGCTGTTGAGATAGCGGTAGCCGAACACCCAACGCAACGGAATCTTCAAATTGCCGCTACGCAACCATTCAGCCCTTTTCGGCATTTGACCTGTGACTGGGTCCTTCTTCGGGATAGCGAAGATGTTCGAAACCCACGGCGAGTTCGACACTTCAATCCATCCTTTCTTCAACTTGTCTTTGACAAATTCTTCGAAAGCATCCTGTTCCATCTTCGACATGCGGAACGGTGCTCGAGAGCTTGGTTGAGCCCCCTTCTTCAACGTCACTTCAAAGTTGACTTCACGCATCGGAGGCAATCCGTCTGGTAATTGCTCCGGAAACACATCCTTGAACTCCTTACCGACTACGTTGAAGATCGGTTCTGAAATTCCTTCCACTTCGGGCACAAGTTGTATCTTCACCCGAAACACCTGCTCATACTCGCCTTCCTTCAAGTTGTGCGAGAACGACGGTGCATCGACGTCGATGAATTGCATCCGGTCAGGTATGACAACCTCCTCCTTTTGTCAATCCACTTGAGGGTTGTAGTCCTTAAACCACGGTTTCCCCAAAATGACGTCGTGCGACTCCGGCAACTTCCATTCCACGAACTCGATCGCTGGAAAGAAGTACCCATCCATGCTCACTGGCGCTTCCACGTGTTTGACATCCGTCGCCGGTGTCAACGTGCCATCAAAGCGCTGAGCTTGAAGTCGTCTTGACAGAAGCACATTACTAGCCAAACCTGGCATAATCATGTTCGTGCTTGCACCCGTGTCCAACAGAATTCGGACATCTCTGCCATTGATGCGACCCTTCCTGATGAAAAGGTTACTCGGACGTTCGGACTCCACTGCGTTCACCTTCAAGGTCTCCGTTGTACTTGTTGGTTGCGATCCTTGCTGAACCAACTTCACTGGCTGCTTCTCATGCAACTCAGCTTCCTGCTCTGGCGGCGATCCGCACACACCAGACTCCAATTCCGGTTGTATCGCATGCAAACTCGGTTCTTCAACTGGCTGTAGTCCACGCGAGCCAGCATCTTCCGTCATTTCTGACGCTGCTGTGACAGTCTCTTCCACTTGTACACGTGCCTTGTCCATGAATGCCTGTAACTCATCCGCTTGTTCCTGGATGTCAGCCACACTCATAGTCACGCGATCCATGACGACAGTATCCACCTGTTCGTCGTCCTCGAGGACCATGTTCATCCTCGGCTTACGCCCTTGATTACTGCCCGAGTTGTTGTACTTCGGCGCATTCCGCTTAGCCATTTGCGGCTGCTGCGGCTGTATCGGACATTGACGAGCCCGATGGGCGCTACTCCCGCACCGGAAACACAGGTTTCGGCGCATACATTCCTCCTTCGACGGTACCCTTACGTTGTCGATCTCCATCGGCACTGGTCCATCGTTGTTGCTCTTCGATCGTCTGTTGTCGTACGATCGGTACCTCGGTCTGTCGCGTGCTCCATCCGAGCGTCCACGATGCGCGTGAGACCGGTCACAGTCGAGCGCTACGGTAATAGCGTCGGTCAACGTTGCACTACTGCGATACTGGACTTCCTCCCGAATACTTGACGGCAGACCACGCAAGAAATACATGATCTTGTCCAGTTCGCTCATCTCCTTGACTTGAGTAATCAAGTGCCTGAACTTGCTGATATAATCGGACAAGTCTCGACACTGACGCTCCTTCAAGTCATTCATCTGGTCCCGAAGACGTTCTTGCAGATCCGGAGGCACGAACTCTTCCTCCAGCTTCAAAAAGAAGTTGTCCACACACTCTTCACATCGTCCTTCTTGACGATGTACCACTGCGCGGCTCCATACTTCAGCGATCCCGCTAACACAGCCAAAATGCGTCCACTCAACTTACTATCCTTCCAGTCTATGCCCTTAACTAAAAAGTACTGCTCCACCTGCTCCCGGTATAGTTGGAACGATTCCTTGAGCGTCCCCCCGTAGCTGGGCATTTTTATCCCATCCAGCTTTAGTTGCGACAGCTGCCTTGACTTACGCAGCTCGTCGATCAATTCTGTCTGCTTTTCCATGGCCGCCAACATACTATGCATTAGTTGGGCCGGATCCGCCATCTTGAACACGCGAAAACTTCGTACTTTGTGTGTTCACCCTTGAAACTTGATACCGGTGGGAGCAATCTACTTTTAGGGGCACTGACTACAAGAAAGTAAAAGAGAAAACCTGTTAAAGATAATAGCCTATGCTACTTCCTAAAATTGGCCGAGTTATGCGCTGTGGGAGGTCTTGGACTTCTTCGATGCCTTTGAAGATGTCGATGACACGTGAGAGGTCGATGACGCGTGAGAGGTCGAGCGGTGACGGTTGTCGTCCTGGTCTTCGCTTCGCCAAATTTTGCTGTGCCGGGCTACCAAGAACAAAAACTGACTAACCGGCTTCGAGACTTATAGTGCTCGATTTATATGCGGTGCAGTCTTTTGAGAACAGTAGCTACTTTGGCAAATGGGCTGTCACCGGGGCCAGATGCAAAACAAATTTGCACCACGGCTGCCCTCCAGTTATTTCCCACGGTCAGCGTACAATAATAGGTTGCCCTATTAATGTACCAAAGTCTCATCAACAGCTGGGTTGGTCACGCTGACGTGACACTTACACCTCAAGCTGAAAAAGCCTCCCCTTGAGTGCCGTGCAGCAGCGAGCCTTCCCCCCGCAAGTGCTACCAGATGTCGCGTTGGGCCCGAAGAGTGTTTGTCGTTGAAGTGGGTGCGAGTGTTGGTCCTGTCGAGAAGCGCGGTAGTTGTGGTCGATGTGCGGGGTAGACGGTTTATTTAATACTGAATTGCTACTGCTAGCCTAACATGCATGCCTCGCTGTGCTCCTACGCGAGCACAGGGCTCTCTTTGCGTATTTCTGGGGTTTTCCTTGACTGTGTACTACCCTGCGTCTTTTTGTTTTCTTTTCATTTCTTTTCTACTAAATGCATGTTCCATGTTTCTTTTTCATGTTTTTCCTACAAAATGCATGTTCACTGTGACGGCTGACCCTCTCGGGTAGCTGCCACAGGAACTTCAAGCCTCTGGCCGCGAGCAAGCAAGCCAGAGTCTTTGCGCCGCATTGCTCTGGCTTGCTTGCTCAGCAGGCCAGAGGTGGGCCTGACATGCAGTCTCTTGGGCAAATCGCCGATCGAGCTGCAATATCGTGGCAAAAATGTACAACGTGCTGCTTTCGTTCGCCGAATTCCAGTACAACCTCATCTTCACCGCATCTCACATTGCCGGGAAACTCAATGTGATGGTCGATGACGGGTCTCGTGTGTGGACTGCTGACCACTCTCTCTCCGACGTATGGACTATCATGCCGTCGTCATGGACACAGGTTCCACTAGAAGGGCCCTTCGACGATCTATCGGTCGTCTGGGATCTATGCTCCGTCAAAATGCCTTGGCAGACACTACCTCTACCGCGTACACTAGACACTGGGGCCAATGGTGTCGATTCGTAAGACAGATGAACAGGTCCAAATGGTTAGAACCATCGACTGCATCAAGACGCCTGGGATACTTCGCGACTTACTGCTGGGCGGCAGGATGGAACTCCCACCGCATCGGAGGCAATCACTCCACAGTCAAGTTAAAACTCGCCAGCATCCGCTCGTAACATCGCCGCTACAAGAATGTATTACTTCCAACGATACCAAAACTCGAACTACTCCTGCAAGGTATTAAACGTCATTCGTCGCCTCGTCGAAAGAAGCAACCGCTGACGCCGCCATTCTTACGCTTGCTTTACCGATCCTTGAATCTCTCAAAACCAATACAGCGCCTTCTCTGGGGAAGCATCATCATCGGCTACTTCTTCCTCCAGCGTCGATCGGAATTTCTCATGGTCGGCAAGACCCGTCGCTTCTTCTGCCTCAAAACCGCTAATACATTCTTCTCGGACAACAACGGCAGGCGCGTAACGCGGAACAAAGCGACCTCCGTAACTATTGGTCTCGAAGGAGCAAAGAATGACCAATTTGGTCAAGGGGCCTGGTCCACCAAGAATGCATCCGGGGAGAAACTACTCTGCCCATTCAAAGGCCTGCATCACGTCCTACGGGCAAGGAAACTACTAAGTAGTGAAGACCATCAACACTTGTGCGCATCACTCACCGCCCGCGAAGTGGTGAAAGCAATCAAGAATACAGCTCGAAGGATCGGTGTTCCACCGTCCAGCTATCCATCACATTCAATCAGAAGTGGGGGGGGGGGGCACGGCACTAGCAATAGACGGAGCGGATAAGTTATCCATAAAGTTCCTCAGTCGATGGTTATCAACTGCTATGAAGAATATCCGAGGATGGCAGCTACGGAGTCAAAGGGTCTGTCTCGACAAATGGTGCAGCACACCAAGTCGTCACGCGCGGCGAACAAGTAATAATGGTATTGGATCCGCTCACCACGCCCTCCGACTCAGCCCGCTCCAAACAACACGAATTTATTTGCCCCACGTGACTTGCGTGAAGGAAAGTGGAAGTGTCCTGGAAGGATACTCCTATTTCCGGGAGGATAAGGAACGGAAGACGTGCTGCTCGATCGCAGCCTGAGACAAGGTCGCTAGGTCTAGTTAAGGCAGAGCGGTAGCCGTCATAGCTCACTTTCGATTTTTCTCGATTCGAATCCGCCTCACCACGCCCTCGGACTCATCCCGCAGCAAACAACACGAATTTATTTACCCCATGTGACTTGCGTTGAAGGAAATCGCATTTGTTCAAAGCCGCGCAGTTACAAGAAACTCCGTATCGAGGAGCACGTAGCTGAAACCATGTGGTCGGCTATACTACATCACGGCAACCCTTGTGTATTGATTCCTGTCGACTTCGACAATTCTCGCTGGTGCAGTCGCATTGTCTTCACCGAGCTGGAGCGTATCTTTTACTACAATCCGCTCGGTCTGAAGAGTTATTTGATGGAGCTACAGTAGATCACTGCGAGTGTTTTGTTACGTGCGCTCAAAGACAAAGAATTCATTGCGTTGGTGTTGAATAATCCAACCCAATTTGACTAGTTTAGTGGAATTTTCGTGTGGTGAAGTTTCATCCGCTATGTAGTCCCAGACGCTACACCCGACATGACAGCAACACCACTGACACGTCGACGTTTTGAGCTCTTCTTCTACATATTTACCGGGTGCCGCGACATTTTGTCTCGCGGACAGGTAACCAGCTTGCCCGATCTCTCTATCGCAAATCAAAACAAACTGAATGCAACGCGGCCTAGCAATGGTGTCGTCTCCGAGATAGCTGTGGGTTACGACAACGCGCCAGACACCAACATCAAAAAGCTGATCGACATGGAAATGCTAACCACGGACAATAGCAACACTACGCCTGTGGAGATAAGGGCATCAATCGATGACTCTGCTGAGGGCAGCAATCTTCCTCCCACTCAGGTGAGGGGTGAGTAGCGCCTGTAGGCGCACAGTGCCACCTTGAGTACTGTGCAGCAAGGCAGCGATAGCCTGAACCAACCACAAGTCGTCGTCGTCATCACCGTCCATTACAGTTTTGCAAAATGCTACTCCCTGGTGGTTATATACCTCTCTTTAATAAGTAGGTTAGTATTTATGCAGAGGCGACCGGATTTGGGGGCGCTGGTGCTGTATTTCCATTCAACCAGCACGTTCCACACAGCCGATAATTGCTGCATTTGACGTTTTGAAGTCGAACACGCCCTCAGTCTCTATTGGATTAGTATATACTTCATGTTAGTATTGCTGACAAATCTCGAATGATTCCAATAGTGCTGTGTCTTCGCGGGACTAACCTGATTCCACGCCATCTCGCACCACATTAGGGAAGTGATGCGGTCGACATTGTGTGGATTATCTAGTCCTTCACCTAAGCAATTCAAAGCAACGAACGTTTTCTCCGATATTACTTGCCTCTTGATACAGTGAATAGTGTCTTGATCCATCGGTTGGACTTTGGCGCACCATAATTAAAATGATGGGTGACCACCGGGTTGGATTTTTTGCAGCATCATCAGATTCCTGGTTTACGCCTGGACCGCGAAGTGGACCTATTAGGTATCACAGACTATTAATTGTACCCCCTTCCCTTATTGACGCAGAATACTTCATCTTCTATGTTACACCGCAATTTACCTTCCTCTGGGTGGTTTTCCTTTTTCTCGCTCTCATTACCACCATGTCAGACTGTCACTCGTGCATGCCGCACCAGTTCGGTAGGTCGCGACCGTACTTTGTGTGCACCACGTACAAGCGTTTCTCGTAGTGTCTCGAGCACGTCTCCCTGAAAGCGACCGCGCTTCCACGCAGAGGCTCCGCGGCCTCACGGACGTGAGACGCCGTCTAAATCGCAGTCCGGCTAATTAAATGTCATGGTGGTTCTGCCCAAGCCGAGCTCCGTTTTCCCAGACTCCGCCAAGTAAATTGTAGTACAACAATCGAGACGTGTGGTAAGTTATGATGTTCATTGCTGTTACGCTATATCTAGTCTAACATATATCGCTCCCTCTTGTTAAGCGCCACATTCCTGGTGGACAACGCATCCTATCCCCTGCCCGTCTGTGATGCGTGATTACCATGGCTGGACGGGCGGGGTCGATATCCACGATCAGCTCAGGCTACAACGCTACTCGTGTCAACGTGTTGTGCGTTGTCGCATGTTCTACAATACCATCTCCTTGGACCTGGTCGATATGGCCGTAACCAACCCTTTCATCGTCTATCGAGAAGTTCAAAGCTGCGCCAAGAAGCTCCTGCGGATCACGCTGAATTTCTTACGGTGCCTCAAGCGCAGCTTCCGAAGACTACGGATGCTGACTTCGTCGACGAGGAATATACAACATGTTTACAGATGGACATGTCGTACATCAAATTGATGGTGTATATTCGCTAACGCATTGTTTGATTCACAGAACTCGTCACCCAGACAAAGAACACCAACAAGAGGGTCCACAAGGAATGCGGATGACCACAAGCTGATTGAACTCCCTGAGCGGGAGCAGATCCGCGAGGGTTTTTGGAAGATACCTAAACACCATTTGAACGTGTTCTCTATCCGGAAGACAAAATTGGCCAGCCGAGTGCTACCCGGTTATACTGTGAGGCCTGCAGCAACGGCAGCAAGCGGTGCGTTCAAGTGCCATGTGCTGCATCCTCGCTTAATTCGATTCCATCTGAGCCGTAACAGCATGGTGCACCACGGTACGTCGTCTACCCTCCGCGTCGCCCAACACAAACTTCAATCGCATTGCTGTCCAGTGACCTCCGCGTAGATGGAATGAAATGAAATCAACGCCATGATATCGTAAGTATTCCCCTGCTTGATCATCACAGACCAGATAAGCACACGGGACCTATCTCAGGGCTATTCACTGATGAGCTGGACTACAGAACACTCCTGGATCCGTCTTCAGGTCGTGCTGAGTAAGCCTGGCTACACCTTCAGGTCAAACTCTCCAGACAGACAGCGACTTCCAACTGTACCAATCCTGTTAGTTTGTGCAATGTGTATTCAGTTGTCACCGCGAGTCTATCAAGCGACTGCATGTGACTTTCAACGGGAGATCTCCTCACTTGAGCTCTTTGACTACAATTCTCAACTAACGCGCCCTTGACTTCGTCGCGTAGCGACCCCTCACAGTCTCCTGCTTCTTTCTCCTGCAACACGCTCGCCTCGATGGCGCCTGCACCAGTAGTTACTGCAACCTCGGGTCTTCGTGCGACCTATCAAGGTCTTGTACCCACCGACTCCACGTTGGCGTTTTAAACAACTGCTCTGAGTAGCCATACAGAACAGGCTTTCTATATGCACGCTTTCGATACGCTGGGATATGATACAGAACGCGACTAGATGAACCTTGCAAGCGCGATCCGAAATGTGCATTACCAGAACTGGACAGCCGACTTGAGCAAGCGTAATTGTTTCGTCAGTGCGGAAAATAAAAGTGTCGAGGTCATGATCCAGACGCGTAAGCAATTTTGTAGTAGTGATCCCCACAGCAAAAAGTTCCTCGTCAGACCCATCTCCAACAATAAGTTGACTATCCATGGTCTTGCCATACGTAAATAAAATCGGTATCGAATCCTTTGCGCCAGCATTGTAGGCCATGCCACGTACGATGACTTCAATATTTGCGGCTCGTCATTGCAACCGAGTTGTGCCTCGGATTACTAGTTGACAAACGTTTGAAGTGTACGTAAGCGAAGAATCTTACCGCCTGGCAAACGAAACTCAACCCAAAGTGCGTTCCGGATCCGGGCAGGCTTCATACATTGTGTTGTGAACTCCTGGCAAAACCGTTTCTGTTGGCAGGTTAATCCGGCCTTGCGAGGAGATCTCACATTCGAAAATGGCCACCTGTCTCAACGACAGCGACACGACGTGTCAAAGAATAGGTGAGCACTTTTCCCCGCCACCCACAGCTCCGTTGATGACATGCATCCATGCACGACCTTGATTTGCATTGAAGGAGCTGGTACTTCATCGTGTACATGGCAGGGCCCGAGCAGCTTGACAACACGCTAGTATTAGTCTTGGTGACCTGCACAGACTGTCCCGAGTCGAGTAACGTATTTCCGTCTGCTTCCGAGAGAGCGAACGCTACCTCTCTCCAATCTATCTTCTTCGGCATGCGGTCCACAAACGAGGGGGGGGGGGGGGGGGGGGGGGGGGGCTTTCACGAGAGTTGCTGTTACGCTATCGAGGTGTTCAAAATGGCTGGTTCACTGAAAGCCAGCATGGCAAGCCCTTTTCTGTGTTTGTGTGGAAGTACCCACTTTTGATGTGGTTGTTGATAAAGTGATGTGCAATTCTGTATTTCGATAGGTTTTCTAGTAAAACTATGTGTTATTCTTATTTTGCGGAGTTTTTTCGGTGAATTTAAGTAGTTACCGTACTGTAATAAGCAAGTTACACGTGTACACCAATCAAATTAACAAAGTGATCAGCTTACACCGTTATACCCGACGCTTAGTAAATTATAGTAGATACTGTATGTAAGCGACACTTGTTAGTTGCCCACAATCCGCTCTTTCTCGACCGAATAAAACTTGCACTTGTCTACTTTCAATTGTTAAAATCGCGGAAGCTAAAGAAACGAAGGCACTGCGCCAAGCGACCACCATACTCATCACTCGCTTACAGTCCTTCAGGACGGGTCTTAACAGCTGTCATGGCATGCCATGCCATGGCACTTGTGCTCCGTGCGATGGCACCGTGGAACGACTCGATAAGAATGAAAATTTGCCAATGCTGCCACAAACTGACATACGACAATATTTACGGAAACGATTTTTATCATCGGAAAGGAAACATTTCAAGATGAGCGGAACGGCAAGCAAGCGCGCCGTACGGGATTGCTTGCCTCAATAAAACTACTGATGCTAATTTATTTAGCTTGTACTCCATCAACCACTACTCGTTTTCCTTCTCTTCTCTAGCTCGCCAGGCCCGATAACGCCGAGGGCGAATAATAGCACTGCGCTCAACTAGCTTAACGATAGCATTGCGAACCCACTCCGAGCGGCTGTACGTCTCTGTGCCGATATCTAGGTCTGAGGATTGATATAGGCATCGATAGCGCGACATACCTTGCGGAGATACGGTTGAATCGGCTACAGCATCACCTGCGTGAACCTCTTCCACTCCTTCAATCATATCTTCATCATTTTCAACTCTGTAATTGCCATTTTCGCGAAGACGCTGATTAATACGCCAGTTGTGCAAAATACAAGCCGCGATTATTACCTGCGGCACTCGCTCAAACCCAATCTTCAGCGGCGCCTTGAAAACTAGCAGCTTGCAAACCAACAGACCAAACGCCATTTCGATCCTAATGCGAAGCTGACTGAGATGAAAATTGTAGCTGCCATGGGCTGCCGAAGCGATTTGAGATCTCGGGAACGGGGTCAATAGCCGGTTTGTATTGGTGTATCCGTTATCACCAACGACATACAGTCCATTCGGGAGTTCATTTACCACACGCGAAAGCTTTCACTTGAGAAATGCTACTGCGTCCTCGGTTCCACCAGGACTCGAGCACGCCACAGCTGTGAACCGGTTCAGCTGATCACAACACGCCTGTACATTGACACCATAACGCAGGTAGTGACCGGAGAAGAATGACCGCACCCTTGAGACTTCATTCATTTGCGGGAACTGAATCGAACCATCTATCAACGGCGCCAACACATCCCCTCATCACGCGTAAGTTGCTTAGCTGTTCAAACGCCTTCGCAGCGTGTCGTTGGGCTTGCACGGAAGTAGGAAATTGCAAATTGAGCTCTGGATGAGCGAGTTTAGCATCCATCACCTCATGAATCGAACTGTAGAACGCTGAAACACTCATACCGCCAATTTCACGCACGTCACGGTAGGACCCACCACTTAGCTAGCCCAATTACATCTGTAGCTTGTTGCAATGTGTTACTGGATCAGTCCCGGCCCGGTTACGCGACTCCCTCGCGTCGACCGGCAGGTACGGCTCAAGTTTCGAGGCAAGCGTCATGAAGTACAAGCACGGCATCTTATAGCACTTCTGAAATTGACCACCGTCAACTAAGCGCTGAGCGTATGTCTCCCAGTCGATACGCTCGCGTTGACGGTACTTTCGGCGCATGTCGACGGGGAGCGCGACGAGAAGCACCAACAGTAGTAGTAGCACGAGAAATACATGAAGCCTGACCTCCATGGTATGCGATCGATCGAGAAGCGAATCTTGACGCCAGGAAGAGGGGAAACTACGCGTCGAGGAAGAAACTTGACGTTTTGCCGAGCGTGGCACGGTGGCAATGGCAACTTTCGTGGCATCATGGTTTTTGCCATCGATGGCATCACTACCCTAACCACAAATTTGGTGGTTCAACCAAATGGCGGAGATTTATGTCATGGCGTGGCATGGCGTGGTTAAGGATGACCGAACCGGTCGAGCTATCCAGCCCACAACTGTCAAATTTGGCTTGGATTTGGCTACAGTTGTCGCCAACGGTATTGCCAAATGCCAAACAAAAAATAGCTTTCCGATCCCAGAGCTATTTCTGCGGCCAAATTTGGCCGTGAAAATAGTTTTGGGTAGCGTGAGTAACGTCGGCTCACAATCAAAATGAGCGGCCCACATGAGGACCAAACTGTCGGATATCTGGAGATAAAGCTCTCTATGAGGCCTGGATAGAAGTTAGCAGTGACGGTGGCACAGACATCACGTTGGCGGGGAGAGGGGGCGGGTAGAAGTGGCTACATGAGCCTTGGTGGCGGGCGCCGTCGTCGATGGGGCTCTTGCGATGTAGGCGCAGCAGTCTAACGTCCGGCAGGGGCTCTGGACTTGTTTGGCGCCCGGTCACGTCTTGATCTCCCCGGAAGTGAAGGTACGTCCATACCACGAGGTATTCGTTCAATGGATGCGATTTCGTCTTCATCATGCAAATTGCGTCAGTGCGGTAAGTTTGCAACCATCCGCACGGTTTGCAGCGTCAACTCCCGGAGTCGACACGCCTTTGTCACCTCGACGCCATTCATTGGCGGAGCCCCTCATTACCGAGGGTGCGTCGACTCCGGGAGTCGCACTTCCTCGGCACTCCGGGACAGCAGCATTAAGCGCTATCTCGACGGGTAAGCCGCGCGCACCTGCTGGTGCGTGCGCTGCGGTAACAGGTCCATCGCTCTCTGTTCCGCAGCCGCGGCCGAAGCGCACGAGCGTGCGCTTCTTCCAGTCTATTACCGGATTATGCCGTGCAAGCCACGGCATGCCCATTGCCACGTCGAACTTATCGTCCAGGTCCAGGACGATAAAGTGTTCGACAAACACTCGTTGTTTGTACGAGAAGCGCACGTTCACGACGCGCTTCTCGGTCTTCACGATGGCACCTGTTGCCAATCGCACTTCTAGAAAACTTTGGGGTACATGTACCTCCTCGGAGTCAAGTCTCGTCAGGCTTCGTAGTTGAGCAAAGTTGTTCGACGCGCCTGAATCTACCAAAGCTCGAAGAGAGTCACTCGCTCTCTTCGAGTAAACCTTCAAGATGACTAGGTTCGGCCTGTCATCTTGTTTCTTGCAGTGAGAGGTGGTCTCACTGGGGGCTGCAGTCCTCAGTGTCGCGTGCCCGATGTCTGCACGGGTGACTGCATTACCAGTAGGGCACCCAGCGCCTACTGGATGTTCGCGATTTTTGTTAGTCCGCGTCGATGCTTAGCATCGCCGCGATGGCCACCTCCAGGGGGCATGGGAGCTGTGCACTCCCGTGCAAAGTGACCGATCCTTCCGCAACGGAAGCATCGCACGCTACCTCCCTGCTGCTGGTAACCAGCAGTTGTTGCGTTCGAGAGGTCCATTGGCTCCGGACCTCCCGTCCTCGCTACCGGGCGCGGTTGCGGCCTCGGTACGTTTACATGGAGTTTAGCCTGCCGCAGGCTAAACTCTTCTTGCATGGCAAGAGTAATCGCAGCTTCGAGAGTACTCGGGTACTCTCGGAAGAGATAGGTCTTCACAGGCCCATCCCTAAGCCCCTTCATGAACGTGACGACCTTAGTCGCCTCGTCAATCGGGTTAGTCACGATATTTGAGACCAAATATCGTGCGCGCTGCGCGTAAGCATGGACGTCATGCTTACCCTGCTGAAGGTCGAGGAACTCCGCCCTCGACCGGAACTCGTTTTGCGGGGGCTCAAACGCTTGTCTGAGCTCCTCTTTGAACACTTCGTACGTGCTGAAGCACGTACGATCGGAGAGTCGGCGTCCATACGCCCAACCCCTTGCCCGTCCGCCAAGGCAGGACATGGCGAATGCGACCTTCGACAGCGGGTCGACGATGCGTCGAGCCGCTATGGCTGTGTCGAGCTCGACAAGCCACCGGAGAAGAGGCTCGCCCTCTCTTCCCACGTAATTGCTTACGGTCAATTTTAGTGATTGAGCACGCGGTGTCGTCCCTGACGACGCCGTCATTGAGGAAGCAGCATCACGCTGCTCCTTCATGATGAATCCTAGAGCAACACCATGTTGCTCCGTCGGCGATAGCGTACGCAGCATCGTAGCTATCGCCGCTTCTCCCATGACTGTTGACAGTCGTTGAAGGGCTTCCCACTCTAGGTCAGATAGGTGGAGGCAGTCGGCGCGTGCAACATGCGTTGCAGGCGTGTTGGAGCTCTCCATGGGCACCTCCGTGCTCATCTGGTTCTCGGCTCCGCGTTCGTACACCTCGCACGAACGTCAAGCAGTCGGTCGTTGGACGGACTACAAAGTGCTACCAGATGTAGTGGGTCTAACTTGACTCACTACTTTAGCTTACACGTTGCGCTACGTGTATGAGGAAGCGTAGGTACTTAGTAATTACTTAGGTTAATTATACTTGAGTACACAAGGATAATATAAATCAATTAAGACTCCAAGCAGCTTAGTTAAGGTAAAATGAGAACTGTATTGTTTGTAAATTGATCTTCCTCCTAAATCTGCTAAAACTGTTTATCATCTATGAAAGGGGTTGACAGCGGCTGGCTGTCAGATCCCCCGCCAATATGCATACCTCTAATTGGTAGAAAGATGCTGCTTTCTACCAATAGGATCTTTGGGTATGTGTGGACCACTCACTGTGGTGGTCCACTTCAATGTATTCATTGGTGTGACTTACACCAAGGTGAGGAAGTATCTAAAACTTTTTACAGATATTTTATCGGTTAAATTTACAAGTGGCTTGTAGCCACTTGTGTGTGTAACCCCGTTACGCTGAGCACAATGCACACACACACGCGACAGATGTCAATTGAGGGGGAATCCACTAGGAGGGACTGTCATCCGAGTGGGTTAATGCCTCGCCAGATACACTGCACGCAAGCCTGATATTTTCGATAACCTTAATACATTCCCGACCAAATTAATCCGACCACGCACACTTTGAAGCGTAACGCACTCAATTTTTACGATCTGCCGCTGTGCTTTGGCTATGTTGTTCCTGATGTATGTATTAGTACGGGGTTGTTTGTGCTAACAACGCAGTTTTTGCGGTTTGAGGGGTAACTCCCATACAATAAACCGATTTGGCAAAGTGGCCCAAACTTCCGGCCACTATCGCCATAGTTAAACCAAGAAAAATGTACGCAAATGATTGTATTAGTAGTGTGTTTTACCTACTTCCTCTCAATCACTTCGATGTAGCGTCGCGGCATCGATTCAACCAACTTCACTAGCGTCGCATTTCGATGCAATTCCACGCAGCTAAGATAGCAGTAGTTAGCTCAGCAACATTGGAGTACTGCCGTCTATTTGGGTGCACCGTCCGGGCCAACAACGCCCATAGATTTTCTATATGATTCAGGTTGTGTGAGTGGGCAGGCCACTCGAGCAAGTTGATCTCCTGCTCCTCGAAAAACTCCATGGTCTCTTTAGACGTATGGATCGATGCGTTGTCTTGTTACAAAGTCTGTACCGTAGTTTAGATGGGCGTAGGGCAACAAAACTCTGATACCGTGTAGATGTAGTGTGCTGAAGCTTGCCTGCCGGTCAGCACCGCCAGCTGGGACTTGCCCTTGGCACTAAAGGCGCCCCAAACCATCACCGAACCGCGGCCATTTTGTCGCCGCACCGTCGTCCTTGCCGGTCGCCGCACGTCGCGCCAATAATTCTGAAGCCCATCCGGCCCGTCTAGATTGAACTTTTTCTCATCGGAAAAGATGATTTTTTTCACTCCGCCTGCGGCGTGACGACCATGCGCTTCGCCCACTCGATCCGATGCATCTTACGCGCCTCAGGGAGCGGCAGTGTGTTCTCCATTTTGGTGTAGACTAACCAGTCTACACCAGAAAAGAGGCGCCGAATCGTGCGAGCCGATCACTCGCGCTTGCACTCGACCTTGAGCTGGGCAGCGTTGAAATCGCCGCTGGCCGCTTTGCGCAGCAGCAGTCGAGCCAGCCTTTCCGACACGATCGGCTTGCGGCCTGGCTGGCGGCGGCGTCGACGTGGTGCTGCTAGAGCTCGCTCGACCGCGTCGCGTGATCGCCTTACAGTCCTTGCAATGGCTCTTATTGAGAGCCCGCCTTCCTTCAGCCCGCAGATACACCCTCTCTCCTTGTCGCTCAGCCACGCCGGCATGCCCGGGAATAACAGCGAATGAAGACTACTAACAGCAACGATGCTATCGTCCATTAATTCCGTGGTTGGACGACAACGCAGTTACATAGCTACAACCATTTCAGTACGTTTTTCTTGGTTTAACTATGACGATAGTGGCCGGAAGTTTGGGCCACTTTGCCAAATCGGTTTATTGTATGGGAGCTACCCCTCAAACCGCAAACACTGCGTTGTTAGCACAAACAACCCCGTACTAATACATACATCAGGAACAACATAGCCAAAGCACAGCGCCAGATCGTAAAAATTGAGTGCGTTACGCTTCAAAGTGTGGGTGGCCGGATTAATTTGGCCGGGAGTGTACAAGTGTTTGATCCTTAGAGTCCATTTTGGATTGTTCCCATGGATGTTTCGCTTGCTAACAAGTTGCGCTGGGACCTGACAGTTAAGGCTGGAAGGCCTTTCGAGCGCTGCCGCAATAAAATGGTCGCTCTGGCGTTAGACATAAATGTATCTGAAGGGCCAGGGTGAACGTCACGTAGCATGGAGCGCCGGATGCTGCGTTCATCAATTTGAAATATTGCCCCACCATTTCAGAATCCACACCGTATATGTAGACTAGGATAACTACCCTCCATCGCAGATCGTCAGAGCAGGTCATTTTAAAGACAGCTATTCTCCGAATGGCAAGGAAATTCACCGCAAACCGAGGCGGTGGGCTTATTCCGGAAGACAATCACCGCAGCAATACCTTTTGATTGGTCCAGCTAATCCCATGTTGCCTTAATCGTCCTTAGGCTTCTTTCCCTGAAACAACGTTTTGTTTTAGCCAATCAAACGAGTCACATGTAGAAATGATGTTAAGCCAATCAAAATCCGATTCACACAGATGTCCTCAGTCGTAGAAAAAGGTTGGAAATGGCGGAGGGTGACATCCCCCCCCAAGGCGGCGTGCGCTACGTGCTCCAAGGTGGTTTCGAAGTCAAACATGGCAAAGCACCGCAAGGTGTGCGGCAAGAAAAAGCCCCCAAAGACACGCAAGGCGATCAATCGAGACTCCTACCTTCGCAATCGAGAGGACATTCTCAGGGGAGTAACGCGTGTACGAGCAATTTCGTCGTCTAGAAAGTAAGTAAGTTAAAATTAACATTATTGTCACAAAAAATAACTTCTTTTACAGAGGCGCGCAGCGAACGGCGCAGCCCCTGGACGTGGAACCCGCAGAGGAAACGTATTGGCAGCCGCTGTCTGACAAGAACCTTCTCTATGCTGTCTGCAAGGATCCGCACCTGTTCAATTATGTTATTTCCGAATTGAGCGCAAAATGTGAATCGAAATTTGGACAGGACCTAACCGAGGTGACAACCAAGTATCGCTACCGGATGGCGATTTTCGTGCTGGATCCGGACAAACTACACACTGCGCAGGACAAGTTTGGAGATCGTTTGGAGAAAGCTTTCGCGTATGGGTGTGATACTGGAAAGGCCTTTAATGTGTTCTGGGACGGTATGACTGTTGATACGAAGTGGAAACCCTAGCATGAACTAGACATGATGACCAATGTGGAGTATAACAACGAACGTTTCGCGTGAAAAGGGCCAGAGAGGCGAAAGACAAAGCAGAGGCTGATCATACCAAGTTCAAGGCGCGTTTCCCATGTATTGCAGGAAAGTGGCGCGTTACATGAGGTCTACGGAACGCCGCATGCAAGCATTCAAGCAGCGAAAAGAAAAGGCCCAACAACTTTGAGATGAGCAAGTTGCCAAATTGAAGCAGGACATCGCAAAGTCGAAAGTGTTGGAGCGTGCCCTACCTTCGAGGGATTCAAAGAGTCCACCAAGAAGCGCGAAGAAGGTTCCACTAGGGTTCAACACATGGAGGTGCAACCAACCTGAAATTGATGAATACTACGACTTTTTCATCGGTATTTTAACAAAACACAGCAACTTAGTCATGCCAAAAAGTATGAGTTCATACCAAACGGTACGAGTTCATATCAAAAAGTACGAGTTCATACCAAAAGATACGTCATTTTTCATTCCAAAATATACGTTATGGTCATACAAAAAAATACGTGGTCATACAAAATGTACGAGTTCATACCGAAATGTACGAAAATACCCTAAAGGTATGCCGAGAACGGAGGAAGTTCTTTCGCTGGACACGACGCATTAGAGCGTTGTCGACGATCTTGGCTGATGAATGCCGCTAGCATTGAGATGGTTAGGGTATGTCCACCCTCATCGCCACTTCCGCAATGCTTGGTGCAGCAACTGCGGAACATAGGCAATACATGCTTTTCCAGAGCGATTTCTCGGATTCCCCATCAATTTTGCAAAGATTTCGAGGTTTTCGCCGAGCGGTTTGGTAATGCTATACCAGCTTCGCTTGATTCCCGCTTGATTACGGTCTGACTTCGTCCACTCAGATAGTGGTTTGAATAGATGCAATGGAGTGTCTGGAAGCGACTACATCAGGCAATGTTGGGACCAATCCTTAACCGTAGGGATCACAGAAGAAGCGCATTCGTCGTACGCTTCGGTCGTATTGAATACCGATGCTGTGAATTCATTGCATTCAGCACCTTGCAATTTTCCCATGTGTAAATCCTTTAACTCCGTGATCTGGGACTTTGTTTCCAGGAGCAACATATCAAGCTGTCGCAGTCGCTTCAGAATGGGACCTCCTTCGGTATTTTTGCTGGCTTCATACGGAGCACTTGGACACCCATGAAGATACGACTTGTCCGGCGCCAGACAATCCGCCAGCTCACTCTCCTCGCTCTGAACAGTGATATCAAGTAGATACCTCACTAGTGTCTCGGTTGACTCCGAGATGTTCCATCTTGCCCACCATTTTATCATCCGTAAAGACCACCGGCGAGCTGGCTTCGCGTTCACGAAACGATACTGAGCTCCAGCACGTCGGAAGGTATGCGAAGTGAGCCAACTGTTGGACCAGTGTTTCGCAACATAACCAGAAACAGAGCTGCCATTTCGGTTTAAAGCGCGCAATGCAGTTTAGCAACGTGATGAAGCCCTGCTCCCACATTGTTTTGCCCCACCCAATCGCGACGTTCACACAGCCTGAAGCGTCATCATCACTTTTGAGAGCCTTTTGCTCAAACTAGTTAAGGCAGGAAAAACGTAGTTATCACCGCTCCTTTTGTGCCCTCGCTTTTTGGTTGCGTAGTCCACCCAGTTACAAAGGTGTACGTACGTATTACTTGGATCTCCTTCGGAGAGAAGGTTGTGCAAGTTGTACGACCGGCCTTCTGCAACATCAGTTTTCGATTGAACAATGTGTACGTCCCGAACTCTATCGTGTCACCAGGGGAGCTGAGACTTGGTCGACACTGGTACAGCGTGACACCTCTCCACGTCATTAGCACCTCGTGAATTCGGCACATAGCATACAAGGCAAACGACGATACAGCTTTGAACCAAATCGTGCAGTCATCACTGAAGCTTTCCGAAAAACGCGGAGATTTCAGAAAAGAATGTAGCACATCAATCATCTGCAAAGAGATCGGGACTGCTTTTGCTTGCACATACTCAGCTGCCTTTCTCTTCTTGAGACCACACATGAACTGACGTACGAATGGATCCCGAGCTGGATTACCGTATCCACGCATACAGACTTGCTCGTCTTCACGCACACCCCACTTATTCACGTCCGTGCCATCGCTGTTCTCGTAAGACGAAAAGTAGCTAGTGACCGCAGATCTTACTTTCTCCGCTGTTTGCAACGATACCGAAGAAGTCGCGGAAATGCTTTGCGGGTACGCCACTAACACAACTGGCAACTCGTGATGGCGCTCCTTATATGGGTCTGGATATTCATTGGTAATGCAGAACTCGGCAAACATATTGAAATTTTCCTCGTAGACGGTTTGCGTCGCCTTCTTGATCACTTCTTTCGCAGTTTTCTGGCCTTCTTTAGCAAGCTCTTGGACTCCCATCGCTCTTGGAACAGAAATGCTAGAGGGAGCACGTGGCGCACAGACTCACTGAAGTCGCACCTAAGCAGAACTGGTCGTACATTTCGGTATGACCCATACATTTTAGTATGACTAGTAGATTTCAGTATGACTCGTACATTTCTGTATGATCTAGATCATCCAAATGTCGAAATGAGTTTTAGAGTGGTTTTATTTTATCTGAAAAATTGTAGATGACGATTATTTCGTACTTAGAATTCTTGATTTTCATTGGCCATATAACACCAAACGACGCCAAATGTTGTTTCAAGCAAGAGGAAGCGATCTAACCATATACTGAAACCAAGTGACCTGGAAGTTGCTTCCTCGTACGGAATCAACGACCGAGGGCGCGCGAAAATGAATCTATAGGGTTAGGTCATTTTACATACAAATAACAAGATGCTGCCCAGTAGAGGCCACTATTCGAGTGTTGTTTCAGGCAGAGTAAGCTCTATTGTGAAAACCGGCGATTTTGTCACTCCGTATAGCTCTGTAGATCAGGGCTGTGAGCAAAAACAATACGTGGTAATTTGTACTGAATAGGAAGTTAATGTGGGTACTAATCTGAGTAAGTCAGCTTAAATAGGAGTTGGGAACTGGGCTCTAAAGCCATCTTGTCAGAACAGTAGTGAGGGAGAGTGACAGCGGAGACACGATGTATGCCGCAGAATTTCGATGGAGAGCTGTGGTTAAATCCACCCAGCCCTGCTGAGTGGCGCCTTGACTTGGCTTAGCGTAGAGATTAGTATTAGGGCGCAACGTTCTAATATCGAAAGCAACTAGCGCGGCTACGATGCGCTCTTCCGCTCTCGCGTAGAGGTCATCAAAGTTACCCTCTGGGTCGAAGCAAAACTCCGCGTCCTCGACACGGACGCTGGTTCTACTCGTCCTGTTGATTCCTCCTATTTTGACTGATATTTTGGCCAGTGTTTGCATAGCCGCTTGCTCGGTGGATTTATTTGTGCGGACTTCCTCGGAATGCCGAGTTTGGAGCTGACATTTCAGCCTATTTAGAGACCAAATCGATTACGACTCTAAAATAGCTTTGACGCGATGCTCCATAAGACCGATTATAATTAGGGATACCCAGTTTTAAATAAGGGATGGATCGAAATAAATAAGGGTTCCCGTCTCTAAATAAGGCACTAAATCAGCCGATTTACTATCCGATTAGACATTCTGAGTGCTTTTCACAATACATGTACTTCCCTTAATACGAGTCAGTTTACTTACAGTATCCCCATGGCCTGCTGGTTTGCTACTTGGAGTATAAGAGTCCGATTTGGACAATCTGACTGAAAGGCACAATACAGACGAGGGCATGAATAAGGAACGCCTGATATATAACAACTTTCAAGTGGTATGAGCCAATTAGAGGGCATAAATTGCCATTGATGGGACAAAATACTTGGTTTAGTTAATTATGTCACTAATCTGTGTCCGGTCGACGTATACTCCGGCGTGGCGCCAACAAGACTTGATGGTGTCGGCGTCCAGCGCATTACACGCGTTGGTGCACCACGTGACTGCGTCCGATGTCTCGATTACAAAGGGGTCCAGCTCGCAGCACAGTCTCCAGACTACCTCTTCGCCGCAGTCCTGCAGTACACGCCGCTTGATCCACGCGATCACACCTTGGTCGCTTGAGCGAGCTCTCGTTGTCCAGGATCCTCTTGACGGACGATTTGCCCGGCGCCTTGTCCAGCGCAAACTTCTCCCGAGCCCATTCTCCTAGCGTCGCGAGGCTCCACGTTGGCTCGCGGGTGCGCCTTGCACAGAGGTCGAGCTGTTGCTGCTTGGCTAGGCGCATTCTCCGTGCTCGCCGCTCCATCTTGTTCGTGTCAAATTCGAATTTCCCGCCCAGATTCAAAACGCAGCACTGCTTCAAGCTCTTCCCTCTAGAATTGCATAATATTAGTTTTTAAGGTTATAGGATGACACCCGTTCCTTATTCACGCCCCGTCTGTACTGTACCATAATCTACTACAATCTATTATACAGTAATGCATATGTTATTACATGTAATACAGGTGTCCCCGCTGAATCTGCAAAGGTGGGACCAAAAAATACTGCGAGGTTACAATATCTGCACAGGTTGCGCATAGAAGCTAATGTACTGCTTTTATAGACGCTAATGTATTGCCCAGTCAGCAAGTGCGTGGATGCTGAAAGATCGGTTGCCGGTCTGCTTGTGCGCCATCTCGCACACCATGACCTTCTCACCCAGCGTCAGGCGCACGTATGCCTTCTTGTTAACTTTGGACTGGTTCGTCATGAGGACTTTAGGTAAATGGAGTTGGTTGTTGTGCACACTGCATGTCCTGCAAGATATAATGTTCATTGTGGGCCTTTCATTTTCTACCGTGATCTAGCAACTCGATGTTTCACGCAGAGAGACATTGTCCCGCAATGATCTTACTAATTCAGTACATCTCACCAGACAGCTGTGGCAAATCTTGTGCACTGGCAAACTCCCGCACACTCTGTGTTCGCGGTAGATAGCTGATGGCAGTTGCAGATTCAGCGGGGACACCTGTACATGTAACGCCGTTAATAACGGCCTACAGCGCAGCGTCCGCACGTTGACTATCCTGTTCGGGTTGGTGACTCCGAGGGAGTCACCAACCCACTGCGCCACTCGGCGGAAGACGCGGCGCCCCCCTGTTCTACAGCGGACAAAAAATGTAGAGGCCACTGGTCTCCGAGCTGAGAACCTGGCAGGACACAGCTCGGCTACCGACGCGGACGAACCAAGGACGCTCAGTGTTCAGCCGTCGACTTCCAGCGGTCTCATGACAGCATCGCGCAGGGAGATGCTTTGACGGCGAGGCGCAAGCATATCTGGGGGGGGAAAGAGACTTTTCCCTTAGGGAAGGAGATCAAAGGCTACTAGCCAGCGGGGGGAGCCGAAGCAGAAGACGCGCAGCCTCCAAGGCCGACATGTCGTCCATGCAGGGGGAGCCATTCATTTCGTACTGATGCGAACGCACGAGGAAGCCTGTGGGAGCTCGAATACATGGTACTACTGTACAAAGTACTGTACTGTAGACTCTGTATACATGTACACAGCACGTGCAATATCTGCTTCCGCGAAGACCCATATCATGCGTTCATTCATGTGTGATCTTGAACGCGATCTGCTGCTAGAGACACGCCGCGAACCAACAACAGAAATGGTACACATCATTTTGTTAAGATATGTACATATGAGACCACCCAGAACGAAATGATACAGGTGTCCTCGCTGAATCTGCAACTGCCATCGGCTATCTACCGCGAACACAGAGTGTGCGGGAGTTTGCCAGTGCACAAGATTTGCCACAGCTGTCTGGTGAGATGTACTGAATTAGTAAGAACATTGCGGGGAAATGTCTCTCTGCGGGAAACATCGAGTTGCTAGATCGGTAGAAAATGAAAGGCCCACAATGAACATTACATGTATATCTTAGATCAGGGTATCATTGCGTGCATCAAGAGTCACTTCACGCGCATTAAGGTCGAGGATAGCATTGATCGGTATATAGTATGGCTGCCGCAGGAGAAGATCTCAATCTACACAGCCTTAAGTTGGGCGTCACAGGCTTGGAATGCTGTAACTCCTGCCACTATCAGGAACTGCTGGATGCATTCGGGCATCGTATCTAGCGCAAACTCAGCTATGTCGATCCGTAACATTCTTCATTAAAAGCAGTACATTAGCGTCTATGCGCAACCTGTGCAGATATTGTAACCTAGCACTTTTTTTTGGTCCCACCTTTGCAGATTCAGCGGGGACTCCTGTACTAATGCATACACCAGGAACAACATAGCCAAAGTACCGCGCCAGATCGTAAAATTGTTTGAGTTACGCTTCAACTGCCATCGGCTATCTACCGCGAACACAGAACATAGCCAAAACACAGCGCCAGATCGTAAAAGTGTGTGAGTTACGCTTCAAACCGGATCAATTTGGCCAGGAGTGTACTGTACGACAGTGGTACGAATGACTGGACGGACATAGAGTGTATGTACATTCGGTGCCCATCTGGTCACGACGATCTGGGAATGCAATCCTCACTTCGCAACTGGCTCAGAAGCCTCCCAATCGAGAGCACATGCGGTTGTGCTGCATAATTTTGTTGGTGGTCTGCCTTCTCAGTGTGGTGGCCAATTCATCAGCTATTGTCCACCCAGGCCAAGCCAGTATCGCTGCCCACAACCTACGTCACTCGAACACCGTGCTCGAGAGGAGGGCGTTAAAGTCGTATGTGGACGAGATCGACAGTGAGGGTAACCAAGGCAACAACGAGAGAGCTTACATCCCTGGGCTATCGCCGATAGCAGGGACATTATTGAAAATCAGTCCGTCTTCTCAGAAGCTCGCGAACAAGTTGTGGCTGAAATCGAAGACGAACCCGGAACAAGTTTTCAACACCTTACGCCTTGGAAAGGCTAGCGTGAAGCTCGAAGATAACCCGCGGTTCCTCCAGTGGCTCAATTACGTGGATATGTACTCAAATCTGAGAAATCGCTTGTTTACCGACAACGACGTTTTGAAGTTACTGCAAAAGTCCAACTCAGCCGAGGAGTTGGTGGCACTTTTCAGTCGCTTAGAAAATCCCGAACAGGAAGCCGTCAGCTGAATACATGCAGATACTCCTATTTGAGGAGTCGGCATCTTCGCGCAAGCTCCTAAACGAGGCGTGGCTGAAGTCTGGAGATACTCCGGAGGAGGTTTTCAACATCCTGCGTCTGCAAAAAACGAAAATTACATCGTTCAAACTGGAATACAACTCGATATTCCTGCCGTGGTTTAAGTACACCAAAATGTACCACGGGACATCGGCAGTGGGCGATTTGCAAACGTATAAGTTCCTGCGGAGCAGGTACGCCACTTCGAATTCGAACTTGCACCACTCTTCCAATTACTCAAGCAGACGCGGGGTATGGATGCGCTTGGAGAAAACCTGCAGAGTTTCTTGTTCCTGAGTTGGACGGAAAAGGCTTCAAACCCAAGTTTGTCCAGAACCAGATGTCGGCTTCGTGGGGAGCTATTTTCGAGTTGCCGAAGGATCACGTCTTTTACAGAGCCCTGGAAGAGTATACGATATTCTACACGGCACGGCGGGGTGGAGAGCAAGTTATAAAGACTGTGCGAGGTTTGTTTGCCAATAATAAGCTTGACAAAGCCCTTGCCGCCGCGTCGAAAGTTTAGAAGTTAACTGACGTGCATCAGTGTCGAGAATTTCAGTAGCTTCCGCAATAAAACATGCCTGAACCGTACCATGTTTTCCGGTAATACAATTTGTTCTTCCTCTTAACACACACTTTACCACTATGACAAGTGGAACTCAACTTGGCTCAGCATGTTCTACAGTTTCGTTGTTCCGTTGTTGTTGTTGCCGCAGCAATTAACACTGCATGAGCCTCCGCGACTCAGTCAATTGAAATCGGCGATTGCTTCGAACCAGCTAGCAAATCCGATGTTGTTTGGCGCGTCTTCTTCTTTCCACCACCCATAGCTGACCCACTCTCCTCATTTTCTCCACGAATCGTGAATGTACTAAGCAACCCAAAGTGGTCGGACGACCACAAACCATCGGCGATCTTTTGTTGGCCGACGATCACGATCTCATCGAAGGTGCACATCGCTGCTTCTTCATTTGGTGCAGGGTAGAAGTACATGCGATCCAGTCGACTGCGGAAGGATCGGTTCATCACCAGCAAGTTACGCGTGCCGTCAAACGTGTACCCGTTCTCCTCCGTATTACCAGGCACGGACAGCCAGAGATCCTTCCAACCGCCTGGAAGACCTGCCGTCGCCTGCACCACCAAAATGTCAGCTCACAATATAACCCACCGCCATCAAAATCTCAAGCGTACCAAATCCACCGTCTCCATCCCCCTGTTCCACTTGCTCTCCACGGAGCTCCTTCCCCTTCCGTCTCGCCAACTTCTTCTCATCTTCCGTCGCCCCGTCACCCCACAAAGCAATTCTCATGGAACCACTCGCGTATCTCCAGCACCTTCCCTCCGGCCACCTTGTCCTTCGCCATCTTCCCTACGCGAACCGCGTCCTTCTCAATCTTGCCCCACATCGGCGGCACTTGGATCTGCCACTCTTGGCCAGCTCCACGTCCACATTGGCGACTGCCGCCAGTCGCCGGTCCAGCAGCTTCATGTCCGCGCGCAGCAGATTCGTGTCCCCATGAACACCGCCCCCAGACACACTCTACCACCACCACCACTACCACTACTTTGACCAAAACCTCGTTTCCGGCCAACCACCACCGCCTCCTCATCACTGTCACCCTCTGCATTGTTCACTCTGTCCCTTAACAAGTTGAGACTCTCCTTCAATTGGGCCACCCGAGGGCCTGCGAACTGAGGCAGACTTTCGAGGTGGGACGTCCCCACGAACAGGGAAAGGCCCGGCACGGGCTCCACCTGCATGAGCACCAGCTCCCGGCCCATCCCCGTGTTGGAGAACGGGTGCGTCTCTAGGGACGTCACGGGCAATGCACTGAATAGGGCCACGAAATAGGCCTCCTGGAAGGGCGGGGCCGTGTCCACGCTGCAGTCGTAGAACCGCGCCCAGCTCTGCGCCTTCAGCAGCGCCAGCGACTCGCGCGTGACCTCCTGGAAGCCAATGACGGCGGGCCGCGCGCTCCACCAGCCGCCCGATGGCCTTCATGCGCGCGGAGCGGGCCACCTCGTCGAAGAAGACGTTGAACGTCAGGATGCGCAGCTTCATGCTGGTAAAAAAAAATTCTCTCGGTTTTTGTTTTGGGGAAAATTAAGTTCGAATTGATGCGAACTTAACGCGAGTTATTTTAATAAGCGATAAATTGAAGAAAATAATACCGTGCAAAATGAAATTTATTCCGATGTGGTTAAATGAAATTTATTCCGATGTGGTTAAATAGATTACCGCTTCTGGGTGGTTGATGAAGCGCAGTGTCAGGATCGATCCAGGCGCCAACGTACCTGCAGTTGGGCCAGGTTTCGCTGTGCGTGACCCAGGAGGTCTCGTCTAGGTATTCATGCACCGTGATGCCATCCGGCAGCACGGGATGCGTGCCAGCACTTGGTACCCGGGCCCGTTCGCACGGTCGCACGCAGCGAAAATATCGCCGTCAAGCTCGCGGAGGTGTACTTGTTTGTTGACCTGGTACAGCCAAACGTAGCCTCGAGGGAGCGAGTTGGCCGGACGATTCATGCCGGTGAACAAGATGCTGACCGTGTTGATAAACTGCGAAGCGACGGACGGTACCTGCACGCTCGGAAGACTATAGGTCAAGAGCTGTCCGTAGGAAGCTTGTAGAAGAACGAGCGGCAATAAACAGAACCAGTACGCGAAGAACTCCCATAACCATTGGGTAGAACACTGCCACGAAGACCAGCGCAGTCAAAAGCAGTACGGGATTTCGAGGAGAACAGCGCCAGTCAAATATGACAAGACACTGTACGTCTCGGCCGCTCGTTCACGATAAAATGCCGCTCGGTACTTAAATAGAGCAGGGATGACTCCACTGAAGGTAAAGAACGTAATATACGAGGCTGCCACGAAGATCATACCCATTCCTGATTTGATGCCTTGGTACGAAGTGCACTCGACTCCCACGTCGGCGACTCCAAACACGAGTCCAAGAACCATCGACATGTTAAATCTCGTGCAAAGGGTGCTTCTCAGCCCTTCACCGCGCTACATGTACAGTATATAGGAAGTACTCGCAGGACTGAGAAAGAAATTACGTCCAATACCTTCAAGATGATTCACTGTCGGCATATGCCTCGATAGGCTTTATTTACCAGCACTAAACTCAAGTATTTCGTGTGCTGACCCCAGCGCTCGTAGACATCCACTTCCTGTTGTAGAGCAACAACTGGAGGACTAAAGTCAATCGCAGTTAGGACTCGCAACTTTCCTGATGAGGGTATTAGCCATGTATTCTTCCGTCGACGCATAGATACGATCATGACTCTCTAACACCTGGGAACTGCGAATCCCCGGGGCCTCTCGGTCTGGGTACCCCAATTGACTTGAGTATACTGCCACGTCGACAACTTTTGAAAGCCAACATTTAAAATCTGGAAGTTATTATTGTTTTCGTCGCCAACGGCGGATGTCCGTTAGCCTCTACACTTTCGTCCCGCGGTAAGGGCTTTGTAAGGCCTGTACGTCAGCAAACAGACCTCGCACAGTCTTTTGAACTTGTTGCCCACCCCGTACTGCCGTGTAATACAAATTTCAGATTTGAGAACGAATCCATGCACTTCAGTCATTGGAGAAAACTTCACGCCAGCCTTTCCGAGATGTACATAGTTGAAAACCTTTTCCGGGTCCGTTCCTGACTTTAGCCACAGCTTGTTAGCGGGACCTTGTGCTGATGGACTGATCTTCGATAGGCCCACTGCTACGGATGACAACCCAGATATGTAATCCCTCTCAGCATCTTCGTCGTCATTGGGCCTCAACCGTCTTGCCGAGGTTGCCTTGTTCACGCTGCGGAAGTCGGCAGAGATACTGGCTTGGTTCAAGAGGGTAAGGCCTGGCATATTCATGATCACGGTGCTTAGAAGGCAGTTTGCAAACAAACAGCGCAGTACAAACGTATTATCACGAAGTGGGGAAGTTGCGGAGTGAGGTTCTAACAAAGTAAGCGTTCTAGTAACGTCGCTGATTCGCAGTGGATCTTACTGCAGTATTACGAATCCCCCCACCCACCCACCCACACACACACACACACGCAGCAGTAAGATGGCCGTCATACATTTTATCCTGGAGCGGATTACGAACGAATTATCTTGGGCACTGTTGCCGACAGCAACTGGTAATGGCGATGCTGGGTATGCTCCGCCAAGATCGATTTCTGCATGCCAAGAATCTGTCTAAGCTATTGAAGAAAAAGTACAAGGTCTACCCCCGGCGTTGTCTTGCTCGATAGCGCCAACATATCGCGGTCCGAGAACGAGAACCGTGTGCATATGCCCGTGATTCCACACCACGGATTCGTCGAGGTAAATTCTTCAATTTTCAAGCGTTCCTCCGTGAACACGTTTGAGGTAAAAGGCGACAGTTCTTAGAGCGTCGAAGGCATGCCTCGCAACGAGTGTCGCAGTGATTCGATGCGAGGCAGTCCCCGGGAGTGGCGTGGTGGGTGCTGAAAACTCGGGTAGCGAGTTGGCCTGAGTGCAAGCTGAGAGCTAAGAACGGTGCCCCCTAAACTAAAACGAAGCTGGCTACAATTCTGTTGGCTAGGCAGGCCTAGTGCAAAGCCGTGGCGTGTCGTGATGTAGAGTTTGGCTTGAGACAGATGCTTGAAAAACATGGCTCACTTCATTGGTCGAAAACACCGCTTTCAGCATTGAAAAAAATCAAACATCACATTCCAATATTTTTATCGCCCAGAGATTTTACTTTGTCTGGTGGTTCACGTACCTTAATGCCAGCAGCGAGAGCAACCGAAGCACGGCGATCCACAGAAGAAGGACCCCAACGTTTCTCCAAATGTCACTGTGCTTGATGAGGAACATTGTTTCCAGATAATCCTTCAAAGTGATCCCTTGAGGCAAGCTTGGAGGAGTCCCAGTCATAGACCGGCAACCACGTTCACTGTCATCCCCATCGCTTGGACAATCACCAAACACAATGGCGGCCAAACTTGCAAATGCGTACTTGTTTGGAACGATGTGGTAGATCCACTTGTAGCCGCTGGGAATAGCGATCGCAGGTGGATTAAAACCGGTGAACAGGGTGCAAACGATATTGACAATCACCATGAAGACTGACGCGACCTCGAGGCTTGGCAACAAGAAAGCTAGAAACTGCCCGAAGTAGGACATCAGCAGGACAATGAGCGACAAGCTGAGCCAGAACGTAAAGAAAGCAGGTACACCCGTGAAATCGGCCATTGGGTAGAATATCGCCATGAACAGCAGCGTCGTCCCAAAGCAATACGGGATTTCGACGAGTGTAGCACCAACGAAGTACCAAAACGCGTTGTATGATTCAGAAGCTCGCTCGCGGTAGAACGCTGTCTGCTCCTTGCACGTAATTGGGAGCGAGCCGTTAAAAGTGATAATCGTCATATTCACTGCCGCCATGTAGACCATACCCATACCAGGAGTTGACCCCTTGGTACGAGACGTACTCCGTATCCAAGTAAGAAACTCCAAGCGAGATCGCGAGGACCATTGACACAACGATACGAGTCAGGTTGAATGACGGTGTCCGCCAGTACAGATCGAACCAGCGCTTCGTCAAGAACGTCGCCTGCACCCAATTACTCGCGGCGCGCTTGCGCTTGAACTCCAAAGGAGGCAACGAAGGCGAAGGCCGCGCTACACCCTCCCGGTCCATGTTCGATTCGAGCTGGCGGTACTGTTCGCTCGACTTGAACAGTGACACGAAATCCGTCTTCGGCCCGTTTTCGTTGCCTACACCCGCGCCGATAACATCCAGCATCCACGTCGCCGGGTTATAGTCCTTCTCGAGTTTCCCCACACCGTCAATCGACTCGAAGTACTTGATCAGGTTCACCGCCTTCTCACCCAGATCCCCAAAGAACACCATCTCACCACCGCGCTTCAGCAGCAAGAGACTGTCGAACACTTCGAACACCATCGCCGACGGCTGGTGGATCGTGCACACGATGGTGCGACCCGTGTCCGCCACCTTACGCACGCCGTCCATGATGAGCTTGGCCGATCGAGCGTCGAGACCACTCGTCGGCTCATCCAGGAACAATACGCTGGGTTGCGCCGCCAGCTCCACTCCGATCGTCAGGCGCTTCATCTGCTCCGTGGAGCTGCCGCGGATGATCTGGTCGGCGATCGGGTGCAAGTCCAGCAGCTCCAGGCACTCGTTAATGGAGTCGTACTTCTGGCTGTCAGGGATATCAGCACCTTGGCGTAGGAACGCACTAAATGTCAACGCCTCACGGAATGTAGACGCGTCCGAGTGGATGTCCATCTGCTCGCAGTACCCCGTAGCGCGCCGGATAGCAAGATCGGTGGCCGGGTGTCCATTGAGCATGATGTCGCCACGAATTTCACCTCCAGTCTTGCGTCCTGCAATGACGTCCATGAGCGTGGTCTTGCCTGCTCCGGAGGACCCCATGAGTGCGGTGATAGTGCCGGGCAGCGCGAAGCCGCTGACGCCCTTGAGCAGGTCGATGGTGGCTTTGGGGTGCGTTGGGTCTGGCACTGAGTACCACAAGTCCCGGAATGCCAGTGTGACAGGAATGAAGTTTCTCTCGGTTTGCTGGGTCATTGGGATTGAAATATCGCTATCGGATAACTTCCCGCTTTGGCTGGTCTTGGCGTGGCTATGGCAGTATAGTCCATTGACGCCGGCGAACTGCGTGCGTCTTTGGGCACATTTAACTTAAAATTCGTGGGTTCTTCGGTACGATGGAATTCCAGGACGGCCCAAGCAACTGTCATGAAGACAATGTACATGCCGGTCAAATAAGCGATTCCCAGCCACAGCCACATTCGCCGCGTTGGAACATCAAACGAATTCAAGGAGTACTCGCTCATCGTCATGCCAAACTTCTCGCAGTAGTCGACGCCTTCATACACACAGACATCGAAGCGAGAATCCGTGTACTGGTTCACTGTCGATGCTCGAAGACTCAAGCTTGAGGACTGATCCAGTACATCCAAATCAAATAGCCGGGCATCTGCCTTCTCGTGATCACGAAGCCACAGAACAACGTTGAGAAAAACAGCGACAGTTGACTGAGTGGCCCCGCCACGTTCATGTCTGGTAGCACGGCCGCGAGGAAGAAAAACCAAGCTGCGAACATCATACTCGTCAGAAACAAGACCAGCTCGAACAAAAGGAAGCCTGCAGCTGTCGATACAAACCCGCACATCCAGTAGATGATGGAGCCAAAAGCAGCGTTTCCATGAAAGCCAGCGGAATTTGGCTCACGGATGTGGCCAAAACAAAGGACGAAGTGCGGAAGAAGTTCGCTCCGCGTTGCTTGTTGAACACATCACGAAGGTTCATGAATGTCGGCATTTGAGCCGACTGACCGACCGTCACAAAATTAATTGCCACGTACACCATGCCGATAACCACTTGGGTGTCCGCTTCATCGAACTGAAAAAAAGTGCTGCCGTTCAACAGACCCAGCATCACAGACATCAAGAATCGGCTCTTCAGTAGCGCCGTATTGCGCAAAGTGACTGTCATTTGACGCCGTATCAACGTGAGCGTGCCGTCCCAGAAGTTCTGGTGGAACTCGGGTCGAACCTCCATGAACTTGGAGGTGTCAGACAGTAGCGACCGATCCAGCGGCGTGTTCAATGCAGCCGTCATGTCGTCTCGGACAGATGAGGTCTCAAACGCGTGGGCGAACTCGCACGCACTGGCGGGGCATGCTCCCACTTCGTACTGCCGCTGCTTGCTCGTGCCCAGATCCAACAGAAAATCGGCCACGTCGCGGGTGGCAGGACAGCGGAAGCCCAAACGCTCGAAGTACCCCAGCGCCTCCGACCGAGGACCATGGTACATCACGTACCCGTCGTTGAGCAGAATCACGTCGTCAAACAGAGCGAACACCTCCGGGGACGGCTGCAGCAGCGAGATGACCACCGTTTTGCGCAACGCCTTGGCCAGGCTGCGCTGCGTCGAGATGATGTCGAACGTCGCGGCGCTGTCGAGGCCCGTGCTGATCTCGTCCATGAGCAGCACGAACTTGTTACCGAACGCCATCTCGCCGGTCGTCACGCGCTTGCGCTCGCCGCCCGACACGCCGCGCAGCATGGCATCGCCCAGGATGGTGTTCTGACAGGCTTCTAAACCGAGTTGCCGGATCACCACGTCCGGGTAGTGCTGGTACGTGGCTCGGAGTACGTCGAGAGCCTGTTGGTTCTGCTCGGGCGTGCCGCGCGAGAACAACTTCTCCTCGTGCTTGGACAGCTTGCCGCCCGTGCACGCGTTGGCGAACTCGAGCGTCTCCTTGACGGTGAGCGTCGACAAGTGCTTGTCGTGCTGGTCCACGAAGGACACGAACTGCGGCAGTCGCGCGCGCAGCTCGCCTTGCGCAATGCCGTTGTACGTCACCTCACCGTCCACGCGCAGCGTGCGCATGTCGGTGGACAGTCTGCCGCCCAGCATCTTGAGGAGTGAGGACTTGCCGGAGCCGGGCTGGCCCAGCACGAGTGTCATGGTGCCGGGCTTCAGCACGCCGCTCACGTTGCGGAGGATGTCTTTCGTCACGATGTGCTTCTTGGCGTTCATGCGGATGGCCGCCATCTTGACGGTGTTGGTGAGCGTGGGCAGCTCGGTCTTGAGGTTGGTCTCGTCCTTGACGACGACGTCGGCGGAGATGGAGACGTTGTGGAACCGCACCTCCATCTGCGGGAGCGGTTGTCCGAGCGCGGCCTGCATGCGCGTGGAAATGTGCTCGTGCAGAGCGAGTGGGCCTTGGGCCATGAGCTTCCCCACTGTCGTGCCCGACGGATGGGTGTGCATTGTCAAAGAAATTGCATGTACTAATGATTGCCATTGCAAGTTGTGGCGGTGAAGGCGTGTTGAAGTTACACTGTGCAAGTTGGTAAGTGAACTGCGTATCGAGTCAACGTGCTCAACACACCTGGTTTTGGCACGGGTACTGCATAAACAATTGGCATTGTAATCGTCCGCACACGTGAGGGACGAAGCTGCGCAAGGTCAGCCCGTCAGAGTGCATTCCTTGCCTGCCGAGCTCCCGTCCGGCCTGGCCTGTACATGGTCGGTCTGCTCGCTGTGTTCATGTACGGTCTGGTCGTAGGAAGAATCAGAAGAGTGTAACTTCTGAAAATTGTTAATGAATTAGAAGCTCTATTATATTTCCACCTTAGAACTAAATCTAGAGAATATATGATTATTCTATTTTCTAGAATTATGGTATTTTCTGTTTTGTTGATGGGTGAGCCGTTGCTCAGTTGTCTCATTCTGTTGGCTCGATACGTGTTGGTTGAATTTGTTGCGATTTAGTCGGTACAACCCGAAGACGCGCCGTGTTGGTAGTCTCCTCACTACACATAGAGCTGTTGGGTCCGTCGACCAAGTCTGGTGCTTATGGCACTTACGGTCGGAACAGCTCAGCTCTCGCGTTCAGAGCTGTATCTTTCCGAAGTACATTTGGGGATGTTATTTCCTACACATGCCTAATAGACGAGCAGTCAATGTGTTCGTCTACCGGATTTGTTCGACCGTGGTGCCTCATTGAAAACAGCCAGTCACCTTCGTCCAGGGACATTGGGCACATGGTGAGGGTGCATGTGAAAGTATTTTTTTATGACTAAGCAAAGTCCACTGTGCAGTACATGTGTCGCATCAGTGTTGTCTTGCCGACTGGTGTGGTTCAGTGTGGATAGCTCACGTCATCCCGACGTCTGAAGTATAGGTGGGACCTTTGGTCCCTACAGGGCAGGAATTCAAGTTGATATACTTGGTTGGTACTACACTTGGGTCCCTTCAAGTTGTGGACTACAACACTAGATGGAACAAATGGGCGCTCGAGGTCATCACTCCCTCGATAGGTTTAGTATCACAACTGTAGCTTGACGTGCATTTTGATGTCGACCGGTGCCTACATCTACCATTCAAGTAGATTATCAACATTACTCGCTACATAATCCTCAACGTTAGTGCCGCGAAAGCGATTATGAGCACAATTGTGCTGTGTTCCCAAGTACATCATCTTCCGAGTTGGCAATTACCAGCACAAAATGCACCCCGCCACCCCGCAGACGCCATTTCCCAATTTCCTCACATTCGCTTACTCGGAGACTGCGCTAAGCATGGGTCCTTTAATCCCCAAAAGAACGACGATAAGGGCCTGGCCAAAGTCCCACCCATCGGGCACGACAGTGGGGAAGCTCTCATGGCCCAAGGCCCTCGCTCTGCACGAGCACATTTCCACGCGCATGCAGGCCGCGCTCGGACAACCGCTCCCGCAGATGGAGGTGCGGTTCCACAACGTCTCCATCTCCGCCGACGTCGTCGTCAAGGACGAGACCAACCTCAAGACCGAGCTGCCCACGCTCACCAACACCGTCAAGATGGCGGCCATCCGCATGAACGCCAAGAAGCACATCGTGACGAAAGACATCCTCCGCAACGTGAGCGGCGTGCTGAAGCCCGGCACCATGACACTCGTGCTGGGCCAGCCCGGCTCCGGCAAGTCCTCACTCCTCAAGATGCTGGGCGGCAGACTGTCCACCGACATGCGCACGCTGCGCGTGGACGGTGAGGTGACGTACAACGGCATTGCGCAAGGCGAGCTGCGCGCGCGACTGCCGCAGTTCGTGTCCTTCGTGGACCAGCACGACAAGCACTTGTCGACGCTCACCGTCAAGGAGACGCTCGAGTTCGCCAACACGTGCACGGGCGGCAAGCTGTCCAAGCACGAGGAGAAGTTGTTCTCGCGCGGCACGCCCGAGCAGAACCAACAGGCGCTCGACGTACTCCGAGCCACGTACCAGCACTACCCGGACGTGGTGATCCGGCAACTCGGTTTAGAAGCCTGTCAGAACACCATCCTGGGCGATGCCATGCTGCGCGGCGTGTCGGGCGGCGAGCGCAAGCGCGTGACGACCGGCGAGATGGCGTTCGGTAACAAGTTCGTGCTGCTCATGGACGAGATCAGCACGGGCCTCGACGCGCTGCGACGTTCGACATCATCTCGACGCAGCGCAGCGCCCAATAGCGTTGCGCAAACGGTGGTCATCTCGCTGCTGCAGCCGTCCCCGGAGGTGTTCGCTCTGTTTGACGACGTGATTCTGCTCAACGACGGGTACGTGATGTACCATGGTCCTCGGTCGGAGGCGCTGGGGTACTTCGAGCGTTTGGGCCCCGCTGATCTGCCACCCGCGACGTGGCCGATTTTCTACGGATCTGAACGCAACAGCGCTGTATTTATTGAAAATGAGGCTGTATCACCCGCCGATGCGTGCAGTTCTGCGACGAACCTCATCTGACTCGAAGATTTATGTTTGGCTTTTGCGATGAAATACGCCGCCAGATCGTCACCTGTCTGTTTTGCTGCCTCAGTTAAATGAGTTCGACAGTTCCACCAGGCGCTTCAGACGTACGCTTCACGTTGACGGCGTCAACGCAATACGGCGCTGAAACCGATTCTTGATGATGCGTGATATAGTGCTGTTGAACAACAGCTTTCAGTTCGATGAAAACAGTTTTAATGATTCATCGCTCATGATGTACGTAAACAATCAGCCCCGTGACGTCGATCGGTCGGCTCAAAATCGCTGCGGCGAACCTTCGTGATATTGTTCGGCTAACGCGAACTGAATCGTTTATTGCGTCGGCAAACCGAATTCCGCTGGCTTCATCGAAACGCTTTAACTCATCATCTACCAGATGTGCGGACTATCGACGGCTGCGGGCTCCTTTATTCAGGCTGTCTTCTGACGGTGAAATATTCGCGGCGGTTTCTTCCTCGCCCGGCCGTCTTTACCGGGTGTTTTGTCGGCGGGGATTCAGTCAACTGTCGCTGTTTTCTTCAACGTTGTTCTATTCGTGATCACGGAAATTGTTGGATG